>NW_006799943.1:1240710-1275843 GCF_000485575.1 Poecilia formosa | reverse complement strand
GGTTAGGAAAAGGGTAAAGGTAAGGTTTAGGCTGTAGAAATGAATGGAAGTCAATGGAAAGTCCCCACAAAGATAGCAACACAAACGTGTGTGTGTGTGTGTGTGTGTGTGTGTGTGCGTGCGTGTGTGTGCGTGTGTGTGTGTGTGTGTGTGTGCATCGCTGTTGGTCCTGTGTGTCTTTGGGTCTTTGATGGACTGGTGATTTGGCAAGGATGTATCCCGCTTCTTCTTGTCCAATGACTGCCGGAGGTTGGCCCTGCTCCCCCTATGGATGGATGGATGGATGGATGGATGGATGGATGGATGGATGGATGGATGGATGGATGGATTGATTGACGCACGGATGGACGGACAATGGATGGATGTTTCTTTGTTCATTTCAATTCTGTAAAGTTTTCTTCTACATGTTCCTGGTTTTGTAAGTGCTGAAAGGATTTTCCTCATTCACAGTCAGATGCAAGCAAAACAAACACGCACCACTTCCTCTCATCTTCCCACATGCTGTCTCTGTTGCTGACATGTCTGAGGCTGAACGTGGCCGCACGCCTTTTGTATTCATGGCTCGCGAGTTTCGTGAGTACACACATGTGAGGAGAGTGCAGCAATGCATCGCTGGTCGCAGCCGAGCATGCAGAGGATTCACGCATGGAGTGTGTGTACGCGGCGGCCGAGTCGGCTTATGCTGTTGGATGTGTGTGGAGGGCCATCTGGTCACCCTGCCATGCCGTGGTCCCTGTGAAGTGCTGTCAGCGTGGCCGCTGTGGTCTACCGTGGCGACTGGATGCTTGCTGCACAGCACTTCCAACCCAGGCAGCCGACCTCAGAAAAGGAAATTTGGGTCGCTGAAATGGAGGGGTTGCTCCATAGCTATTTACAGAGCCCTCTACCGGTCCAGCACCACCCACGATATTCCATATGAGAACCAGTGTGCGTGTGGTGCCTGCGGTGTGTGTGAGTATTGGGGGTTGCAGGGAGGATGGAATGGGGAGGGAGTGAGGTAAGTCGGTGTGTATGAGAATGAGAAGTGACTTTATGAGGGATTTCTGGTATAAAATATAAGTCTACTGGTATTTGTTGTATATTCTAGCATACAAATGCATGAACATTTAAAGTTTTATTGATAATATTAACAGGAACTATAGTATTTCAAGGGGCAGTATTATGTAAAATTGACATTTTTGAGTTTTACATCGTGTTATAATATCATCAAAAACATACATGGAGTGTTGCTTTAATTCTTTCATGAATGTTTGAGAAATCCTTGACTCTCCATGACAACCAATCAGCTGTGCAAAACACCTGAGTGGACCTACCCCAACCCTCAACATGCAGGTACTCCTCAAAGCTTCAGTTTAAAGCTTTTGGGGTGAAGTGCCTTGCCGAGGGGCACATCGACATGTGGCAGGAGGAAACTGGAATTAAACCTAAAACCTTCCAATCACAAGACAACTACAGAGCATCACTCGCCCCACATGATGACTTCCCGAAGGCGGAGTTCCATAAACAGTAGGACATTTTAAAGAGACAGAGGCCCAATTTCAAGGTATTTAGGTCAAATTTCTTTTATGGCATATTTGATATACATTGTTATAATAACTGAAGGTAACATAACTACTCCATAACTAACATAGCTTTAAAATCCACTCTGGCTAGAAAACACATAATACTGCCCCTTTAAAGTTTGTAATTCCCTGAAGCAATGAATAATAAATTCTTCAATCCAGTCCAATGATTCACTTGTCAGAAACCACAATACCACAACTAACATGCAGGTTAGGAACAACAAACACATGCGTCACGTGTCTCATTTCAATGTTAGTGTTTTTTTTGTGTTGTTTTTTTTTTTGTATTTTACCTGGCTGAGACTATTTAAGGAGGGGAGCAGAAATCCAGCATGTCATGTGTTAATCCAACCTTAGAGAAACGTTCTGATCCAGACACATTTCTGGTGACTGCTGATGGTGGAAATCCAGTGAGGATCTGGAGAGGAGAGATGAGAAACCTTCCTGTTGGAAACTTTGGTTCCAGTGAGATCATGGGCACTCTGCTCTGATGCCCATCACTCAGATTAAGTGGTTTTCTTGTTCCGACTTGAAAAATATCCCAAAATGGGTCTGCGGATTCATTCACAATCAATCATGCTTTTTCAGTGACTTTCATCACCCTTATTGCATGCAGTCATGACCAAAAGGTTTGAGATTTTGCAAAATCTTGTTTTGTTTTGTTTTGTTTTGTTTTTTTGCAAATTGATCTGCTTTGATTTGTTTGTGTGACAGTTTGCATTTAGTCTGGGTTTCTGTAGAGATCACATTGCAAAGTAAAGTTAATGAAAATGAACTGTTTCATGTTTTACAGTGCAGCTGATGTCTTGGTGATTGAAATAAAAGCAGAGGTGTGCAGATGAATATTCAGATGTACATATGGTGTTGATATGTTTAATTGTGTTGCTGTTGGGATGCTGTTGTGAAAGAGATTTTTTATCTGTAGAAGTTTCATCCTGGTTTCATGAAGGTTGAACGTCTTGAGACCTCAAACACCTCCACACTTAGCCAACGCCGAGTGGCTAAGGGAAATATGCCAACCCTGTTACAGGAAATCAAACCAAAACATTCAAAGTTTTCCATGGCTCTGACATCTCACATGCCCCTGAAGGCAACATGCGTAAGCTTTCCAGAACTTTGAAGAAGGTCTGGCACCCCAATATTTAACACCTTGCTTTACTGTGGCAAAATAAACTCTGAACTCTGGGTATTGTTTGGTTGATCACTAGTAAAAGAATCAGAGTGATTCCTTTTTTCATTTGAAGGAAGTGGTGCTACAAATCCTTCAGTTTTGTCCTGAGGGTCGTCGCTCTTCTGAGCACTCAGCCATCACTGACCCGGGGCCAGCTGACCCTCCCAACACAACCATAAACTCTTGCTACTCAGTCAAATCACACTGCACTTTTTACAACCTACATATATATTTATGTGAATTTTATGAATTCTGTTGTCTGAGCTATCACTCCTGTGTCTATTTGTACTCATGTGCCTTGAAATTTTCCCTCGGTGACAAATAAAGCAGAGGTTGGACCAAGCCAGTGTTTTGCAAGTCTCAAGTCTTTATCCTCAAGTCCCAAGTCAAGACAGGCAAAAGTTGAGTCAAGTCTCAAGTCTGAAATTTGAAATTTCAGACTTGAGATAAAGTTCAGACTATAAAGATATGTTAAATGTAAATAATAGACCGTGTGTTCTTTTTTAAATCTGTATTTATGTCAAATCTTTATAAAACACAGCTGTCAAGAGCGGGGACAAAGACAGCTATAAGACTGCAAAATACAGTTTTAACACGGAGTTGATGAAAGTGAAACTCCTGAGAGACTCCAACAACACAAAGTCAGGTATCTTGCTGCAAAAGAAAAGTACTGCCTACCATTTTTTGTGTAACTTAAAATGTCGAACAAAGTTGGACATTTGTTGCATCTCCATCTGAGATCTTCTTCTTGCAGGTTTTGCATGTTACACTCCGTTTTGTGTTGGATAATAATTGATGAACCCAAAAGAAATCACTGCTGGGAGCATATCTGCTTTGAGTGTTTTCTTCATCTCTTGTTCCCCTCCTCCCCCATTTTTAAAACATTTTTAAATCTTCTTAATTTGACTGGTTGTGCTGCAGCTTACGCACACATGCAGAGTATGGTCAATCAGACAGACAGTCTGAGTCTGTTAATACGGAACGAGTGGAATTAAGTAATGGGACCCACTTTATAAGTCATCATTTTGGGTAAAATATCAAGTCTTTTCAAGTAAACAGGTTCAAGTCCATTTCAAGTCCCAAGCTACTGTTGTAAAGGTCAAAGTCAAGTCCAAGACGTTTTTTTCAAGTCAAGTCTGGTCATATTAATGAGTTGAGTCTGACTCGAGTCCAAGTCATGGGACTTGAGTGCCCACCTCTGGAATAAAGTTGTTTGATTTGAATTTTTCAACAGAGGTCATCATCACTTTGCAAGCCAAGAGCTTGCTGAGGAACAGCATCATGCAGGTGTGAGTGTGTCTGTGTGCACAGTGAGGCAGGGGATTGTGGACTCTTGTCTGGTGTGAAGCAGCTCAGAAACGAAACCATTTCAACACAACAAAAAACATTCAGCTGCTTCCCTCAGATTATTTAGGCCAACTGCAAAAAAGGCTTCACTACCATGAGTCATGTCTCATGCTCACAGCTGAGATCGTTCATGTGTGGAGTTTCCTCCAGTCCAAGGGAGTGGGCTCACCAAGTCATTAATCCCATCAACAATCTATCAAAACTTGACGTTTCTCTCAATAAAAGCCTTTGAAAGGTACAAATTTTAAAATTTTGGACTTAATTATGCAGTACCATTAAAAATGTCTTACAGAATTATTAGCAAAACTAAACCTTTTGACTGGAAAAACATAAAATCTTACCAAGTATTTTTGGTCTGGTTTCTAAGGCAAATATCTTACTACACTAGAAATGAGCCGAAACTAACTTACAAATAACTTTTCAGAACTGGAGTTTGTTTTAAGTCGATCATTTTTAATATTGATGAAAAGATGCTAGTTCCATTGGCAGATAAATTTACTTGCAAGAAAACATTTTTCCCATGTTATAAATGAAATAATATACCAATGGAACAACAGCATTTTTTTCATGAGCATTAAGAGATGATTAAAACAAGCTGAAAGATAATCTGTAAGTTAGTTTTGTCTTATTTCAAGTGCATTAAGATATTTGCAGTAGAAACTGGACCACATATATTTGGTGCGACTTTGTGTTTTTGCAGTGTGGGCCATGGCTGCATGAACATTAGGCAAATGCTTCATGGATAGGAGATCAAACAATTAGCTCTGCTGCTTGCTTCTTGATGCGCCTTAAGAGAGGTAAGCAAGTGAAGAATCTCTTAATGCCCACAGGATGAGGAGAGTCCACCGCCACCCAAGGGGAGACCTCCAGCGTCACTCAAAGTAGTCTTATGTTGTGAATATTGGGTTAAGGTTATTTTAGGCCGACCTGCTGCAGCAGCAAATTACAGTGCAAGAGAGGGGGTGAAAAACCGAGTGGGCTGTCTACCATGCAATTTTCCTGTTTCTCTTTCAAAGCATGAGGTATTCCTCAAGGAAGCCCTGTTAAATTTACAAGCCATGACCCCACCTCAGCGGGACGGATGCTCTTCTGACAGGAGAGAGGATGCTCGGGTTGAAGTTTTTCCCTTGGTGTCCGGTGCCTGGTAGAATCAGCGAGACGTCTCTATGACTCTGACTGCGTGCGATGAAAATGCTGCGTTTTGGTTTGGCGTTTCTGCCGTGCTTTGATGTTAATCCTTGTGCATACCAGACCTTGTTGGCATAAGATTCCCCGAGACTGATCTGAGGAAGGCTCACCTTGAACGAAGGTCCTTCCTGCCTGAACAGGAGAGAGGAGCCGTCAGAAGAATGAAGATGATCACCGCCTGCCCTTCAAGTCTCGGCTGTAATTATGCCAGTCTGGGAGAATTACAGGTACCCTGGCATTACTTTCAGAACACAGTGAGACTCAAACACAATTACTTCAAAAAACTACCATGCTCCTGTCATCTCAAGGTTTGAAAAAAAAAAAAAAAAACCTTTCAACTCTGTCACTTTGATCAAGATCACCAGCTGTAATTAAATGGCAACCAAGGAATTTGCAACACTGGATAGCAAAAGTCTTGAGTTTTGACATGTGAAGCTGTTCATAGTGCAAGGCCATACAGTCTTCCTATGAATTTCTGAGGGGCCCCTGCTATACTAGCATGGGGAGAGGGGAGGGATGTGCTCTACAGTGCGGCTTGCTGGTTAATTATGGGTCGCGAGCTGCTGCTCGGCTGGCCTGGGCGGGTGTTGGAGCCAGTGGGTCTGGCACAGGGAGGTCTGGCCACAGACCCCGGCGGTGACGGCATGAAGTCTGGGACGAGTCAGAACACCAGCCCGGGGTTTGGAGCATTCCACGCATTCCCTCCTCCCATGGCTCCCCTGCCTGTATGTGTATGAGGAAGAAGAGTAAGGAAAGGAGATGTGTGAAAGATGCGATGTGTGTTCGTGGGCTTTAAAGGGACACATGCAGAATATGCTCATGTTGTGGACGCTGATCTTATGGATAGAACATCTGGAGCCCCTAGAGGGGAAGCAAGACTGTAATGAAACGGCTTCTCTTTACATGCAGAATTACATTATATTTATATAACTCAGTGTAAGAATATGAATTCAATTATTTTCTAATAACTTGCGACTGATTCATGCTCAAGGCCTTCCCAGCCTTGAATGAGTCCTTAAAGGGCCAGTATTATGTCTTTTCCAGGCACATAGCACCATTTTATAACACAATCAAGTAACTATTTTACCTTCAGAAGTCATAGAAATGCTTTAAATGTAAAATATGACTTACAAAATATTTGAATTTGTAAATTAACACCTTGAAATTGGGCCTCTGTCTCTTTAAAAACTCCTGCTCTTTCTGAAGCTCTGCCTTCAGGAAGTCATAACAACACGGCTGCTCTTTAACAATGTTTTTACCAGTGTTACACTGAGAAGTAGATGTTATAATGAGCTCAGCTAATTGCTAATTGCTGCTGGCTAGTCTGGAGGAGCTGTGTGGGGGAGTGGCAGAGGAGGGCTGCTCTGCTCAGAAGGTCCTAGGAGTATCTGTGTCCTGAAGGCACAATGAGGCTGAGACTTTTTAAGTGATTGTGCCTTTAACTAGTGAAGCAGCAGCAGTTTACCTAAAGTCACTGACACACAACCAAACACTGGGGCCTCACTTCTGTCCGTGTTTCCTTCCTTTTTCCCTTTTCGGGGGCCCAAAGCAGCAGGCTAGTTTGCTGGTGGCTTGGCCCAACTGTATTCATATTCAGCTCTTTATAGCTGCAATATGTAACTTCAGCAAAAATATGTTTCATATATATTTGTTAAAAATGTCACCATGACAGTATGAGAATCTGAGAAAAGATGGAGCTCCTCCTCCTCCTCCTCCTCCTCTTCCCAGTGCTCCTTCTGCCATCTGCAGAAACAATCAGAGCTAGGAGAAGGAAGATCTTACTGCCGACAATCAGCCTCATGTATACACTGCTCAGTGTGTTAATGGTGGTAAAACAACTTATCATTCCAGGAAAACTGTTTATCAGCCATCATTGGTGGCCATGCTAACTAGCTTTAGCATTTGTGGTAGGCTATGCTGTGGGGAACTATGGCTGTAGCATAGCAGAAAACTAGGATGAGGCATGATTAACAACACAAAGACCCGCCTCCTGGCTCTGATTGGTTGTTTCTAGCCAAGTGGGAAGAGGATGAGTTCAATATTTTTTCACAGATTTTCTCTCATAGTACATTCTCGGGACATAGAGACAGTTTTAACAAACATGTAAAAAACATATAGTTTTTAAATACACACTGCAGAAATAATGACAAAAAATTAAAGAGGTAATTCTTACTTACAAAAACAAATCTATAGTGTCCTTTTGACAGTTTCCCATCTATTTTAATATGTGTTAATACAGAAGTAAAGCAAATTCAAAGCAGTTTACCAGGTTTCTGCATTAGTCATTCACTAGTTATGGCTCATGATGAAAAATGAACAGATGAAGCAGTTGGAATGGGTGGAGAAGTTTTATTTTCAGGGACCTAATGAAAGTCCTAGGTAGCGTTTGTTTAGAAGATACAAAATAGAAAAGTACTGAATAGGTACTGGTTACCTACCTTGGTCATATAGCATACATATTATAGACAGCGTGATTTATAGTAATAATAATAATAATAATAATAATAATAATAATGATAAATAAACTAAATTCAGTTTTTGACTTTCTGTCTGTCTCCTAAAATATCTGATAATATTGCAGTGCATGTAGAATGCAGAACTCCCTCATTGTGTTGGACAGCAGACCTGACCTCAGAAGTGACTCTGTGTTTTCTTGTTGTTGTTTTGGTTGTGAAATGTGATCCCTCTTCAGTTCATAACCTCACCCAGCAGCTTCATAACACTGCATCTTTGGGATTCCTCCAAACTAACATTATCTTACCTTTACAGTCAGATAGATTTATTTATTTATTTTTATGAACCACATCAGTAGCTTTTGATGACTCAGCTGTTTTGATGTGTCACACCAGCTGTTTTGATGTGTCACACCGACAGGCAAAGATCACCAACATCACAGCTTTGTTTTTCTGGAGTCTTTGTAAATTCACTCAGGTTTTGTCCTTTAGGTACATTGCTGTGAAAAATGTATGGCTTTTCTAACAGGACAGTTAACATCTAAAATGAGTGCTTGGTTTCACATCATCACAGAGAACGGAGGAGGTTTTTGGACAATGTGAAATGTTTCTTTGTGTTTTTTGGACAGCAGGGGTTTGATCCTCAGATTCTGTCTTGTGCCCAGTCTCTTTCTTATTGTTTAGAAATTAATGCTCATCTAACCTAAGCCTCTAGTGCTTCAGATTTTGCTTAAGTTATTTGTGACATACTGAATGACTTGCTGGTGTGTTCTGGGAAGGCTCGGGCCTGTTCTGTGTTTTCAATGGGACATGGTACATTAAAAGCTGAATATATCCCATCTAGTAGACTACAAGATGAACACACAACATCCAGAAGTTAATTACACTAGATGATGAGTATACGAGAAGGAAGGTGTATAACATCCAGAAGATACAAAGTAATAAGAAATTTGTCCAAAGTATATTGTAGCTACATACTAGTGATTAAACTACATGGATCAGGGGAAGAAGCTGATCTCTTCATTTCCTAGACAATTACTCTCCACTATCTGTGTTTCTATTACAAGTGAGCGCAAATCTTTGTCTGTATTCTGCTAATGTTGAAAGAACACAATTCTGCATTGAGGCATTTCCATTAAAAAAAGAAATGAAATTAAAATCACACGTAAATAAGCTTGTAAGTCACTAAAAATCATGACATCAGTGTCTTATTCAGGCGTTGGAGCAACAAGCCCCACCTACTTGGAAGTTGCTGCGTTTTTGGGGAAATTGTACTCTGCGATTTTACAGAACAATTATTGATTCAACATGTTGGAATGACACAACTTTTTATGAACTGTGTGATGCTGTCAGAGCTCTGGTGGAGCCAGCTGGACAAAAAAAGAACAAAAAATATATATATATCATTCTCGTGCTACTTCCTGTCGTGTTCTTCTTCATTTTCACCAGTAGTAACATCCTGCTGTTGATCACATGACTTGTGCCACCTCACCCTAGAGCAACAGCACTTAATGGAATAAGGGTCTGAAATTGCCGTGTTTCCACAAAGCAAATGTATTTTTGTAATTTCAATTCAAACACAGCTGCTGTCACCCTGGTCAGATAACACTGATGATGTTTGTATTTACGAATAAACAAAAAATCATCACTGCAGCTCTTTTCAGAAGCTTACAAGAGACGCTTCCTGCTGCAGGCAGACAGGTGAGTGGGATGTAAAGTGGACAAGGAAGTCTCCTCTCCCTGGAAGTGCAGATCAAAGCTGCCGGCTCATCAAGCGGCTTGTCGTGTGTACACAAATCTGGCTCTCTGTGTCTGTCTTTGCCTTCATGCCTTTTTGACTTCGTCACGTCAGTGTGTTGTAACTAAGGCGCCAAGTCGGTAGTGCTACAATACGTGTCAACATATGTGCTTGTAGTAAGTCGCCTTTAGTCACTCAGTTTAGGAGATTTCACAACTCCAAGAGAAGGTGGCGGCCTTATTTTTAGACGCTACGCTCAAACAAACTCAAACAAGAGCAGGAACCTCCTTCAGCATGTCTCTGTGTGTCACACTTGTTCTGTGGCGCTTCGCCCATATAGGTGCAGAGTTACTTGGCTCCAAAATAGCTCCAAAGTAGGGGTGAGGGCCACCTAAAAACTCCTCTTTCTTTCTTCCCCCCTTCACACAACTTTTATTTTGACAAGGCTTGGAGAATAGAGTATTTATATATGGGGCTGTGTGCTGTGGTTTCCCCACAATTACAGAGTGGCAGTGCTTAGACTGGGAGGCGTGCTGGAGGTTTATGGAGGGGGACATGAAGGGACCAGCCTTCCAGAGCCTCATCCAATCTGATCTATAGACTCAAATGCCATGACTTTATGCTGAAAGGTGACTCACACCTAGATCATAGTGCAGCGTAAGACTCCGGTTTGAAAGAGGAAAGTACACAGGTTGACACGCTCACGTTGCCAACAGGCCTTCTCGTCGCAGCAAGGCTCAATTTCAGTGTTTAGAAGTTGGTCAGTAATGTTTTGAGTGGTTCTAGCGTGGGCTCCAGCTTCTCTTTGTAGCTCTGCTGTATTATGGTTGCGACATAAACAAGGATTTTCTACCAAAACGTCTTGCACAACCACAGCAAGCCACGTAGAGGAGAGCAGTGGGAGTTTGTGTTTGTTTCATGGACGCTGTGTTGAATCTGGCGTTGGCCCCTGCAGGAGTGAACCGAGGGGTGGAGGGGGGGTGAGGTAGAGCAGAGGGTTTGTGGTTCTGCCGGGAGGAGAAAAGGGGCGCGAGGGAGGACGGGGGGGGGGATTGGAAGTCAGTCAGGGTGGAGGCTGAACCACCTTCCCTCCACAGTTCCCCTGGCCCGAACTCCCCAAGCTCACGTCCAGCTGAGTGGAGGAGTTTCACCCAGACGCTTAAACTACATCATCTCCTCATCTTTTTCCCTCTGGCTCTCCGGTCCAAATAGATGGCATGCCAGGCCAGCAGCAAAAGAAAATATACTTCTGGCTGCTTTACGAGGACTGTGTGTAATTCAGGGACTGCACAGGCCAAAAAAAAAACAAAAAAAAAAAACTGGTGCCACAAGAGAGTAAATTTAATTAAACACATCTTTCCCAGTCTGCAGCAAACACAATAGGTAGCTCTTTTGATGCGGATGTAAGACTTTTTTTTTTCTCTCACCACTGAACTTTATATTGCTTCAGACTTGCTCTTGCCTGTCTATATGTCATGCCTGGCTTTGAAATGTAATACATCTGCAGGGTTGTGAGCCTGTTGTGTCTCTGAGAATGGGAATGACGGATACCTGCGAGGGGGGAAAACAAACAGCTCCGGAGCCGCCGCTGACGGATCCGCATACAGTCTATGCCACGTTCTGACATTTATTCCCCAGTCCTCCTACTTCCAAACTGATCACCTGAATCTCTTCGTTCCTGTTTCCCCTGCTTGGTCTTGTTCCCACCTACGCCTGAGTTTTAGTCACTATGGCGGCAAAACAAACACGCGCATTAACAGCAGCGTTTCAGTCACAAAAAGCCGCGTTCTCTGCAGACATTAAGGGATACCATGGTGGCCGAGCGGAGACAAAGGCGCATTAAGGTACACAGAGGCTCCGCGGCGTTTGCTCGTGTTTGTGGTCGGCAGACTTAGGGAGCATTTTTGATGTACACACTGCGGTTTCAAGCATAACTGGGAATAAATGGGAGAATTCTGTGATGTCACATGTGAACTGTTAGGATGCTGCCAGTTTAACCAGTGGAAGGCTTTCTGTAATACGAGCTGACTGTAAATCATAACCACAGACTGTGATATGCTTTGACAGAGCCGTGATTGTTCCACATTGTCTCCCTTCATAAGTTCAGCATGGACTAACTCGTGTTCAGTTGTTTTTTTTAATGTGTTTAAATGCTGTTGAATGACATTATCTATGAATTAAAATATTAACGACATAATCACGTTATTTTTAGTCTGAGCTCAGTCAATATTTATCTACATCCTGTTGCTGCTTTCTTATTTTCTATCCATGCATTTCCACTGATCAGGCATAACATTATGACCACTACCCTGCCAGCATGCCTAGGTGGGCCCCATGTGGGGAAAAGGAGGGCAGACCACATGGATCCCATATGGGTTTGTCCGCGGGTCCCACGATGGCCCCACATGGGTTTGCCCATGTAGGGCCAGAGCCCACATGGGCCCTACATGGGCCCTATATGGTGGTGGCCCACATGGGTTTGTCCATTTAGGGCCCATGTAGCGCCCATATGGGCCCCATATATCAGCCCTCCTTTCCCCCACATGGGTCCCACCTAGGCATACACCATTGAAATAAGGCAGTACTGTAACGCACATCTGTTCACAGTCTTATTTAGGCTGATATATTTCACTTAATCTAAAACTGTTCAAAGTTTAGACAAAAAAACTAAATCATAATGTCCACAAAAATATCTGTAAACAATGCAAAAGTGGCTCCGCAAGGCATTATAAACTAGTTTGATGAACTTTTCAGTCGTGATGTTTTGGTATCAATATGCTGAAATTTGAAATTTATAAATTTATTTGATAGGCATAATGTACAGTCATTAACATTTCTGTAAATGTCCCAGAATTATCCGTATGAATATGTTTTCATCTTCAGTCCTGTGACAATGAGAAGTTTGTTTTGCTAAAAACAAACAGAGATTACACAAAACAATGTTAAGATGACTTAACTATACAAGTTTTGTCAATAAATACAATTAATGCAGAACTTTAAAACAAAGGAAAATAAAATATAATTATTATAATGAGTAAAAAGTCATCAAACTATTTTAATCCTTCATCAAGATGGCAACTATGTCAGAACATTAGGGCCATGGTAAGAAAAAAAATATAATAAAGTCATACCAGAATAAAGTATAAATAATACAGCAAAATAGCTGTAGTTATACAAGAATACATTTTTTATATTTGTGAAAATAATGGTTGACATCACAAGTTATTGACACATTTTCCCAGATGGAAAGAAAATTATCTTATTTTAATAATGGAGATGTAAAAAAAAAGAAAAAAGAAGAAAAAAGAAAACTGAAATGACAGCAAGACTGCTTCTAGATATCATCAGAGATGGAGCTCATTTCATTGCAACTTTAAAAATGTTAGTTTTGCACCAAGAATGCACATTTCCAAGCAACAGAGCTGTTGTTAATAATTCAACGTCTGCAGAATGTTGAGGAGCTTTACTTCCTAAAATATAATAATATTAATAGCTTCACAACATGAAGAACAAACTTCTATAGTCCTGATTTGTGTAACATTTGAGTAAAGGTGGCCCGATGGCTGCACATCAGCTAAACTGTTCCAGCTCAGTCAGGTGGAGGTCTGGGCTTTGACTGGACCACTCCAGAACCTCCACCTTGTTGAACCATTTCAAAGACAGCCCCGAACCCACATGTTGCTGTGCACTATCAACCAACTGAAAGAAAAAATCCTGTTTGATTCTTCTTTTTAAACAAATGTGATTGTTTAAAATGCAGACAGATGTGGAAACTAAAGGAGAATGAAATAGTAATAATACATTCACCAGGTATTTATCTTATGTTTGTGCTTAAAGATGTAACTTTTATACAATTTTTTTACATACTTGTTAAAACTGTCACCATGTGATGACAGTTCAATGTGAGACAGATAACCTGTGAAAAGACGGATCTCCTCCACCTTTTCTCTGAGCTGCTATTTCCATCTGAACAAATGCACCACCTCCGACCAAAAACAACCAATAAGAGCCAGGAGGCGGGTCTTAGCACTGTCAGTCGACCTCATGTAGTTGCTGCTAAATGTGCTAATGGCACACAAACTTCCCGTAACAGGAGAACTGGTTTATCTGCCATCATCGGTGGCTATGCTAATGAGCATTAGCATTCACAGCATTCTCTGTTATAAGCTGCAGTAAGGAGGGATGACTATCACACCACGTTGTGATTGAGAGCGCTAAGACCCTCTTCCTGGCTCTGACTGGATTCACAAGTGTGAAAGTGTGAAAAAAACATTTTTGATAAAAGTAACAGATTCGACTCATAACCAACATGTTTGGCTAATTTCAGCAGCAGGATGAATAATTCTATTTAAAATAAAAAACAATTAGAACATCTTGCAACTCTTTACTGATTTCATGAAACCACTTATTTTTACTCACATTTTTTATCACTGACACATCAATGGAAGGATCAAATGCTTATACATATATATATATAATTTGAACGTATTTTCTTTTTATGTTTCTTTATACTAAACTATTATATTTTTCCTCTGTTTTTTTATTGTAAAAGAACAACACGTTTAGAATTTCATTGTATGTTCTTCCTTAAAAAAATCTATTTATATTGCAGCTCGCATTATGCTGATAAATAAATGTCCGATGTTCCAATAAATGAATATGCTTTAATGCACTGTCTCCTTTTTCATTTTCAAACTCACACCATCACTGCTTTTTTTTTCAGCACAAACATATTTAGTGTAGTCTTATTTTTTTCTGTGGTTCTTCCTCTTCTCTCTGCACTTTGAGGCAGATCAAATAGGCGCTGTTCCCATCACCTGTCAGAGGAATGTGCCAGCACTCCCATCCATCAGCAGCTCGACTTGATCAGGCCTAGCCAAAGCTCACTGCGGGGCACGGAGAGCCCTGAGGGAAAGCACCGCCCTCCCTACCTGGCTGATGCACCAGAATGTTTGTGTCTATGAATCCGTGGGTTTTTTTTCCTTCTCCTTCTTCTTCTTCTTCTGCCTTGCAGGTAGAGGCCGACTCATTGGGCTTGCAGTCATGCGTGTTTACGAGGCATCGACGCAGGCAGCGGTTTCGTCACGTGACCCAACATGTCCTGCCCTGCCTCGCATCCTATGTGATGTCTGCGGTTTAGACAGGGCGTTCCAGCGCGCTCACTGCCGCGCGGGGAGAAAGAGGGGATTTGGCATGTGTCAACAGGCATACCTGTAACCTGGGAGATGCGCCCTGCAGGCACCTAGTGATTTTCTCATGACTGTGACGGCCAGACGCAGACGACAAGGCTTGCAAAAGTAGACTCCTCAGCGGGACTGAGGTGGCTTAGCGTGGCGTCAGACGCACACACCGCTGCATTCCACCGGGATGCTCCCCATGCAAAAGGGAGGGGCGTCGCACACACACACACGCACGCACGCACACACACCGCTTTGCCTGTGCGCGAGACTGCGTGTGTTTGTTGGCCTGTTTTTGTGAACGCAGTCCCAATTACTGTTTGTGTCTGTGGCCGTTCAGGGCCAATGTCATGACGGCGTTAAGGGAACGGAGCGTCGGTCCAAGCCTGAGAACCCGAGGAACCTGAGTAGACGTCAGGGGACTAACAGAGAGTCAGAGGGGCTTAGCCTGGCCCGACACAAACACTTACCCACTGCGTCTGCTGTCTCCATCACTGTGTACTAGAAAACAAAAGCTTTGCTTGAGACACTGGATCTGAGGAGTCCCTCTGATTCGGCTGCCAGGCCCTGAGCTTTCTGCTCCATATCTCGTGTTTGTTTTGGGTTCTGCTCACAATATTCCTCTTGTATTTTTTTCCCTCCCTCTCTCTCCCATGCCATTTTGTCTGAAGTCATTCCCTATCCCAAGCAGCAATGGGAGGTAAAGGTGTGTGTTTGAGGTGTGTGTTGTGTCAGTCTGGAGACAAAAGAAAAGCCTTACGTGTGAGAATCTGTGGGGTCTTCGACTGACATTGCAGCACATGTCAGACAAAAGCGAGTGATTGCAGTCATCTGTCAGAAGATGAAACGGTTCTTCAGAGGAGCTGAGCTGTTCTCACAGCGCCACACCTACAGAGCGCTGGCTGACTGAAGGCACAGAGCCTTTGAGCTGCAGTGGCTGCACTGCATTCTTTGTCAATCAGACATTGTTGTTTTAGCTTCTTTTTGTCTTTGTCACACTGAAATGTTACAGATAGTCACAGAACTATTTAAATAAAGGAAGGATAACCTGAGTAAATACAAAATAATGATTTCCTTCAATAAGGGAAAACAGCTATCCAAACTTGCCCCTAATTGGCTGATTAACCACAGTGTTTGCCAGACCTGCACTGCAAAAACACAAAGTTAAGCAAAGCTAACCTACAAGAAGCTTTTCAGCAAGATGTAAGAGTTTGTTTTAAATCAATAATTTATGAAAATATTTCACTTAAATCCAGAAACTTTTCCCATGTTAAAAGTGAAATAATCTCCCGTGGAGCTAGAACTTTTTCATCAATATTCAAGGAATTATTAACTTAAAACAAGCTCATATAACTTTAAGAAAAGTTACCTGTAAGTTAGTTTTATCTTATTTAAAGTGCACTAAGATATTTGAAGTAGAAACTAAGTTAAAAAAAAAGTATCTTTGTTTTCTGGTTGAAATCAACATTTTTCTGTCAGTGACTGTGGATATATATTGTCTATAAATGTATCTGTTTACTGTCTGTGCATGCTGCATATCATGGGACTTTGACATTTATCTACTTCATTGGTTCATTCATTCATTTTGGTGTCTTTTCAGTATTTATGTCACTTTGATCCTGTGTGGTGTTTTAATGTGTATAAAAATAAAACTGGATTAGATTTACTTCTAATTATTTTTCTCAGAACTGTTTGCTTCACATTATCGTAAACAGGTTGTCTTACATGCTTGTTGCCTCAGTTACAGCATGTGGTCACAAACAGAACCTCGCACAAAATTCCTCCTCACCTGTCATCACCAAATAGCGAAATCAAAACCTGCGTTCACCGTTTCAGTTTTGGCAGAGTCTCCCTCCTGAAACAGATCTGACTTCTCAACTGAACAGCCTGGGCTAATAAAGACGAGGCACGAAAACTGATTAATGTCAAGGATTTACATTAGTGCTGCTTTGTTGTGTATTTGCTTGGTGGAGAGCCAAATGAAGACATCCCGATATGGTAATTAAGGAAAGCTGGTAGTCTTTTCAATGAAGTTGTGTAATAACAATAGCAGGGTTCCTCCATTACTAGAGATAGTGCATCAGGGGAATCTCTAATTGCCCTAATTATCAAGGAAAACCTGTATTCTCGTGGGAGGGCAGAGCCAGCAGGACCCTGATTGATGTTGTGTCATTACATGGTCCATTAGCTGATGACTGTTGACACCAAAAAATACTATTAGTAGCTGCAGTTACAGAATATTGTTTAACTCAGGTTCTGAATAAATGTTTTTCACTGGAAAAAATGCAAGAACATATACTTGTCCAGTATATGTATGTAAGTATTTTGGTTTATTTAGCTGCAGGACAGAGCTGTGGTGAAACAGAGGATTTTCCATGGCTGTGACAGTGATATTGTTTTAACTGTTTTTATCTTCACTAAATATTTATGCAGACAAGACAGCCCCCACAGCCCCCTGTTCAATTAGCAACAGGCCAAAGTTGAATGCGCTTCAGTCTGTTAAAATTGAAGTAGCTTTTTTATTAAGAATATGTTTTATATGCTTGTTAAAGCTCTCACCATGTTGTGGGAGTTTGTTATGTTTGTTTGTTTCACAGATAATCTGTGAAAACGTCGATCTGCTCCACCTCCTCCATGAGCTGCTGCAGCTGCCTGAAGAAATGCTCCGCTCCTGAACAAAAACAGCCAATCAGAGCCAGGAGGAGGGGCTTAACGCCGTCAGTCAACCTCATGTACTCACTGCTCTGTGCGCTAATGGCAGAAAACATCTCGCTGTTACAGAAAAAAATCTTATCCACCGTCATCAGTGGCCGGGCTAACTAGCCTCAGCATTCACACTAGCAGAGAGTAAGGCAGGAGGCTGAGACAAGATGAGAAATGCCACACAAGATTGTGATTGACAGCGCTAAGACCCGCCTCCTGGCTAGCTGGTCATCCCAAAATATCCTTAGGTCTGAACGTGTCTGTGTGTGTGCATGATAGTTTTCCATGTGTATCTTTGTTGCTGTGTGACAGACTAGCACCCTGTCCAGGTGTACCCCACCTTTTGATGACTGACTGCTGGACACCAGATCAGCCAAACCTGTTCAGACATTATTAGCAAGTAGCTTTATTGCCAGGTGAGGTTTGATTTATTCATTTTGATCTGATCATTGATTTCAAGTCTAATTCAGACTCATATTTTAATGCAAGATAGGCACTAATTCCCGAGTTGCTCTGTTGTGTTTTGTTGCCAAAGCATTTAAGAAGCTTCGTCATTGTTTCAGAATGCTGCACAGGATGTTTTCTGGACACGTTGATCCCTTTGGTACATACTGAGTATTTTTAATCACAAGGCCCTACTTGAGTGTTGTTGCATCCCCATTCTGTTGTTCTCACATCACAATTGGGTTGACTATACTGCCCTGACCTCCACAGTCACCACATCCACTAGAGCAATCTGCTCTAACCAAATGATGCTATCATGAACACAATTGCTAGTCTGCAGTTATAAAAATGTACCTTTTGAAATTTTCTCCCTGTTCCATTGGATTCACCTGCTTCTTTTTCCTTTTAAGGAATTAGTGGCGAGAGTCACACTACCAACCTGTCCTGTATTCTAGTAGCACCGTCTCTGTAAGTTCACCATCACTGCAGTTTTTCTGGCCTCTCATCTCCAACATTGCTAATTCTAGAAGTGGAATTTTTACCCTCTTCATTCTTAGAGGGTTACAGAATGATGCTGAATTCATTTCTTAGGCGGTCATCAATGTGTGGACATTATAAGCAAACAAGTCAGGCAAGGTTTACTGAAGTAGTAGACTACAGCCCACTAAATGTAGAAACAGCCTAAACTCTAAACATTGTATTTATTTTGGTTAAATCGCAAAAAACAAACACAAATCTATGATGTAAATTAATAATCTGTCCTCATTAATTTACAAATAAATCCTCTTCAATAAATATTAAATTATGTTTAGCTCCCCTTTAGTTTAAATAAATTGTTTTTTCCAGAATTTGTATTTTTGGAACAAAACAGGAAACTGCCATGTAACGGTTGACCACGGTTTCCTGAAGGTCAAGTGACAAATCAAAGCTCTGGTCTCTTACAGTCTTTGCTTTTACTTAAGGTGTTGCATCAATGGATGCATTGTCTAGCTCTATCAAGTCCATAATGGGTTTGTTGCCAGAGGACATCTTGGAACGTTAGAGGGATAAAGTGTTTAAGAAAGTGATTGAAGATATTCCTGCCAGATAAAAGAGCCATCTTAACACTGAAGATCCAGGCAGTGAAATGAGACAATTAGTATTCTTTTTTTTTCTTCTTTTTTTTCTGTGGTTCGGATGATTTCGATGTTCTTCCTCCAACAAAGGAACCATCACCACTGACAGAGAACAGCGTTGGCGGCATTCTGGAGAACAACCAGCAAACAAACACAATGTCTTCACCTCAGATGAACCCGGCTCGTAGGATCGCTTTGTGCTCGGGGCATGTTTCCAGTTAGCTCTTCCTTTGTTGTGCCGCCAGCTTGTTACTCTAGAAGGGTTCCCTGTAAGAGAATATTCCACTTTTTATTTGTTAGTTTTTGCTTCTATTATGGCATGCGCCCCCGTTTTCATGCACTTACGTTTTCATGCACATACACATGGATAGAAAATCCGAGTGCTTCAAGTTCTCAAAGCCGCCAGAGCGGTGGAGGTGTCGGGGTGATGTCGGCGCTAAGCCTGGGCCATCTCGTGTCAATAGGTTTGGATTAGTCACACTCTGAGGTGTGCCATGTGCATTATTTATCACCAGTCTCGCTTGTCGCTCCTCACCACCCCAATGTTGCATTCACTGTCATCTCCAGACAGGATTTATGCCCCCAGTGTGAAACAGCAGGACAGAGAAGATCAAATTAATTAAGGAAATGGACATAAAATGTCCTCAGACCACACTGACACTTTAATGGCCTCTTTTACCAACTAGTTAGAGTGCGTGAAGATGCAGCTGATTAGCGGTCAGTCACACTCAGAGCTGAAGTGCTTGGATATTAACAAGAGAGAGCAGCCCTGGTAGTCGACACGCTCTCTTGTTTTCAAGGACTTACAAAGCAGCGTCGTGCCAGAGGTCTGAAGAGGGACAGATAGATGGGGTTGGAGGGATTTCACAGTCGCTGTGAATTATTAAATATGATCAGGTTTCGGCTGTTGTTGTATATATACAAATCCCCTGGCACAGGGTGGAAAGGCCGTGGTTATTCTTTTACAGTGGAAAGAAAACCAACACCAGTAATCTCTACAAGGTGTAGGGCAGAATGGGATCAGGGTGAGTGGTTTGTTTGTTAAACGGCTTCCAATGCACGCAAAGATATGTGTTTTTTCCAGCGGAGCAGTTTTTAACGTGTAGGGGACAGAGTGATTAAAAATAAACAGCTCAGATTAACTAACCTACTGTAAAATCATCAAATACTTCATAATCATTGCTTGCAGTGTATTTAACCTAAGGGGCCGTTTTTATGTGTTTTCCAGGCACATGGTGCCGTTTAACAGCACAATCAAGTAACTATGTTAACTTCATTTATAAAAATTGTCACCTTCCTAGCATATTGGACTAAGTCACTTTTTGCCAAAAGTGATTAAGGCAAAGAAAAAAAAATCGCTTTTATCAAAAAATGACTTAGGTCATCATTTTAGAAAGATGGCCAAATGTTGTATATATCAAATACGACTTAATAGTAATCTTACTTCATAATTTAAGCCTTAAAATTGGGCTTCTGTCTCTTTAAAAATTCCTGTTCTTTCTGAAACTCAGGAAGTAATCAGAACGTGGTTCCTCTGTTAACCCTTCAACTATGTTTTACCAGAGTTGCTCTGAGAAGTAGCTCCTATAATGATCTCAGTAGAAGTACAGTTTCACCAGGTGTTTGCTAACTGCTGCTGGCTAGTCTGAAGGAGCTGAGCCAAGGAGCTTAGAAACCCCAGCTCTGAGGAGGAACTGTGTCTTGAAAGCGGTGCTAGGTCCAACCAGGCATTTTGAACAGCTCAATGGTTGCCGCCGAGATTAAAGGATTTCTCAAATATGCATGAAAGAATCAAGGTAACACACCAGGTATGTTTATGATGAACATTCTAACATGCTGTAAAGTCCAAAAGAGTCGATTTTACACAATACTGCCCCTTTAAGAGTTTAGATTTGCAGATAGCGTGCGCTCCCTTTGATTTACTCTCTAATAATCTCTCCCAGAAGGAGTCAGTGAGGAGGAAACTGACAGGTCGCTCATGACAGGTAGTGTTATGCAGGAGTTTGCTTAAGACACCTTAATGCTGCAGGCTAAAACAACAACATGAGAGCAGTGAGAAGAGTTCCAAACAGGAAAGCATCAATACAGGGTGCCAAAACAAATTCTTCAGTTCTTCAGACTCCACCGAGCTTTGTTACACTGTACTTATGACTGATGTTGTAATTTAATCTACTGTAAGTACAAAACTGTTAGTTAACAGACAGGAAAGTTAACAACAATGAGTTGCTTTAGTAGTTTTGGAAACGTGACGTCCAATGTTGTGATTGTGTCAATATGAAGCAAACTGCTATGTGGCTTAGTTTGATTCAGAAAGGGACTCAAATGTGACTGGAGACCAAATCAGAGAAGAAGCTTTAACAGCACTGCTAAGAGATTAGGTGAAGGGCTTTGGTTAAAGAAATTATTATTCTCAAACTACAACGGAAAACTTCCCTTCAAAAAGTCAATACAATTAAATGCACTCTCAGCAAATTTAAAAGCATCAAAAAAGACAAGATTGATGTGTCATTAAAATGTTAAAACCTCCCATCGTGCTGCCACTGTTCCCCTGACCCTGCAGCAGAAGCAATCCACCAGAACCCAAACCTGACGATGTGTGGCTTTAACAACAAGGTGTTATATGTTATGTAACATTTCATTTATCTGTTTCATGTGTACAAAGGAATGCACATGGTTTTATTTGTATTTGATGAGTAAGAGACGGGTCGTTTACATGTAAGAATAATGAATTCCCACCAAGCGTAATTGATTACAGGGAAAAATTGGTTGGAAAACCACTAAAATGTTCCGTCAGACCATCCATACGACTTAAATGCTTTTTAACAAGATGCAGAGAAAGTGCTAAAATAATTCTACATAGTTCTCTTAAACTTTATGGATCATAGAGCAACATGTTGCCCCCACCTCCTCCCATCCCACACACACACACACACACACACACACACACACACACTCACACACACACACACACACACACACTCACACAAAGTTGGGAAATGTTTCTGGTCAAGATGGAAGCATCAGGCTGCAGGCTAGGTACCAGAGCAGATGCCTGACTAACTAACAAGCTAATATTAGTTAGTGTTGTGTCACTCTATGAAGAGGGAAAATATATTACCTACTGTATTATATGTGCTTGAAAACTATGACTTTGATATTCCTGTTGTTTAATAATGAGGCAACATTACCACCTCTCTTTTCAGCCGTATTCCCTGTAGATCGTTTCAGTCAACTACTGATGATCAGCCAATTCTTCCACCAGATAAAGGAAGAAAGACACTCAGCCTTTGTCAACAATTCATTAAAACTATGGAACTCTTTTACCTTTTATTAATAGAGAAATCTGCTCACTAAATTACTTAGAAAAAAGACTTTAGATGATTTAAAGAATATATATTTGAATATTTCTGTTTAGCTTTTATTTTCTTTTATCTATTACATTTTAGATCTTATTTTACAGTTGTCATTTCTATCTTCGGCCTATCTTCTTAAGGATTACACCCCAACTGTTAGTCAGCATTTTATTGTTCTTTCGTACACGATGTGACCACAGCAGACTAATGTGGCTGTGAACGCTTGTTTTTTTACTAGCCCATCATGTGAGGGTTGATTAGGGTCTGGATGTTCTTCCTCTGGGGTGCAATGGAAAATCCCAGTCTGTCCTATGCATCACTGTGTCAATGTAAGGCCTTATGATGGGGGAACGATGACTGAGCACAGAATGGGATTTTACCTGCCAAGATCACTGGGTGGCAGTGTTGAGCCAAAACTGTGTTGAAAGCTGAAGGTGGGCGGAGCTGAGAGGAGGACTGAGCTGTGGCTCTGTCCTGGTTGTACAGTGTGTCCTCCACAGGCTTGATGGAAATGTTACAGATAAGCATTGCAACGCCAGATCCACGTAGGAAAACTGCTGAGAAAATTCTGATTCCATGTTTTTCTTAACAATAGCTCACCTGTCACTTCCAGGTGTTGAGGCAGTCAGTGGGCAGTCCAGTCCTAATGCAGAAACCCTTTTTTCCGACTGGATCACCCTATTGTTCCCCTGATAGTGACTGAGAGCATTGTGTGTGTAGCTCTTGATTCTGAAGGACTTACATTTCAGCACATCTGGCCCGGAGAAGAAAGCCCCTGTCTCTACTTTCCTATAACAGTGATAAGAGGACAAGAGGAAACTTCCAAGGGAACCTCGTTTTAGTCATCAGATGATGATGAAAAGGCCTGCTGTGGATTCACAAGTGTTGATGGCAGCTGTTTGCACTCATTTGATGGATGGCTCCCACACAAAAACTATTTACAAATGTGTGTCTGTTTATTCAGATAAGTTTTTTTATTATTATTTTCTAGCTATTTATCTGAATCAAACAGTCGTGTGTACAGAATATTTTTTTGTTTTGTTTTGATGTTTTGCTTTTTTTAATCTCTGATATTCTGACCCTCTGTAGACCTCTCTGTCTCAGTCTTAATGGTCCTTTGTTCAACCTGCAGTCCCACAGGTCAGGGGTCAACTGCACCTGAGGGTGATTCCCGCAAACAAAAGTTCTGTTTACTGGCACCAAGTGACCACTTCCCTGTCTCCTGTAGTGGAGAACTGGAACACACACAGGACAAAGACAGCCCAGATGAGGCTGCTATTGGCAGGATCACACGTGTGTGCTTTCAAGTATTAACATGCTCTCAGCCATTGTTTAGAGCTATTCTAGTTTCTCAACACACTTTGATGCTGACAGTTCATTTTCTTATAAATACACAACATGCTAAAAAGAATTAAAAAGCAAGACAAGATGTGTTCTGAAGAAAGTAGGAGATGTGAACTGCAACGGCAAATTCAAGTTTTGTTTTGTTTTTGTTACGTTAAAAGAAACACATTCCTCAAGATAGATCTTTAAAAAAATAGTTTAAAAAATCTGAATTAACACAGTGGTGTGCAAAGTGTTTGATTCCTTCCAGATTTCCTGTTTTTTATTTTTATTTTTTCAGAACATCAAATCAATTTAAATATCAATCCAAAACAACACAAGTAAACACAAAATGCTGCTTTTAAATGGAAAAAAATATAACTTAAATGGTTCTATGTGAAAAGACGATTGGTCCCCTTGTTAAAACATAACTTATCTGTTGTGTTTTAACTAAACACAATCGGACCTGATCACTGCCAACCTGTTCTCAATCAAGACATCACCTCAGCTGACCCTGATGACACAGTGAAGGGCAGCAAAATGTCCTTAAAGCAGGACAAAGACCTTCAGGAGGATGTGAGAAGGAAAGTACCTGACACCTATCAGTCTGTAAAGGCTCACAAAGCCATTTCTAAAGCTTTGAGACAGTCGTTATCCACACACTGAGAAAACATGGAAAAGTGGTGGTGCAAACCTTTGGAGTAATTTTGAACTAGAATTACCGCACATTCAACCAGGCATTTCATTAAAACAGCATCAAACCAAAGCATGGTGGACGTACTGTGCTGGTCTGCAGCTGCTTTGCTGCGACTTGCTGTGACAAATGAAACCGTGAATTCTGCTGAGGGCCACATGTTGGTGACCTGAAACACTTTTTCACACCACTGTGTGTCTAAGCTGTCGAACTCAAATCCTAAAACCATGTTAGTAAAAGCGAGAGGGGGGCGTTTTTCTAGAACAGGGAAGTTTGTTAAAGTTGATAGGAAGATGGATGGAGCTGATTGCTGGGCAATCCTGAAACCAAACCTGTTAGAAACATTTGAGACTCGGGTGGAGGTTCACTGAGCTGAACATGCTTCCAGTGTTACAACAACACAGTCTTGGCCTTAAGCATACACAGATCTGATTGGTCCAATTAACACCCAGCTCCAAATCTCACTGGAAGTCTTTTAACAGGCTTCAGAATCCTGATCACTGATGGTGTTGAGCCTCTTCAGGGTGTATTCCCACTCTTACTATTGGCTGCTATTATTAGTAGATTATTACTCTTACCTTATTATCATTATTATCATTAGTTTTTTTTTATTATTTTATTTGTTGTTATATAACAGTTTATTAAGAGTTTATAGGGTGTACATGGGCAAGGAGTTGCTAATTATTCTGATGTTGTATATCCAGTTGTTATTTACAATTGTCATTATTGTTATTATTATTATTATTATTATTATTATTATTATTATTATTATGGGTCTGTAGATTTCAAGTTAGTTTGTAATCATTTATGTAATGTGATTATTTTCTTTCTTTTCTTTGATTTTTTTTTTTTTTGTACAAGCATATGAATACCACAACATGGTTTTAATTACAAATGTCTGATAATTATTGAGTTGGTAAGTAACATAGTTCATTAAACTGAGATAAAGAGTAGGATTAAAACAGTGTTCACATCTCCATGCTCCTTTTCAAACAGAACAATAGCACTAAGCTAATTATTATGCTCGTGTTTTGTCTTGTCCTACTGATGGCTTGTTTTCTTGTTTTTAAAAACCTGTTTGAAACAAATAAATCAATGAAAAAATTATAATGAAATGCTGGAGACAATCCTCACCGTCCTGTGAGAATAAAATGGATATAAAAGTGGATGGATGGATGGACGGACAGAGGGACGGAGGGACGGACAGAGGGACGGAGGGATGGACGGACGGATGGACGGACGGGGCAGCTGTAAAATGGGAAAAGTTGTTGCTTTAAATTAAAGTTATTGGTTCAATTCCAGCTTCCTCCCATCACATATTGATGTGCTCCTGGGCAAGGAACTTAACCCTAAGCTGCCTAGCAGTGTGTGTATTGGTGTGTGAGTGTGTGTTCATGACAGCATTCACACCTTTTAAAGAAGAGTGAGAAGGAGAACAACTTTTTACATCAGTCTTTGAAAGTCTAAAATTGTACCAGACATCACCAAATAAGTTGTTAGAAGTTCCTTTTTTAAGACTCTTAAAACTTATCTGCAGAGTGGCCAAATTGGCAACTGTATTAGCTAAACATTGGTCTTCATGTCAGCATTCTTTTTTCACTTTGAGGTGGTCTAGTTTGCTAAAATGCTAGAAAACAAGTTATGTTGATTTGTTAATTCATTTTCATCTTCTTTATCCTTGTTTCTGCTCAGACATCAGAAGATACGGTCTTTAGTTTAGCCTTGCACAGGAAGCGAGGCCTTCTCCGAGTCGGGGGCAGCAGATGGGAATCCTAAAGCTGCCTCACATCTGCCCACACAGCCGAGGATAATGGGGAGGTTCCACCAAACAGGTTGAATGGATAGAGAAGGACTCCTGGGTTGTGTGTGAGGAACGGATGGCAGCAGTTGGCTGGGAGGATTGTTGGCAGAGGGCGGGAGGCGAATGTTACCTGTCAGGACATGAGTGCAGCAGGTAAACCCCCTTCCCCAAGGCCCCTTTCTTGTTTGCTTGAACTCACAAACACACTGAAGTCAGCCCCCTCCACCTGTTACTCGGATTGGGAAACAGCAGGGTGCCTCCCTCCACCCATCCCACCTTTTATCGACATCGTCTCTGTTTCACCCGGCCCTTTTCTTCCCGCATAGCTTGGGGCTAGCTCGACAGCGCCCTGACCCTGTGATGATTACACCCTTTCGCTCCTGAGTATTTTCTATGTCCTTGAGTTAAGACATTTTCTAGTGCAACAGTTTTAATGAAAATCTTTAAAATATCAAAGTGGTACACTTTTAGGGAGACTCCATGTATGGAAAGTGAGGCACAACTAAGAACATTTACCTTCTGATAATAATTTACAGTTCACCAGCAACAATTTTAAAAATTCAGGTTTGGGCTGATCCCAAGATAACCATTTCTGAAATACCCTGTTACTGCCTGAGTAACATCCATCCATCCATCCATCCATCCAGCCAGCCAGCCAGCCAGCCAGCTAGCTAGATAGCTAGCCAGCTAGCTACAGGTCAGTAGTCAGTGCCATTTCACTGTTGTGCTATCTTTGATTTTTATTGACCAAAGCACTGGTTTGCTGTGTCACCCATAAGACCTGCTTTCAGTAAACTGAAAGCAGGTCTTATGGTGTTCTATAAAAATGGTTTTCCTCTTTCCTCTTGCCTCAGTAAAGACCAAGGTTAGTCTCTTGGCTGTGTCTTTCTTAAAACTCGTCTCATTTCCAGTTGATGGTCTGTGCAGAGATGTATTAAGGGTCTCCCAGGCTTCATCCAAAGTGTATAAATTGGCCCAGTGTTATCAAATGACATTTTCATATTCAGTCAACATTATCTCCTCCTCCAGTGAATCAGTGACCTCATGTCCCTACTCGTGTCACATACATTAAATCTCCCTGTGTGTCTTTCAAAGAGACGCAGTGGAGTGGCTCCAGCTCGTCATGCAGGGCCGTGTCACCATGTCACCATGTCACCATGTCACCCCACCTTCGCCTGCTGTCAGAACATAACCGCTGGTAGTTTTAACACGTATTCAGTGGAATCTGGGAGACGCAGTCGAGCTCAAAAGCAATCAGTGATAATTGGTTATTATTTGCTACAAATATGTTTGTGAACAAACAAATCTTAAACTCATACAGCATCAGATTGTAGTTACGACAACACAACAATTAAAACAATAAAAATTTCTTTTGCAAAGTAAACTGACAAATTAAATCGGAAATTTAAAAGTTACTAAATTAGTTATTTAAATTTTTCATTTATCTCTGCTTTAACCACGAAATCAAATTTAATAGTGTTTTATTCTCAATAAATAATGTTAACATTCTAGATCTGTATTCTGTTAGAACTGAAGCATTTATGAGGCCCCTGATGGTCTGGGGGCCCTGAGCAGGTGCTTAGTTTGCTTTTCCTTTGCTCTGCTTTGTCTTTCTCATTATGTCCTAGAAACATTATGTGTTAATAACTGCCACTAGAAGTGACATTAATTACGTTCACATCAGCGAGCGGTTAAAGGTGGGCCAGCCTGTCAGGAAGTCCTGGACCATTTTTCTCCGCAGTCCGGCCCTGGTGACGTGTGTATGAAAGGTGTGTGTGTGTGTGAACATGAACATACTGCAACCCCATGACTGTTCTGCTCCGGATGAAGTGTGTCATTCAAACGTTGTTTTGAACTGTGAACACAGAGAGGACATAAAATGAAATATTTTCAATAAAATCTCAAAGCAGTGCGTGTATTTCTACAGAAGTTGTTTGATGAAGAAACTTGATGTCAATCCAAAAATCAGTCATAAACAGCATCCAGGAAATGCCAGCATGGGCGTTTTATCTGATCATCACACGATATCTGGGAACAGACAGCAGAGATGGGACCCAAACATGTTAAGTAAAGTAGTTCTTTTATTAGATTAGATGATTTTTTTCTTCTTCTTCTTCTGGGGAAAGGAGGGGAGGAATCTTGGGTATAACTGGTCAGTTTAAAAACCGATTTCTACTAAAATTACAAAAGCTGAATTTAGTCCTTTTATTTCCTGGTGCATCACCAATATTTGAAATAAAGTCATCTGAGGACAGGGTGTGGTAATTAGCATTAATTTTATGAGCTGATCGTTGCGGTAAGGCCAGTTGTATTACTAAAATGCAATTAGGTGTCCTCAAATAACTCCTGTCACAGGTCACTGTCGCTGTGTGAAACAGGCAATGAAATGTTTGAAACTGAATCTGTAGCCCAGTTACTATTTCTGTTATCGATGTATTATTCTATTCTGTCTTATATATAAGACAGAATAATATATAAAATGGAGGAAACAAAATGATTTGTGCTCGCATTAACATTTCTGATTCTGTGTGTGTATGAAAAAGTGCCACAGCTGTGATGGGCTCATGCTGATGAGGACATGCTGAGACCAGTTATGCGTTTCGCTCCCAGACTTTGCTGCTCATCCTCTCCAGTTCACACCAACACATCTCACCTGCTCTATCTTTTCTCCACCAAAGCATCAGTTTTAGAATCCTTCTCTCGTCTTTAAATGTCTCATCGGACTTGTTGCCCTGCCTCTCTGACCCGTTTCCCGGCGGCCCTCAGGCCAGCTGCTGCTGCTTGTTGGATCGGGTCGTTTCAGCCGTGAGTATTAGACTGGCTCCTTTTATTGCTGGGTTTTTTTTTTTTTAGACTCTCTTAAAAGTTATTTTCAGTAGCTTTTGACACAATGCGAGTCTGTTTGTTTCTGTTTTTGTTTTACTACAGTCTTGGTAGTTTATTGTTTTTCATTATATTTTATTCTTGTTCTTGTTTGTGTCTTGGTTTGATGTGTTTGGTTCTGAGCAGCACTTTGGTTAAACAAATTGTTTTTTAAAATGTGCTTTAAAATTAAAGCGGATTAGGATGATTACATTGTTTTCTTTTAATTATCGTGTCAGTCTCTAAACAAAACAAAATAAAGGGAAGTTTTACCATTTTTTTGTTCCTCTGAGTTTTTCTGAATCAGCTTTTTTTCAGCTCTTTCTTGCAGAATAGCTACAGCTCAGTCACACTGAATGAAAAGTGCCTGTGAATATCAGCTCAGTAAAATCTCACCATGAATGATGGACGTGATTTAGATTTGGACTTTGCATGTTTATGTTCTGCCCCGGCCTCCAGAAGATTTTCCTGTAAGATTTCCACCTATTTAGCTAAATCCTTCTCCTCCATCAACTCACCGCCTTTACTGTCTCTGCTGAAAAAAAGTTTTCACACAGCATAATGATGCCACCACCATGTTTCACTGTGGGTTCATTTTAGAGTGATTGTTTTTTTCTTTATTTTAGTATCTCTCTTATTTGAGTATCTTTAAAAATATTGAACATGTAAACTGTCATGATCTGTGTTTCTGTGTGTTTATTGTAAGGGTTTTCTGTGACCAGTTCTGTCCTGTGAGTCTCTGTGTCTTCCCCTTGATTGTTTCCCAGGTGTGTCTCGTTCCCTTGATTACCCCTGTGTGTATTTAGTCCCACCTGTTGTCTCTGTCTCTTGTCGGGTCCTTGTCTAATGTCTGATGTCTGTTCGTCTGCCGGCACAGTTGAACTGTGAAGTCCTGTGTCGGCATTAGCTCATCGTGTCGGTCCTTGTTGTCAGTTGCTACCGGTGTTTAGCTGTGTGCTAACTTCTCTGCTGTGCTGCCTGTTTTTGGACTGTTAGAGCATCTTCATCATTAAACTCATCATCATTTTCACCATAACCTGGGTCTCTGCGTCAATCCAGTCACATCAAATGTTTCCAACAACCCAAATAATACACAAAATCAAAGAAATAAAAGCAAATTAGTTCATAAAGGAAGTTATGTAGATTTAAATATTAGACTATAACTTGAACCCTCTTTTAGAATTTTCTGAATACTTTAGGGAAACGTTTTTTGTTTCTATTGGTCATGATAACTTGAAGTCTTCTGTCCTGACATCTAGAAGGTTGTGGAAGGTTCTGGAGTTTGGTCCTGTGTTTTCTGATGCTCAGCTCTTTTCTTAGATTTATAGGTCAGGTGATAGATTGGAGTTTCACTTTCTTTCTCTGGAACAAACGAAAAGTTTCCACAGTTGTGTGTTTGGGATCATTATCTTCCTTGGGAATCCACCCTACTTCTGTCTTCATACTCTGATCACGTCCATTCTGATATATTTCTGCTTCCTTCCTTCATGAAGTTCCAAGTCAACGTGCTGTAAAACAGAAAACACAACAATATTCCAAACTCCATGCTTGATGAGGAGTTTTGGGGATTCCTGTGCAGAATCATTTTCCTTCAAAATGTGTCCATGATGCAGAAAGAGCTAAGCATCGTCTTGGTGTCTGACTAGATTTATTTCTGAGTATTTCAGAAGCTTGTCAAAATCTTCTTCAGAAAACTAAAAAGAAACTTCTACATGTTGTTTTCTTCACCAGTGGAGTCTTGTGCAGTGAGTGCTCATTCAGACCATTGACGTTTTGGGCATTGCTTATTACTTTCTTGGAAGAAGAAGGAAAAAAAAGACACTCTTTCGATGTGTTGTTAAGTCAAATCTATTTGTAAAGCACATTTTCACCAGCAATGCAGTTCAAAGTGCTTTACATCATAAAAACGTTACACAGTCTCCAATTATGAAACATGCAATAAACGTTGCATTTTGCAGCGTTCCGAGCGAGAACTGAAAAACACTGCTGATTGTTCCTTTGACTCCTCTCTCAAAAATCTTATGAGGGACAAGTGGCTGCAGCTGGTTTATGATGAAATCATATTCTTTCTACCTCTCAACTGTCAGTGTGTTTTGTGTAACTTTGCTTTGTGAGAATCTGATTTCTTTTTCCAGCTGTATCGCTCTGTGCTTTAGTATGATAATGATAATGATAACTTTATATTGTATTGTCACTTTCCTAAAATAGTGGTCAAGTCATTTTTTTCCAAAAGTAATACTTTTAGTTAAAACATCAAGTTGGTGGTGTTTCTTTTGTTTGTTTTTTGCCAAAATCACTTTTGGCAAAAAAAAAAAAGACTTACGCCATTATTTTTAGGAAGGCGATGATTCCTGTGCACTTCTTGCTTCCAATTTTTATTTGTGCAAAGTTTGTGGTTGCAATTTGAGAAAATTTGAGAAAATGAATACTTTTGCAAGGTTCTGTAAATTTTCACCTAATAATGTCTGATTGTTTTTAAACAATGATCAGCGTGTCTGCAGATAAAATGCGATCATGACCTGATTTTTGAGAAACTGCTTGAAATGCAGAACTGCATTCAGAGTTTTATAGTTGCAAACTGGAACTGATTCCCTCTTCAAATCGGTCTCATTGGCAGCTAGCCGTTGTGCTAAAAATGAGCACAGGGTGATTCATATAACCGTTGCTTTGTCTTACTCAACCAACTTTTTGAAATGGCCTCTCTTATGGTACTTTCAAAAGCAATAAATAAAGTTTTGCTGTTAAGAAGATGAGCACTCTGTGTACCTCAAATGTGTCAAGTAGTTAAGTTGAAATGGCCTCTCTTTGGTACTTTTAAAAGCAATAAATAAGGTTTTGCTGGTAAGGAGATGAGCACTCTGTGTACCTCGAATGTGTCGAGTAGTTAAGTAGAAAAAAGTTATTTAAAGTTTAATATGCTGACTTGAAGATAATACGTGCGGATCTCAAAACTGAGTTTTAAAACCATAAATCTGGAGAGCATTCCGTTTTGTGCAGGTCTGACACGGTAGCTCAAAGGCTTTCTGGAAGAACTGTAGCGTTCACGCGTGTTAGCATTCTGATACTGCATGTGTGCGCTGCTACCAGAAAGGGCATGCTGTTTTACATGCTCTTTAAAAAGTTTCTGTGGGATTAAATGAGGTTAGGTGCATACAACACACTGCTATTTCCCTCAGGCAGAAGAGGAACCTTCCCACTATGTGCTCACACTCCCCACTAGTCACGCAAGCCCTGTCAGAGATAGGTGCATACACACTCACACACATATACACGCACACACACACACAGACCAAAACCTTACCCTTAAACAGCATGAGTCAGTGAACAACCTGATGGTAAATTGCATGATGTCTAAGGCTTTAGTGGAGGTGTATGTGGCTTTCGTAGCTTCTTCTTTTTGTACTTATTTTTACAGTTATTTGCGTATTTTTTCGGCTCACTTCATTATTTGAGAACCCCGAAGCAGCATTCAGACAGCCTGAATCAGGAATTAGCTGCAGTTTGAACAGCTTCAGGAATCATAAAAACACAATCCACAAGAAAGTAACAAAAACGTTTCCTAAACCTCTGAAGACCGCTGAAACCTTTGGGGAACCGAAGCCTGTGAAGTGCTGGACCTCCTTATTTAGGGTCAAGGGTTAAGTTTAGAGATGTGGACAGACAGGTTTTGGTTCATTTTAGGGCTAGGAATACACTGATAATGTTGGGGTAAGTGTTGGACATAAATGAAGTTACTAAAATGAGCAAAAGTCAACATAAAGTTCTAATATTTCTAGAAATACAAATTTGTGTGTGTGCAAAGACAGAGAGAAAAGTTGAGAGAGCAGGCTACATGCTTCAGAACAAGCTGCAGGGCATTGCTGAATGAGTGACTGATGAGACCTTTTAAAACAGAGCCTAACCCCACATATCTAGATGAAGCCCTACACACACAAAAAAAAATCAAGAAGATCCATAAATCCCCCAAAATGTCTCCTCGTGTCTTCATGTCATTTCTTTCTCAGAGCGGCTTGCTGCAGCAGCTTCACAACAATCACCAGACAAAGAGCTCGTCTTTTAGCACAGCTTCCACCCACATGGCATACGCCAGAAAAAAAAAAGAAAAAAAGAAGCTTCTGCCACTACTAAGAGCTTTTCAACCTGTTACAAACTTCTGTCACTGAATGTGAAGACAGCACCTGTGTATTTTTGTTGCTTACAGAAGTTGCCAGACAACAAACAGAGGTCTGGATGGAGGTCAGGAAAGGTCCTCTTTGAGTTTTGAATGTCCTTGGCTGCCTGTTGTAATTTGGGATGCCAGGTGTGCCGTTGAGGCCCCTCTGGACCCCGCAGTAGCATAAATGCTCTCACATGGACAGAGGTTAAGATGGCCAGAGGTCAGGTGGGGCCCAGAGCTGGCCTCAAGTTATTTTTTTCCAGGTCCAAGTCAGGTCTCATGTCTTTGAGGGGGCAAGTCCAAGTCAAGTTGTATGAAACAACACTGTCACACCGGATGTTCTCTTTCTTTTCTGCCTACAGTGTTGAACTAGGGTGAATATGAACATTTAACATTATTAGTTCTGCACAAGATGAAAATTGCAAAACTAAAAGAAGTCCATTTTCAGTTTTCCACAAGTTATAGGAACCACATTTGATCGAGTGCAAAGTACTCAATTAAAGTTAAAGCTGCTGTTTGTAACTTTTATAAAACATGTTTTTAACATATTTCTTAAAACTTTCACCATGTTGTGACAGATATTCTGTGTATAGGCTGATCTCCACCTTATTCCAGGTCAGACAACCAATTAGAGCCAGGAGGCGGGGCTTAGTGCTGCCAATCAATCAACCTCATGTACTCACTGATCAATGTGCTAATGTCGGAGCAACAACCTGCCTCCTGGCTTTGACTGGTTGTTTCTAGTTAGCACTGGGAAAAGGCAGAGGAGACGCCTGTCTCATATTAAACTGTCACAACTGTCAAAACATAGACGGTTTCAAAAACTATGTAAAAACTATTTCCTATGAAAGTTGCATACTACACCTTAAAACAAAGTCATAAAAATAAACCAAGAATATTTTAATAGAACAATTAAAGTAGTCAGATTTTTTTGAATAAATGTTGATCCAAAACTTTAAAAAGTGTCATTCTTGAATTGTCGTCCAGGGATCAAAAAAGTACAAAGGCAGAGGCGAACCTGAGAAAGCTCTGGTCTGCAGTGATAGTGTGTTCCAGTTTCTTTGGAAGTGGGAACTCAGAGCTGGGTTTGACGTCAGATCCGTGCTAACAGTGTTCTGTCTACGAAGTTGGAATTTCAACATTATGATGCCCATAGACATGGTTCACAGAACCTCTTACAACCATCGTTTTAAGCTTTACTTTCCATAAACAAACATCACTTTTCAGTTTATAGTTGCAGGCGTTACATGGAACATTGATTATAGACACACGTTACATGTTTGTCATGTAAAATAAATATGTTTCACCACAGCTTACAACCAGGGGTGCTGCCAGGAATCTTGGGCCCCATGACAAACAATTAAATTGGGCCCCTCCCCCCGGGCAGCTGCTGTTACAATTTTTTGAGTCTATTTGACCCACAAAAAGCATCACAATTTTAAAGGCTTACAGCTGCCTTGCTTACTTTGGTTCAATACTGATACTAGGACAATATTTACTGCTCATGAATTTTACATACAACAGTTCACATGCAGTATGCAAGTAGGTTGCTTACAGTTTTTTCTGTTACTGAAATGTCTCTCCCCACAAGCAACAGTCATAGGTAACATGCAAAACATACATAAAGCAATCCAGGTTTCTCAAAAAATGCAATGTAGTTGCATTTTGTTCAAGCTGCAGTATATAACTTTAATAAAAAATATGTTTTCTCCACATTTGTTAAAGCTGTCATCATGTTGTGTCAGTTTGTTATGAGACAGATAATCTGTGAAACCAATCGATCTCCTCCACCTCCTCCCTGAACTACTATTGCTAAAGTAATGCAACATTCTGGCCAAAACAACCAATCAGAACCAGTAGGACAGTCTTAGTGCTGTCAATCAACCTCATTCACCCTCTGCTAAATATGCTAATGGGGGAGAAACAACTTATCATTAAAGGAAAACAGTTTATCTGCCATCATTGGTAACTATGCTAACCAGACTGAGCATTCACAACAGGCTGGGCTAGCTGGAGGATAGCAGAGAGCGATGGGAGGGAGGATGA
>NW_006799943.1:1228786-1240700 GCF_000485575.1 Poecilia formosa | reverse complement strand
AGAGAGAGAGAGAGAGAGAGAGAGAGAGAGAGAGAGAGAGATACAACTTTTCACATAAGGAGCAGCCATATTGAAAAGTGAAATTGGCCTTCTCAAGTCATTACTCTAAAGCCCGTTGGAGTTGTTCATATTTTCCCAGCCAGAAATATAATTTTGGTTGATGTTCCAATTGACTTTTCCAACTGCGAAGTTGGGATTTCAACAGAAACGCAGCGTAAGTCCTGATTTAAGTTAAGAAATACATCATCATTTGGAAGTGAAGAGTTCCTAACACTGGAAAATATTCTGGTCACACCAGAATATTTTCTGGTGTGAGGCCAGAAAATTCACCTCCATTCTAGTGAATGGAGGTGAATGGAGGCCTCACCTCCATTCACAGCCCACTAGCTGCATGTTCACTGACCTTATATTGAAAATGAATGTGCTAAATGAAAACGCACCGATTTCACAAAAACTCTTGTTTTTTGATAAAAAGTCTATATTGATTTTTGTGGGGGCTGTATCGAAATTCGCTTGTTTGGCAAAACTGCAACTGCACTCTTTTCACATCACACGAGTCACATGATCAACCAGCAGATGTTGCCCTGTCACAACCCACAAAGAAGAAGATGACAGGAAGTNACTGCAACTGCACTCTTTTCACATCACACGAGTCACATGATCAACCAGCAGATGTTGCCCTGTCACAACCCACAAAGAAGAAGATGACAGGAAGTGGTTGGAGGATAATGCATGTCTTTTAATGACTTATCGCAAGAAAAAACTTATTTTAATGAGTTTTTTTTTTGTTTGTTTGTTTTTTTGTTTGTTTTTTTATGAAAACACTGCAATTGTGAAATAGTATCATTTTCTACATTTGTGCCAGAAACACAGCTGCTGCCTGGTGGACCAACCTAAGGGCCTTCTAAGGGTGCGTTCACACAGCAGCCTGAAGTGACTCAATTCCGATTTTTTTGACGTAATGTGACCTGTATCCGATCTTTTCATGGCAGTGTGAACAGCAGGGGTCGGATTCTTTTTCGAATCGGACCCATATTCGATACATATCCGATTCAAATGCCACCTTCTAACGTCCAAGTTGCATTCATCCAAACTGAACGTCACTGATTCTCAACAAATCTCACTATTCTGCGTCCTGATACGCGCAAGTGGGAAGAAAAACAACAACCATGACGGATTATATGAGGATTAAGTCATTAATATGCTGCTCCGGCTGGATAACAACTTCAAATATGTAAGCTAAGCTCCACCGTTAGCCTCCATGTTTACTTCCGCAAACACTGAGTACTTCTTCTTTTTATGGCGGTTGGCAGAACACTGAGAACGCTGACGCTACTGCGTCCTCTACTGCGTCCTCTACTGCGTCCTCTACTGCGCATGCGGGACACTTTCAGGTCGTTTGCCCGTTCAGACTGCAGAACGCATACAAGTCGCATTTACTGGCAGTGTGAACGGCCCCGGCAAAAAAATCGGAATTGCCAAAAAATCGGAATTGAGTCACTTCAGGCTGCAGTGTGAACGCACCCTAAGTCTCATGTCAGCTGTCTGGACTCGCTCTTCCTGGAAATCCGATGTTGGGATTTACGCTTTTCTACATGTCACAGGAATATTCAGTTGCTCCAAACTTTGACTCATCAAACCTGTGTGAGCATTATGTCACCTTTCAACCCTTCCTCTTTCATTGTCTGTCACTTCCAGCACTGTTGCTGCTCTTTTGCTGTTGGTTCATCTACAGGCTGCAGGAAGCGATTAACAGTAAAAGATCAAAGGCTAAGGACAGGATAAACATTCTTCCCCAGGACCTTACTCCTCCAGGGTATGCTGCACCACTTCCTCCTTGTACAGACGGGCTGCACCATCCACCACCACAGCACACACATTGACATCACATCAGGCGCTGACCCACGCATCAGACCTGTGTGTGTGTGCTTGTGTGTGTGTGTGTTCGTATGGAAGATATAGTGATAGAGAGGAAGAAGTAGGGGTGGTGTGTTTATGTGTTGTGTGGGTACATGTCTGACCCCTGAGAGCTGCGGCGGTGACCAGGCTGCATTTAAAAGGCTTGAAGATGATTATGTTGTTACGTTGTGCAGACGCACAGATCAATTGAGGGGCTTAGCTTATGCTAATTTCCCCGTGCTCTCAGTGAACTGCAGCTGTTTTGCTACAGGACTGCTGGTGGGAGCTGATTATGTGACCCGCCAGCTGCAGGTGGAGAGGCTAAGTAAGACAGAGCAGGAATCCTTCCTCTACTGCCAGAGATTTGAGCTTAAGCTGTTACACTGCTGAAGGGATGTCATTTTATACAGTGAATGCATAAGATTGGGTTTATAAAACACCCACCAGAAGTCCATCACAGCGCTGCCCTATCTGGGTTGAAGGCTGGCTACTGCAGTTGAATTTTCTTAGTGGTTACAGTTTCATCGACGTCCAGGTCACAGCAGGCACATTTACCTTTTCCACAAAGAGCCAGGTTGATTTGGGTTATTTTTCCTCTTTAAATTAAATCATTATTTGAAAACATCTTTTGGTTTTTACTCAGGTTGGTATCGTCTGACAATTAAATGCGTTGCTTGATGATGATCTGAAGCGTCAAAAATATCCAACAGAAGCAAAATCTGAAGAGGGCAAATACTTTTTAAAGCACAGCAAACCTGCCTTAAAACATTTAAAGCAGGCTCATAGCTACTCTATGTAGCAGTTTGTCTGCTTTTCCTCAGACTTTGGAGAGGCACTGTGTGCAAAACACACAATAACTGCCTCACTTAGGAATCCAGATTAACTGTTTTAATCAGATATCAAGGGATTCTCTTGTTTAATCTGGATCTGTGCCCATTTCCACCAACCTGAAATGAAACTGAATCCCCTGTGAGTTCAATGGATGGAAGATCACAGAACCTCGAGGTCTTAGAGGGACAATTATCCTCAATCTGAAGGTTAACAGGAGGAACAGACACTCCATACCTGAGGAGTGGCCAGGTAAACCCAATGGACAGCTGAGAGACCCTGTTGTCAAGACAACAGGTTATATTGTGGTCATCAGAAGGATGGCAACATGTTTACACTTCACCAATCATGAAGATGAATACAATGCTTTTCAGACATCCATAGTTCTTGAATGTTTTCCACATTTTTTCACATTATACCCAGAAATGATAGATTTTAACATGAGCCGCAGCTCAAAGTACCATTCAGATGTTTACTGGAAAGAAAAACATTCATGGTTTTTACAATTTTGTAAAAAAAATAAAATAAAATAAAATAAAAATAAAAAAATTAACCTCTTGGAATGTGTGCCATATATTTGTATTCTAACACCATTACTCTGATACCACTGAGTTAGGTCTACTGAGTAGTAATATGATCTATAGACTCCAATTTTGTGAAGACCTCAGACCTTCACAGACAAATACTGTAAGCAATATTAAAATGAAGAGTTTGACTTTTTTTTTGTTTGTTTGGTTTTTTAAAATTCAACCTGGTAAAACCAAAAAACAAAAAAACGAAAAGGGGGGGGCAACAATAAGCCTTGGGCCCTCCTCCCTCAACCGGGAACAAGAAAGAAGGCAACCGTAAAGGAAAAAAGGAAGGAAGGAAAATTAAGAAAAATCCCCTTTTTTTAAAAAGGTTTTGTTGGCTCTAGTGGCCTTTATTTTAAAGTAGTTTGACAGGAAAATGAGCGAGGGGGAAGATATGCAGCAAATGTCACCAGGCCAGGAATCAAACCTGTGACTACCGGCACAAGCATTATGGCCTCAATACATGGGTTGTGCTTTGCCCCTACGACACTACAGCACCCCTAATTTAGGGTAGTACTGCCAGAAATCTCCCCATGCGTTGCTTTGATCTCCAGATTTGTCTCTATTTGCAGGTACAGTGTGACTCCTCCCTGTTTCCTGGACCTGCCTCAGGTGTGGTACAGGTCGGACCCAGCCAGGTTATTGCGCGGAAGCAGTTTGATTGGCAGCAGGCTGCATCCGTTGACCAGCCTGTGAAATGCGTGGCAGGTCGTAGCTTTTGGAAACATGATGAGCTGTAAATCAAGGATTCCACACTCAAACCTCTTCATCAATTGTGGAGGAAGAACACGTAGAGCATGTAGTGAACGGGGAAATTCACAACCATCAAATATCCCGACAGATTTCACAGAAACTAGGCGAAGCAGACATTAACCAACTACAGTCAGACTTGACAACAGAGTCTGTAGTTTTGGGTTGTCTCAATAAAATGCATTGCAGCTTGTGGCAGTGAAATGACAAAATAAAAGATGGTGTATCCATATTTTTATTGTATACCAACGCAAAGGTATCCATATCATTGGATGCCACTGTATGAATAGATAAGGTCTTAGCTGACTCTGCAGTAAAGACATGAAATGGAAAAATAAAATAAAAATAAATAGTTTGACCTTGTTGCTCCTTTGAAGCTCCAGCTTGAGGCGCAGTGTTTTTGTGTTGGGCTCCATAATAACTCGAGCAACCTTTGCTGTGGTGGCCACCAAGTGCAGAGTCTAAATGTGGGGTTATAAATAGAGAGGCCTCTGGAAGTGTGGCTTGCTTTCCCTGTTTCTCTTGGCAGACGGAGTCCCGGGAATATTACCCTCAGTTCGTTTCATATCCAAAGCTGCGAGGTTTGATATGTTGTTAGAGGCCGCCAGCTACATGTCAATTCCACAATGTTGACCAAAGGAAATCAGTTCTTACACTGATGTTGTTTCGTGTGTTTTGACTCTCCGAACAAACACGAAACAAGAGGCTGGCCTCTCTTTCGCATATCGGCGACAAATGAGCCTCATTTCGCACGATAACTTTAGAAATGAACATGTGGCCTCTAGTGAAAGACCCGCGTTTGGCCTCTTTGCCTGCCATTAAAAAACATTTAATCTGATAGAATCATTTGTCTTTGCGTCTGGAGTCAGCAAGTCCAAGGCCAGCTTCCAGCGTCTAATTGGTCCAAAGGCTCGTTGACATCACAGAAAAGCTAAAGGTCAGTCTGGGCCAACCTCGCAGATTCTATTGGTGCCAAGTTTTGTTTGAGAGTTGCCAGGTGTGAAAAGCTTTTCTTGTTTTTCTTGGGCCCATGTGAACATCTGTGCAACGCTAAACAGCCAGTGGACAGAAACAGAACGCTCAAGGCCTCACCGTCACACAGACGCAGTAGTTTAAAGAAAAGCACATTAATAAGTGCAGAGGATGACAGTGAATACAGCGCCTTGATGTTAGGCTTCAGCATTATATAATGTGACACATCTGAGATTATTCATGCTTTATGTAGCTTAAGATGAGGCTGTCTTGCTTGTTGGCAGAGATTAACTTGCTGAGGGGTTTGATGATGTTGAGAAAAGCTCCATAACTGGGAACAGTTTAGCGACGAGAGATTTAATAAAACTGCTTAGTCGTTCATTTTAATATGCCGTGGTGTTTGGGTTCATCTGCAGGTCAAAATGATAAGAAAGCAATTTAAACAGGCAAACTCATCTGTTCTTAGGAAGTTGAATGATTTTTAATTTAAATGTGTTTCTTAAACTGAATACAATTAAACCTCAATTCATTCATATCACTGGCAGATTTAAATTTACTTTTTTTTTTTCATTCAACCAAGAAATAGTTACAGATTTGAAACGACACAGGTGTGTCCCAAAATATGAAAAAGACAATTTTCCAGTTTTTTTATTTACATTTAAATAAACACAAAAATGCATCACACTTTTTTAATATTCAATGGTAAAGCCTGTTTTAGCTATGACACCAACAAAATGCTGCCCATGATGTGATAAAAAAGTGTTTTCATTGCAGTTTTGCAAAATGAACTAATTTCAATACGGTTAAAAAAAAAAAACCCACCTCATCTCAGGGCCACATTTTGTATTGTAAAGTGAGGGTTTTTTTCTAAATTGGTGTGTTTCCATTAAGCAGATTTATTTTCAAACCGTCAAATTGAGCAATTATACGGTCAATGGAAACACAGCTACTTTTGACTTCCTCCATGTCTTCTGTCCCACTGTGTGGAATGTCTTTCATTTTTTTATTAATCCTTAACACTGTGGACGCTGGAACTTGAAGATATTCAGTTAAGCTGAAACTCCAAGTCCCAGGTTCTCATCAAGCTCAGACATGACGTCCCCCAAACACCAGCAGCCATAACTGAACTGTTTGGATATAAAAATCCAAACACCAGATTTTTATATTGACCCTTACAATAATAAAAAAAGAAAACTCTGGTGATGTTTATATCCAAACAACTGGATATAAACAGATTCAAATCTGAAAATTGAATCTGTCAAATTTCAGATTCAAAACATAAAGTTCTACAAGTTCTTTGTATGATAAAAATAGAAACTGTTCACTCATGCATCCATCAGTCTACCGCTGCCCATGACCCCTACAATAAACACAACATGGCTTCTTTCCTCACTGACCCAGAGGGATACAGGTGGCCGGCACGGACACCTCAGTATGGGTTCTGACCTGGGTTCAGAGGTCAGACCCTCAAATGATGGTCTTCCTTGCTGCTTCTAATTGCCCTGTTTATTTTTAGTCCACAGTGGGCTGTGTCAAGCTATTAAAAGAAACATGAACATGAGGCTGTCTGCTAATTACTGCTGGGCCAGGAGACCCTCACTTTCCTCAATCGTTACCACATGCTAACCCGAAGAGGACGCTCATCTGTCACCTACACTGTCTGTGTTTCTCTGCTTACAAAACTCTGCTGGATGGAACGGCATAGCAAGAATGTATTCTTGACATGACTTCAATGATGCCGTATAAATAATAAACAAAATCCTCTAAAGGTAACAGTCAGCATTAGTATCAGCTGAAAAGCCTCTTTAAGAAGACAAAATCATGCACAGCTTAGGCAAATCAAAGTCACTAGTTTCATCACATTGCTTTGAATGTTTCTCAGGTCACTGCTCACACAGGAAGTAGAGTTACGCTGCAAGACAACAGACGGAGCAGATAGCACTGGGGAATATCAGAAAATCTTTAAGGAAGCACTAAGTAATTGGGTCGATTTAGGCCCATTTGTGGTCAGAAGGAGGTTGAAATAAAGCAGCAAAGGAGGCCAGTTTTCTGGAGATGAGAAGTTTACAAAGGTTTGAATGCAATAGGAAGCTGGTTCTGTGGATGAAATTTGCAGCATGTGCAAGGAGCTGCATGTAGAAGCAAGTTCTGTTAGCCTAGAAGGATTCTGGATACTTAGATTATCTAACTAAAGACATTCTTTTGAGAGTCACAAAGGTATATATATGACCTTTGCCATGATATATATAAACCCAAAATCCCAAAAACTTGTGGGAAAAGATTTCATGTTTTGATCAATCTGAAACAATATGTTTCTGTATAACCTAAATCTGTTTGTATTGTATTCTATATAAATTAATTGAATCTAATGAAATAAAACCAAAGCTAAGTTTTAAGGTTACAATTATATTGAGCTTGTTTGGCAAAAACCACAAAAGCAGGAACAAAAGAACTTCCTACGAACACGTGAACACTGTGACTTCATGTGAAATCAAAATTTTTGTAGTTTTACATCATGTTATAATGATATTCCCGATTTAAAAAAAATACCTGGAGTGTTGCTTTGATTCTATCATGTATGTTTGATAAAACTTTGAATCTCCATGGCAACCATTCAGCTGTGCAAAACGTCTGGGTGGACCTAGCCCCTCCTTCAAGAGGCAGCTCCTCCTATGAGCTGCAGTTTCCACAATGTGCAATGTGGCTGGAGAATACATAAACATAGAGTTTATTCTCATTCAATTGTGCATTTAAAAATATAAAATTTTAATTTTATATAAAGCTGCCTCTGGGCTTTTGGTTAAGGTAAAAGGAATTATTAACGGTTATTGGCAGTCAGCTTGGATCCAAAACCTTCTGACATCTGCTAGAAAGATGAAGAGGAAGAACCATTTTATTCAGTGACCCAAAGCATGCATCTAAATCCACAAAACAATGGTCTACCCACAAGAACATCCTGTTTAGGATAGCTTTTGAAAACATTTGCCAGGTAGAGTGGCATGCTGTTAGACTCCAACAGAATCCTGACATTAGACTAAAATGTCCTTTAAATGAGTATCAGTTTGAGGGTGTGCACACTTCTGTAATCAGGTTGTCACAATTTTTTAAATACATTTTTACACTCTTTCCCTCAAAGAGATGAGCTTGTTTTTCAGACAGACTGCATATGATGTACCTTACATCAATAGTGATACATTTTTTACATCGCCAGGCATTTTAACAGGGTGTGTAGAAAAGAAGGGTTTGCTCCGTTCTCCTGCCTTCTCCTTGTTCCTGTGAGAGCTTTCAGAAAGTGCTGCGTGTCAGCTGTGAACGCGGCGCTGTCAGGAAGGCCTCTGGACTTCATCAGGCAGGAGAAGCCCACCCGATTCGCCTTGCAGTGATGGATCGAGTTTCATCTCCACCCAGATGAACACAAACCTGCAGCTTCCTGCAGACATGAATGACTGGGTGGGTGAAAATAGATATTCACTTAACAGCAATGCATTATACTATTAACACTTTTTAGGTGGCAATTATGTGTTGCTATGTTTCCTGACTTTCAAAAAATCACAGTGAAGTTTAGAGCAGACCAAACGGAAGGCATTTGCTCAGCAATGGCAAAGATCTAAAAGGATTGGGACAATAATTATGACTCCATGTTTATTTATATACCAGGATTTACAGCAGGACAGCAGGGCTTCTGCAAAGTCTGAAAGAGTCATGAAAAAAGTCTTGAATAGCCTCAGAAGTCCTACATTATGGTTTAAATTTGTGTGCTTACTTGTTTGCTTGTATCTTGATTCATTTATTGCTTCCACTGCAAGTTACATGATTAGAGATACACAAGTCAACTGACCTCAGATCAGTTTCAGCCAGCTTCCTCTTCAATTGATTGACTTTAATTGTTAAATATCAAATCAAATCCAACTAAATTGGATTTTACTTCTCTATTTATTCATTCAAAACTAGATACTCCCACCATTTTCAGTGCATAAATGTATCAGTCAATATGACTTTCTTGAGTTGAATGCAAATCAGAAGAAGGTTGGAAACATTCATGCATATGAATTTACAGGGAAAATCTTTTCATTTCATTTTCAGCTGGATTCAAAACAAGTGACTCCATCAATAAACCTGAGGTAAATATGTTTACCTTAAACTAAATACTGGAATCAGTAAAACCTGAAATTGGCCTGCCAGACGACACAGAGAACTGCTAATCTTAAAATATAAAAGAAGTTCATTTTAAATGATTAAGAAAATAACTATTTCTTAATTGATGGAGTTTTATTTCAACTCCCTCCACATTTAAATAAAATCACAATGGTTTTTAATCTAAAATATTAGCGTTACATTTATGCTTCGGTAATAAAACCAACTTTCATCATCTAGTTTACTTGGTTACAATTAATAAAAACATCTCAGATACATCAGTCAGAGAATCAGAAAACTTCACCAATTTTAGTCAATTCTTATTTCTCTTTATGAATTTTTATTATTTATATATAGTTAAATATTGATTTTTAAAAAATTCTGGCATTCCCACCATGAGGCAGAGCAGATGTCACACTGTGTGTGTGAGAGGGAGCGAAAGCTTCAACAGTGAACAAAGGGTTCAAAAGCTAAAAAAATAAAAATTAAAAAAAGATCAAACAAAGCAAAGTTTGTGTAATAGATTCAAGTTGCCTAAAATCTTTAAGTTGATCAATTTGGTCCTTCTTGTACCAGAAGTGGGGACAAATTAAAGCTAGAGCCATTATTGCTTGCGGCTCTCAGCCTTTCCATGTTGAGTCCCAGGTTCTGCCTTCTCACTTCCAGATCAAACATCTGTATGAAGCAGCGAAACTCTCCTTCATCCTTCAGTAATTTATCTTTTTAATGCAGGAAGAGGTAGGAGGACTCACATCTGATTGTTGGGGCTGATTTCTATTTCTTATGTGTTCCATACATGTTACTGATTTCAGTAGTAACTGTTGCTGCTGCTGGTCCTCTTCCTATAGACTTATATTTGATGTTGCTTTGCCACCCTCTATTGTCCCTTACTTTGTAAACTTTGTTTGTCTCTTGGTTTTTAAGTCATTTTTTATATATATACTTGTTGTCACACTACTTTCCATTGGGACTTGAATAAACCTGAACCTGACATCATTTCAAAGCACATTTTCAAGTTGGGCACTAAAAGACTAAAACTGTGTGAGTACTAACGTGAAATTATCAATCTCTCCCAAAGTCTGGCTTTCAGTTGCAGCATTCTGAATGAAGCATCTCAGTATTCAACAGTTTCCTTTTTAAGTAGCTTCATAAACTTTGAGTTTCCCCTTTATTTCAGTTTTAAGCACGACTCTGTCAACCTCTGAGTCTTCTTCCTAACAACTGCGACAGTCAAGAGTGTTATTTGCGTAACCTGGTAACGCTTACTCACTGAGTCTTTGGAAAACGGTTTGATTGTTAACTTTCCAACCAGCCTTATTACTATAAATGTGACAGTTCTATCCCCAACAATAACAGGCTGTTTTGTTGTGGTTCCATTTAGGGTTTGGTAAGCTTTACAAGCTATAACAGCTATGACTGATTTAAAAAGGAGACAATCTTCGTTCCCAGTGATCTAACTCTGACTGAGAGCTGAGGTTTTCTCCCTTCATAAGCCGACATGTCCTCTCTTAAAGTGTTCGCCCTGTATGTGCCTTAGGAATGTTTCTGTAATGCAGGTCACATCTTTTATGTGCAAAGATCAAAATAGTTATCAACTGTCACACTTAACCAATGCAGAACACCTACATCTTTAAGTGATGCCTGTTGGACACAAAAGCAACATAAGGTAGAAAGAGCGATAACCTGCAGACACATGAATATGTTGCAGCAGCATCTGGCAATAATTTGTAATAATGGCAGCTAACCCTGGTTATCTGGACTGGGCAATGTGAATTACTCTTTTATCTCAGTGCTGGAATTTCAGACTCTGTGAAAGCTTTCATTGTAGAAAAATCTGACGTTTTCCTTTTCGGTTGGGCTTACTAAACTAACACCCAGCTGTTGTCGGGGTCTTAAAATCTGGACTCCATCACAAGGTTTTCTTGCCACTATTGCTGTTGTTTGTCTTTTCACTTGTGAGGAACATGGTGTGACTTTATATGGTTGAGGTAATTCCTAAATGTGCAGTGCAGATGCACAGTAGATTTCCTTGCAGTACGTTTCTTTCTTTCACTAAAACCTTTTTGTTTCATTGTTTACCATAGATGTAGACTTGGATGCGATAACTTTAGATACCTAAAGTTAGTATCTAGACGTCTATAATACGTTGTTATATATATTGCTTTATTGCAGAAATATTCCTGCCACTTGGAGTTTTTCCATATTTTGTAAAATTACAACAAACCTCCATTCATTTTATTGGGATTTTATGTGAAAAGTCAACACAAAGTGCTACATAATTATACAAGTGTCCATTTTTAAAATTCTTCTTACTGATAAAAAGTGTGCCAGGCATTCTTATTTTATTTTTTTGCTCTGACACCCCTTTAAAAAAGTCAGGGTGAGGAATGGCATTCAGAAGCCACATAGAGTCCACCTGCGTCCAATTTAACCCCAGTATAAAAACAGCTGCTCTGTCAAGTCCTCTTGTTTTTTTGCTTTTGTTTTTTTATAAAATATTGACTAGGTGGTGGCAACATTATGCGTTGGGAATAGACCAGAAAATGTGGCCAACAAAGGACCTGTTGACAGAAATACAATTGGTTTTGTTCACAAAATTTGATTCTTATCTTCAGCAGGGGCAGAAAAGCCATTGTTGAAAGAAAGTCATAAGAAATCCCATCAAACATCACCTTCCTGACAGAAGTGGTGATTTTTATTTTTTATTTTATTTTATATTTTTGGCAAAAAATGACTTAGGTCATTATTTTTAGAAAGGT
>NW_006799943.1:1225447-1228776 GCF_000485575.1 Poecilia formosa | reverse complement strand
AGATACATCAGTCAGAGAATCAGAAAACTTCACCAATTTTAGTCAATTCTTATTTCTCTTTATGAATTTTTATTATTTATATATAGTTAAATATTGATTAAAAAAAATTCTGGCATTCCCACCATGAGGCAGAGCAGATGTCACACTGTGTGTGTGAGAGAGAGAGAGAAAGCTTCAACTGTGAACAAAGGGTTCAAAAGCTAAAAAAAAAAAAAAAAAAAGATCAAACAAAGCACAGGGGTGGCCAAGTCCAGTCCTCGAGAGCCGCCATCCTGCAAGTTTCAGATGCATTCCTGCTTCAACACACCTGAATCAAATGACTGGCTCGTTATCAGGCCTCTGTAGAGCTGATCCCGGTCTGTTGGAGTAAGGATACTTCTAAAACTTGCAGGATGGTGGCTCTCGAGGACTGGACTTGGCCACCCCTGGATAGATTCAAGTTGCCTAAAATCTTTAAGTTGATCAATTTGGTCCTTCTTGTACCAGAAGTGGGGACAAATTAAAGCTAGAGCCATTATTGCTTGCGGCTCTCAGCCTTTCCATGTTGAGTCCCAGGTTCTGCCTTCTCACCTCCAGATCAAACATCTGTATGAAGCAGCGAAACTCTCCTTCATCCTTCAGTAATTTATCTTTTTAATGCAGGAAGAGGTAGGAGGACTCACATCTGATTGTTGGGGCTGATTTCTATTTCTTATGTGTTCCATACATGTTACTGATTTCAGTAGTAACTGTTGCTGCTGCTGGTCCTCTTCCTATAGACTTATATTTGATGTTGCTTTGCCACCCTCTATTGTCCCTTACTTTGTAAACTTTGTTTGTCTCTTGGTTTTTAAGTCATTTTTTATATATATACTTGTTGTCACACTACTTTCCATTGGGACTTGAATAAACCTGAACCTGACATCATTTCAAAGCACATTTTCAAGTTGGGCACTAAAAGACTAAAACTGTGTGAGTACTAACGTGAAATTATCAATCTCTCCCAAAGTCTGGCTTTCAGTTGCAGCATTCTGAATGAAGCATCTCAGTATTCAACAGTTTCCTTTTTAAGTAGCTTCATAAACTTTGAGTTTCCCCTTTATTTCAGTTTTAAGCACGACTCTGTCAACCTCTGAGTCTTCTTCCTAACAACTGCGACAGTCAAGAGTGTTATTTGCGTAACCTGGTAACGCTTACTCACTGAGTCTTTGGAAAACGGTTTGATTGTTAACTTTCCAACCAGCCTTATTACTATAAATGTGACAGTTCTATCCCCAACAATAACAGGCTGTTTTGTTGTGGTTCCATTTAGGGTTTGGTAAGCTTTACAAGCTATAACAGCTATGACTGATTTAAAAAGGAGACAATCTTCGTTCCCAGTGATCTAACTCTGACTGAGAGCTGAGGTTTTCTCCCTTCATAAGCCGACATGTCCTCTCTTAAAGTGTTCGCCCTGTATGTGCCTTAGGAATGTTTCTGTAATGCAGGTCACATCTTTTATGTGCAAAGATCAAAATAGTTATCAACTGTCACACTTAACCAATGCAGAACACCTACATCTTTAAGTGATGCCTGTTGGACACAAAAGCAACATAAGGTAGAAAGAGCGATAACCTGCAGACACATGAATATGTTGCAGCAGCATCTGGCAATAATTTGTAATAATGGCAGCTAACCCTGGTTATCTGGACTGGGCAATGTGAATTACTCTTTTATCTCAGTGCTGGAATTTCAGACTCTGTGAAAGCTTTCATTGTAGAAAAATCTGACGTTTTCCTTTTCGGTTGGGCTTACTAAACTAACACCCAGCTGTTGTCGGGGTCTTAAAATCTGGACTCCATCACAAGGTTTTCTTGCCACTATTGCTGTTGTTTGTCTTTTCACTTGTGAGGAACATGGTGTGACTTTATATGGTTGAGGTAATTCCTAAATGTGCAGTGCAGATGCACAGTAGATTTCCTTGCAGTACGTTTCTTTCTTTCACTAAAACCTTTTTGTTTCATTGTTTACCATAGATGTAGACTTGGATGCGATAACTTTAGATACCTAAAGTTAGTATCTAGACGTCTATAATACGTTGTTATATATATTGCTTTATTGCAGAAATATTCCTGCCACTTGGAGTTTTTCCATATTTTGTAAAATTACAACAAACCTCCATTCATTTTATTGGGATTTTATGTGAAAAGTCAACACAAAGTGCTACATAATTATACAAGTGTCCATTTTTAAAATTCTTCTTACTGATAAAAAGTGTGCCAGGCATTCTTATTTTATTTTTTTGCTCTGACACCCCTTTAAAAAAGTCAGGGTGAGGAATGGCATTCAGAAGCCACATAGAGTCCACCTGCGTCCAATTTAACCCCAGTATAAAAACAGCTGCTCTGTCAAGTCCTCTTGTTTTTTTGCTTTTGTTTTTTTATAAAATATTGACTAGGTGGTGGCAACATTATGCGTTGGGAATAGACCAGAAAATGTGGCCAACAAAGGACCTGTTGACAGAAATACAATTGGTTTTGTTCACAAAATTTGATTCTTATCTTCAGCAGGGGCAGAAAAGCCATTGTTGAAAGAAAGTCATAAGAAATCCCATCAAACATCACCTTCCTGACAGAAGTGGTGATTTTTATTTTTTATTTTATTTTATATTTTTGGCAAAAAATGACTTAGGTCATTATTTTTAGAAAGGTCAGAACATCAGGTACAAAGTCTCCAGAAGTGTTAACACGGTTGATAGATATCAAAAGACTTGTTGCTGTAATTGCAGTAACAGGCATGTAAAGGATGCTACACAGCAAATTTGGAAGTGTTCCATCAACTCCTATAGAGTTAAATTCAACACTTTGAAAGTGTCTGTATTGGTCCACTCTGGATGGTGTAGTAGTTACACTTTTGAAAGCGTTATTTGTGATAGCGTTGAATCAACACTCATAGTAGTTGAAATCAAACACACTTCAGTGTTAATCTACCCAACACTAGTGTATATTGTCAAAAGTTAACACTATGAACATGTTAATCTAACACAGAATGGTGTAAAGTATATGTTAACATAGAAATCTGAGTTTTGAAATAACACTGGCAGAGTGTACTGTGGTGGCGCAGGGGTTAAGCACAACCCACATGTAGCTCTAGTTTTCAATGCGGCTGTTGTGGGTTCGCTTCCCAGTCTTCCCCTTCTCTCATTACTCACTTTTTTTGTCAATTTACTACCAAATAAAAGCCACTAGAGCAATTAAAACCTTTATTTCCCCAGAAACTATTGGCCATCAATAATCCCCAAATTCATTTTAAAAGACATTAGATGCCACATTAGATGCTACAAAAACACCAGCACCAGTTGCAGTATGTAA
>NW_006799943.1:1207267-1223985 GCF_000485575.1 Poecilia formosa | reverse complement strand
AAAATCAGTCAGTCTGGTAAGGTTTTTAGCAACCATGAGTCAACAATGGGGCACCCTACTATATATTGTCAACAGTTTTCAGCAGATGTTATAAAAAAAATTTGGATTCCTGAAAGCATGTTCTCCCTTCCATGTGGGCCCTCTGTAGGTCTATGTTGTGGGCCTGCTGGAATCCCTATCTGTTGCTTCCCTTATGTGATGTCACATATATGCTACAATTGTGGAAGGTACTAATTCAACACCAGACTGAGTATTGATTTAGACTGTTGGAGTTAATTTAGAAATGAACACTGTACTGGATTGCTGAATTAACACTATTTTTAACATACAACACTTGCACTGGAAATCTGACACTTCCGAATTTGCTGTGTAAAACTACACATCTCAGCGTTCTTATAAAATGGTAAATGGTCTGTACTTGTATAGCACTTTACTAAGTCCACAGGGTCCCAAAATGATTCACACTACATTCAATCATACACACATTCACACACTGATGTCTGACAGGAGAGGCTGCCATGCAGTGGAACCAATGGGCCCTCTGACCAGCATCAGCAGGCAAGGAGAGTGGAGGATTGATAGAGTGCAGCTCCAACAGGCAACCCACTGATTCCAGAACCAACTCCTACCACCGCTGCCAAAATGAGTGAATTACCTCTTTAGTATTTCATCAGGTTTGGCACAGATTTGATTCAGGTGTGTTGGATTATAGATGGATGTAAAACCTACAGGACAGTAGATCTCAAGTATCAAGTGGGAGACACCTAATCTATTTAATAAATTCTTCATAAAAGTGTAAAAATATATACATGCAAACACCCACGATGATTTGTAACACTGTGGCTATGATGTCATGCCTCCTTTGCAGGCGGGGGGAACCAGAAGACATCAGCAGACGGCGTCCCGCTGCTGCCACCTGGACCTGTGTTGTCGGACCCCCAGCCCACCTGAGCAGTGGAACATACACCTGGTGCTGCACGCTGCTGTTCATTTGATTCAGGAGCCTGGCAGACAGCTGGAATGCTGATTTCAAGCAGAGCTCCAACATCAACACGGAAGTCAAGGGAAACCAAATTCTGAAAACCAACCTCATAAAATCGCAAGTCACACTTTAATGTTTTCCTTCAGAGTGTTGCCACTGAGGAGGGCCCGCTCTTAATAAGGCTGCGTTCAGTTATGCATAATGGCAGGCTCCATAATATAAAACTGCTGTGCAGCAGTTGCATGGACTTCACATTTTTGAATAATCGCCAAACCAGTAAAGCATAAAAAAGTCTACAAGGTTGCTGCTGTACAGCATGAAATTTAAGACTTGTGTGTTCCAGACCTGGTCCCTGTCCAAAATATTCCCCAAACAGGATCAGCAGTTTGCTTCACGAGACACTCCCAGTTCCTCCACTCCACTAATCTCCCTGAGAAACCAAGGTGAGACACTTGGGTGAAAGGGTCAGTACCCCCCCACTCCCTAAGCATTCCTGGCTTGGCAGGGGGGCGAGGGCTGGGCTGAAATGGAAGAGCAGGGTGAAGCATTGAGGTAAGCATGGGAATTGTATATGTAGAGGAGGTGACTTAGTTGGGTTTGGTCCTTTGCCTTTTGTCAATTTTTTGTTGTCATTGTTGGCCAGGCCTTAATTCAACATTCCACAGCAAGTGTGTAGTTAAGAAAGGTACCAGTCGGGGGGTGACAAAACAAATGGGATGTTAAATCTAATTGGAGACAATGGAAGGTGGCCCCTGGAGCAATACTGGGCCTCTGTGGGCTTCAGGGCCTCAACTAGAAAACTGCATGACAATAACAGTAAATAGGCAGATACATTTTAGTGACCAGTAAAAAGGTAATAAAGACCATCAATCAAATGTATTTATTTGATGGGTAAACTTTTTAAAAATTCAAAAAATAAAAATAAAAAATAAAAAAATAAAAAAAAAAGATTGGTGCTCCTCTTAAAGGTGTGTAAAGAATTTTAAACTGGATTTCTTTTATTATTATTATTATTATTATTATTATTATTATTATTATTGGTAAACAACATTACAAAAATTGATTTTTTCAAAATTAGAATGAAAAGAGTGAATGAATTCAAATGAGGCAGAAAGACAAAGATGACAGTAAGGACAAATCTACTGACCTGAGCATGTCCATAGTCGGAGCAATAACTACAAACTTTGGAACATCTGTACCTGGGATAAACAATGAGGATGAGAATTCAGCTTTATAATATGATCAGGTAGAAGTTCACTGTCAGAGAACTGCAGCAAAGACTGGCAACTTGGAGTCACCAAGTCTCCATAAAACCATTAGATTGTTGATGCCCAAAGTTAGGCATCAATTATCTTGACTGTGGGTTGTACCCACAACCCACAAACAGGTGGGTATGAAATTGAAGAAATATGAATTTGAAGAAATCAATAAGCTTTTATGGAAAGTCAAGTCACATCTTTGTTGTAGCTGTGTCACCTTTGATGCTCTCCCATCCCAAATAATGGCGTGCAAAGCCGTCAGCGGTGTGGAATTCAGTGTTCAGCTGCGGTTATTACTTGTGCCTTAATAAACCTGTATCTATTATTAAGAAGACCTGTATCTTCTTAATACTTTTGTTTGCTAATTATAGATCACCTGAAAATTTTATTCCAGTGCTCTGCCTTCAGATGGTCAGACATTATCAGTGAAATAATTTTGAAGTAAGTCATACAACCAGTTTCAACTGTCCTGCTTGCCAAGATGAGTAACGCCTCCACATAGTACAGCATGAAATTATGTTACCATTGGGTTGTTGCCGTAACACGACCACAAATAAATTCTTTAGAAAACCTGTGAGCTGAACTGGAGAGAAGAAACTATTTGGTTGGAGCTTTTCCACAAAAGAGGTTCCAGTTCTTAACCAGTTCTAAACTGGATCTGTAAAAAAAAAAAAAAAAAAAAAAACTGATTGCTTTTCCATCACCCAAGAATCAAATCAGAGCCATGCCATTACACACATCTCATTGACCTATTTAAAACTTCCTGATGTGTGAATTAAAAATAAACCAGGAAGATAAAAGACAGTCATCTTCTCATCCAGAGTATCATCCTTGCTACTTTTACAGCTTTCATGTCAAAATGAAACTAAACTCCAAAAACTTAGACATAGCGATCACTACGCTTTGATGGACTCCTGCTCCCCCATGAGCAAACCAGTAGCTGCTGGTGAAAAAGGATTTTTGCCCTGGTAGCAAAATTCTATGATGGGATACCTCTAGTTGGGTCAGAACCAGGGTTTTATATCAGTGGAAGCACAAGGAACTGGTGATTAGTAGTTGTAATTCCAGTTAACTGGAACTACAACTACAGGGTAACCTATTTGGGGTAAAAGGCCCAAGTAGACCTTTTACCATTTTTTTATTTGTACAATCAAGAACTGTACAAAAAGAAATGGTCTTCATTCCTTCTCTCAAGCCTTGTAACATGTTGTAGGAGAAGATCACAGTTGAGCCTGTAATGTTTCTTAGCCCAAGGAGATTTAAGTTTAAAGTAATCTTAATTTTATCAACATGATTCTTCTGAATGGAAGTAATGTTAACTTGGTCATTGAGCTGTCGAATGGAAGAGAGACTTTTCGTTAATTTTGTTCATTTATATGCATCCATAACACATAATAAAACATAATAACAATAGGCCTTCGCAGCGCTTAGCTGCTCGGGCCTAATAAAGAATTTCAGTTGGGAGATATCTCAAATCCAAATAAGGTGGAGTATTTCTTTTTTGTGAGCTAGTCATAAAATATGCTTTGAGTTCCTATCTTCAGATTGGTTTTGTTCTTTTCTCTTTCTGCAGGTGATGTTGACTTGTATTCTCTCTATGCTTCTTTCTGTAATCTACTCATATCCCCTCTTTTTCCTTTGAAACATTTCCCTGTCTTTCCTCCTTTCTTTTTCATGTCCATGTCAATTATATCTGTAATAAATCCAAAGCAATTTTCAAAAAAGTTATATATGTATATATATCAAGTGGCGCAGGAAAAAGGACAGGACGTGAAAAAAAAAAGATCAGCCATATTATTTTCCAGGTAATTTATAAAGTATAATCTGAGAACAAGAGTATAAGTTGTGATACTATTTTACCTAGACAGTTCAGTAACACCAGTCATACATGTTGAATTTGTTCCAACATGGTATTATTCTTCAAAGGACCTACTGCTCCTCTTTAAAGGCGCAGTTAGTAATTTACTTTGAAAAGCTTTCTTTCAAATCACCGTCTTGAAAACAATAACACCAAGAAAAAAAAAACATCCATTTGCGTGAAGTGACTTGGCTTGGACTAATGGGGTCAAAGCTTAGCCAATTAACACTTGAACGAACTCCTTGTCTTTCTGTTTTTTAGATCTTGACACGGGTTTTCCAAGGCTGAGCTTGTCCGTTTGGCCTTTTCTCTTTGGTTGTTTTCTTTCTTCTTCTTCTTCTTCTTCTCCTTCTTCTTCTTCTTCTTCTTCTTCTTCTTCTTTTTGGAACAGGTAACAGTTAAATGAACTGTTTAACCCCAGAGCCTTCTGTCACAGAAATATGAATGCATTTGAAGTGCTTCAGCTTCTACTTGGCCTACAAAGCGGTTACATGTTTAGGTACGAGCAGGAACTGTCAGCCTGTCGGTGTTCTAGCTAGCATCCCGTCATGCCTATTAAAACTCATTTAAATTCCAGTTCAGGTGAGTTCCTGCTCCTCTGGTTTCATGTCCTACTTTAAAAAGCTTGTCAGTATGTATGAGTCGCCATAAATAATTATTTATAATGACATAATTTGCTTGCATGGGTTTGGCTAATTGTGTGGTTTGCCTGCCTTATTATGTAAAAATGTAACAGATACTCTCAGTTGTCTAACTAACACATCATGTTTGTATTTGTGCATCTGCCATGTCGCTCCAGCTATTTATTTTCTTAGTCTTTGGGTTAGGATGTTTCTCTTGAAGCATATCTGTGCTGTTGCCCTGCTGAGGTTTTCAAGACAATCCCTGAGGAGCAGATTACGACTAATGAGGTCCAACCTTACATGGCCGGCGAGAATCTGGCCCTGGTTTTCAGCTTTTATCACAAGATCTCTTCATGGAGCAGATTGAGGGACAAACCCACAGGAAGTACATCACTGCTGACGCCAGTCACATCTGCTACAAACGACCTCAGACGACTTAGAAGGAGATCTTGGAAAATATAATTAGGGTGAACATTGCATTGAACAGTGCATTGTTTTTTGTTGTTGCTGTCTTGAAAGTGTTTTCTTTTTCAGCTTCATCAGTTTGCTTCATTTGTGATTCAGGATTTCAGGGTCTTCCAAAGATATTCACATCCCTTGAACATTTTAATCATTTCTCACTTTACAATTACAAATCTCAAAATGTGTTGTTTTTTTTTTGTTTGTTTGTTTTTTGTATTAGTGATAGACAAACAAAGTATGTGTATAACTCTGAAAGAATATGGTATGGTTTTCCAATTAAACATTTAAAAAGTGGAACATGCACTTTTGTTTGTGAACAAATTCGATTCTCACAGCTCCTCAGTAGCACAGATTGCAACAGACGTCAAACTGCTACATAAGAACAGAACACCACAGCCATTTAGCTTGGGACAAACAAGAGCAATACTCTGTAGGCGGTGAGCTGTGTTTTGGGGGAAATGTGATCAGCTGATTTAGGTTATTAATATGTGAACCGTGTTGGTGACCCCTGGCTTAAATATTGGCAGAATAAAGACACAATATTGCCGGAAGAAAGTCATTAAATTAAAAAGCTTCGATAGAGTGATATGTAACGTGACCCATTCAGTCTGGTTCTTTCTATTAAATAAAAAGTTATTTAAACAATCGTTTCAAAGTCCTGGGGCTGAAAATTTGCTTTTGATGTGCTAAAACATTTAGTATTTACTCATTTGTTAAACCAGTACTAATGCCTTACAAACCCTCAATTTAGCGCAGTATGATGAAAAGTTATCATAAAATTACGACTTTATTCCCATCCAACTTTTCTCATATTTAAAACAAATCAAAAACTTGATTCCAAGTGAAAAAAATTATGATCCCTGGGGGGGTAGGGGGAGGGTGACAGAAAATAATTGAGAAACACTGGGTTAAGATATGGACTTTGACTGGACCAATCCTACACATGAATATGCTCTTATTAAAACAACTCTTCTGTTTGTTCTCCATTGTTTTCAAACACACCACCAAGACTTTCAAAGAACAACTGCATTAGTACTGAGGTCAAACTCTGTTTTCTACATCTGACTTCTGAAGGCCACTGGTTGCATTGAATAATTGGGGATAATTCATAGAAGAGTGGGCTAACTACAAAGACACAGCACACTTTTACAAAAATATATCTAAAATGTAAAAAACATCTAATGTTTTCCTTTCACTTCACAATTATGGACCCCTTTATGTTGGTCTGTCACATAAAATTCCACTAGAACAGCCACTTGATTCTCATTTCCTTTCAATGATCAGTCTGGATTTGTCCCATTGAGCTCAATTCCTCCGGATGTTTTTCATCTTGGCCAATCAGCGAACAGAAGGAAGAGTTTTGGATGAAGACATTGAATTGATTGTATGGTTGTATTTTGGAAATGGCAAAGGAGGAAGTGGAAGAAGCCATTCAGTCCATGTTGACCTCATTCCAAGAGGAATGTATAATATATTTTACTGCTGGCAAAGATGTAGATGGTTCCTCTCTTTCTAGTAGGGAATGTTTGTTTACAGTTTCTTTCCTGATCAAACTGGTGCATAACATACATAATGGATTGGCGATTGGGTAAAATCAGATCCAGTCATTAAAAACCTATACAGAGCCCACTCCTCCAGCAAGCAATTGTTTTCAATAGCAGAGGGCCCAGAACAGGGGTCAGCAAGCTTTATAAATTAAAGAGCCATTTTGCTTTCAGGCTAGACAAAAACTATATATATATTTAGGGTCACAAATGTCACATGACCTTTTGGAAGAAAAAAGTAACATATTAATTTGAATAAATACCTTATTTAGAAAAAAATTCATTTTTAAAGAAGCACCATTTTATCTCTATTTTTTAGAACTAAAATAAAAATAAAACATCACATTTTGCAAGAAGAGTATGGATAGGTTTTTCTGTTGGATGGAAAATGATGAAATGATGAAAAAGCACATAGATTCTAGCATAAGACAAACAGCTTTAAAAGCTACTTTCAGTGTTGTTGGTTTTTTGTTTTTTTTTTGGTGAAAACTTAATGAAAATTCTTGCATGAAAAAACTGTTCAGGCTCTGCATTTGTTATTATATCTATATTTAACAGGTTATGAAGAGCCATTGTGGACGGTCCAAAGAGCCACATGAGCTGCAGGTTGCAGACCTCTGGTCCAGAACCTCTCTACGAAACAAGAGGCTAGTTTTTACCAGGCAAGGTTGTTACCAAACAAATGGGCAAAAGTTGAAGGGGTGTGAATACTTTTTCGAGGCTCTGTAACATGATGAGACTTCAACACATTTCCCTACTTGTGATGTTCAGACCGGCTGATTGTTCCTCGGTGGGTTTTTGTCCCCTGTGCAGACGTTTGTTTTGCCTTCCTGCTGCTTCCTCCTGTTGTTGCAGCTGACAGACAGAAGTGATCAGTAATTGTTATGAGGCTCTGCAGCCCGGAATCAATTATTTTGCCTCCCTAGTGTTAAATTGCTCAGTTGGTTTGAACACAAACTCCCCCTGGGTGGGTCATCAGACCTAATTGAGACCTGAGGCACTTCACCCAAACATGATTTAGTTTTTACGTGGTTTTTGTTTTGCCAGCATTCACGATAATAATTAATGAGGTGTTTATAATTCTGTGTTTTTTGGGAGAACCAAATAACCAGAGCCTAACACCAACACAGCAGCATGGCTCAGTTTTGACCTGATGTGAATATTGTTAACGGGCGAGCAGCAGGTGGGGGAATAAACTGAGACTTGGAGCCCCATTCACACATTCCCTGAGCTGCTCTGCTTTGTGTCGCGGATGCTGAGGAGGAGCAGAGGAACAAGACAATTATGACATTATGGTTGGGTGGTTGAGCAGCCAGCAGTCCCAGATGGGGAGAGCAGCAGAGCGAGGGCTCCCTGAGGACAGCAATCCACCACATGGACACTCTGATCAGCCGTCAGATTGTTTCTGTGGCTCTGCATTACGACTGAAACTTCTTCACTTGATATCCTGTTGTCAACAATGGATTTAACTAGAGTTTTAATCAGATTTAACTGGATTTTAAAGACTCCTGTGTAAAATTAATTTAAAATGCAGGTTATACAAAATGCAGCCAAAAATTCAAAGACGTGGATTGAAAATAATATCATAGGCAGAGGTGAGTAGAGAAGCCAAAATGTGTACATAGGTAAGGTTAGAGCTACTTCAACTTGTTTTAACTCAAGTAAAAGTGAAAAGTAACTTTTAAATAAATTATTTTAGAATGAAAAAGTATTTAAGAACACCACTCAAGTGCTGATCATTTAATCTAACATTTTAAAAATAAACATTTTAAATACTCAAGAAAAAACATTACAACAAATAAACAGAAAACACATTCAGTCATATGCAAAACGTTTTCAACTATTTTTTGTTTCATTATTAAAGTTTTTTTTTTTTTAAACTAATACAGTATAAAATACTGTTGTTAGTTTATAGAGCACATCAACTAGTTCTAAAGTCCTTCCACTGGTTACCTGCAGCTCAGAGAATAGACTTGTAATACTGATGCTAGTTTATAAACTACTGAACGGTTTAGCACCAAAAACATTAAAGATCTGCTGCTGCTGGATCACCCTTCCAGACCCCTGAGGTTCTGGTTCTGGTTCTGGTTCTGCTCTGCATCAATAGAACCAGAACTAAACATGGAGACGCAGCATTCAGCTTCTATGCACCACAAATCTGGAACAAACTTCCAGAAAACTGCAAAACAGCTGAAACACTGATATAATTTAAATCTAGATTAAAAACCCACCTGGTTAGAGTTGTTGTTGAAACATTATAAATGAAACATTAATCAATCAACATTGTGATATGTAAATGTGTGTTTACATATCACATGGTCCCCCAAATATAAGAAGGATTTTATAAGTGACTTCGCTGACTTTTTACCTGGGAAATATAACTAACTATGAACATGTTCTTATAGTTGGAGACTTCAATATACATGTGTTTTGTCCTGATAAGCCTCTGGTAAAGGACTTTTTAAGCCTTCTGGACTCCTTTAACCTGGTACAGGCCGTATCCGGCTCTACACATGAGCACAGACACACACTGGACCTGGTTATTTCCTGAGGTCTGCCTGTGACTAACCTGGAAATCTGTGACTCTGTGTTCTCAGATCACCTGCCTGTTTTATTCAGTGTTACTTTGACACCTACTGCGGTAAAAACTTGCTGCTGTTCGGCGCTGTCGGATTATTAACCCCTTCACTGCCACTCAGTTCTCTACTGCTTTTCTTCAGCTCTGTGGATCATCTGACTTCCTCTACTCTGATACAGAAGAGCTCTGGTCCTGGTTCTATTCTTCCTGTCAAACCATCCTGGACTTGGTTGCTCCATTAAAAACCAGGCAGCCAAAGATTAAACCTGAGCCTTGGTTTAATAACAGAACTCGTGCTGTAAGGAAGGATTGTCGCCGTGTTGAACACAGGTGGAAAAAGGATAAATTGCAGGTTACTTTTCAAATTCTAAAAGACTGTTGTCTACCAGAGCACGGTTAAAGAGGCAAAAAGGGAGTATTTGGCAAATATCATTTTCTCAAACTGCCGTAACCCACGTGTTTTATTTAACACCATTGACTCTGTGTTTAATATCCTACAGAATGCCTGTTTGGAAGCTTCTCCTGACATGTGTGATAATTTTCTGCGTTTCTTTATTGAAAAGGTTGGTTGTACCAGGGCTCTTATCACAGCTCCTGACCCCTCTGTTTCAGTTCCTTGCTCTGCTGCTTTCACTCAGTTTGAGCTTGTGACTGTCTCACTTTAGAGGACGTGATTGGCCACATTAAGCCATCAGGTTCCCCCCGTGATCCCATCCCTCCACAGCTTTTTAAAGATATTTTATCTAGCATAGGGCAGCCTGTTCTTGCAATTATAAATAGCAGTCTGTCGTCAGGTGTGGTTCCTGCTACTTTTAAACATGCAGTAGTGCAACCACTGCTTAAAAAACCTGGCCTTGATCAAACTGTTCTGGCTAATTATCGGCCTATTTCCAAGCTGCCTTTTCTTNTAGACTTGTAATACTGATGCTAGTTTATAAACTACTGAACGGTTTAGCACCAAAAACATTAAAGATCTGCTGCTGCTGGATCTCCCTTCCAGACCCCTGAGGTTCTGGTTCTGGTTCTGGTTCTGGTTCTGGTTCTGCTCTGCATCAATAGAACCAGAACTAAACATGGAGAAGCAGCATTCAGCTTCTATGCACCACAAATCTGCAACAAATTTCCAGAAAACTGCAAAACAGCTGAAACACTGATATCATTTAAATCTAGATTAAAAACCTATGGAGAGCCATTTCTATCTACATTCATGCAGTTTACATTTCAGCAAATGATTTTGGGTCTAAGATCTTGGAATGTGTTTCCCTAAAGATATCGAAGTGGCCTGAATTTTTTGACTTTTTGTTCTCCTTTTAACATCCATATTTACTATGCAATGTATTGCATTAGTTGCTTTTATTTGAACTCTTTCACCATTTAATAATAAAAAAGAAAGATAAAAAAGAAATCTATTTTCCTGTAATCTCCCACTGCCAGTAGCAAGCTTTGGAGCACCTACAGCTCCGTGCATTTACACCTGGGTTACGTTCAGCAGTTATTATTCCCTCCAAGGTGGCAGATCTGATTTATTGCCATAAAAGTCGTGGCTGTACAGATGTTACCAACAGTAAGAGGTGTGAACTCAAATGTTTATGCCTAGAGTGAGCAGCTAGGCACCACAATGTCTGTTAAAAATAATACATTCACTTTCCTTTTGTTATCTAAAATTTACAGGCAGTTCTCCTGCTGTTCCTCTGGAAGTGACTTTGCATTCTGTGTTAGAGAAAGTGTGTAAGTTTGACATAGTTTCCAAGCAGTAATAATAACAACCTGTGTACCCCAAACGGAGGGGGAAAAGTCGCAATATTGTCAACGAGAAGGAATGGGCTTCTAAAGGCGTGAAAACGTCTGCAATTGTGGATACTTTTTTTTTTTTTTTTGCGAAGAAATTTTGCAATAAAAATATAATCCCAGATGGACACTTCCTGTTGGACACTTGGCTACAGCAGATGTTGTATCATCTACATTCATGCAGTTTACATTTAGGCAAATGATTTTGGGTCTTAGATCCAAAATCTTACAGCGTATAATTATACACTGTAAAAAAAAAAACGGCTCTAATTTATGGTAAAATACTGGCAGCTGTGGTTGCCAGAACTTTGCTGTCTTTATACAGCAAAATTCTGGCAACCAAAACTTCCAGTATTTTACTGTATTTGCTAAAATACGGTAAATGTCTGGCAACTGCAGCTGTCGGTAAATACCGTATTTCCTAAAATACGGTAAAATAAAAAATGAAAATGTGGTTTTGCCATAGTAAATACGGTCATACTGTCTGAGGTATAATATCTTGGCAACCGTGACATTAACAATTCAGAACTGTAAACGTTTTTATGCAATTTACTATAAAAACAACACATATACCGTAAAGATTAGTCTACATAAGTGAAAAACACGGACAGACTGTATGATATATTGACATTTTATTGTAAAAAAACAACCCAAAAACTTTATGGTAAATTGCCGGTAGCTGTTGTTACCATAATTTTACCATAACAATTACAGTACAACACACAAGGAAGTGTAATTTGTCAGCATTTCTATATGGGAAGTTATAAAGAAAATAAGTCCAAACTAAACAAAAATACAGATTATGAGTAATCCACTTATATGTTTCCAAATAAGGAATAACCTATTGTAGAGGAAAAACCGGTGATAAAAGGATTCTTGCTCTGGATTAAGAGTAACAAGTCACTGAGTTCAGACTTTGCTCAGGATGGAGTGCGTCATGGTTATGGTCTTCCCCGTTACAGGTTGAGATTGAGACTCACATGTTGTCAATGAGGTGTTTCCTCTCTGCTGGAAAACAGAAACAAAGCAAAAATTAGAATGATGCACTACATGAACATCATATAAACTCAGCATTCGGGTAAATGTTTGTTTCACCTTTGTTGACTTGTACATGGAGACTGGTACTTCAACCAGGCGGTGTGATCATTTCTGACTGAAAATTCAATAGTTCTTAAACCTTTGTTTGTTGTCGAAAGGTGTGATTCTCTCTGCAACCTGACAAAGAAAACACAACAATTTCAGGGAATTCCCTCTGTTGTTTCAGGGTATTTTCTATCTTCATCCTTCCATCCTTCCTTTTGGGAGAAACATGTTTCTCTTTATAATTTTTTACTTTTTGACCAGTAATTCAGGATAGATGACACAAGATAAACTCAATGCAGAAAGTCAAACAGAAAAAATTCCCAAAAATTCAAAAACAAAGGGTTAATCATTTAAAAAGTGAACAGCTCTTATTTGGTGTGTATGTCACCATCAGTTGTTTAGATTTGAGCTTTATATCTTGTTATAATTCCATGTTCATGAGTTGTTATTACCTCATGAAAAAATGTTTGCGACAACCTCGGATCTCCATGGCAACCATTCGGTAGTGCTTCAATGCTTCTTCATGCAACGCACTGCCCATTTATACAAAGCTCCGTCTTGGAGCAGCAATCCCCTGCTGAGCGCCCGCCCCATAGAGCACCCTTCACCTGCCCCTCCCCATCAGACTAAATATTAGTCTGTCAAACCTGGGTCCATTACATGCATCTGACCTACTAGGCCATGAGCTCAGTTAGAAAATACCAGGCCTTGCCAGTAGGTGGCCCTTTACAAATGAAACTCAATTATAAGCACCAAATAATATGGAAAAACATTGTACAAATCAGGACATGAAATAAAGGTAAACGTAAGTATTTCTATAGATGTTTTGATGGTGGCTGGAGCCGTTTGTTCTGTGTTATCTGGATTTCATTCCACAGATATGTTGCATTTTATGAATGAAATGTACACCTCCATCAAGGTTTTTATTGTTTGGCAAGACTGCCTTTGGTTTTTTCTTCTTTTTGCAAATGTATGTCCCCAAACAGAGAGAACCCTTGTAACATGTTAAACAATCTTACGTCCAAATTTCAATACACAAATAGACTTTAAAAGTTACAAACATAACTGTTTTAGGCAATTTATGAAATAGATACTCCCCATGTATCTGGGTGTCATGAAGGTCAAAAGTTGTCTTAACCATTTATGTAAGTTACAATTCCTGCAAGCTAGCAGCACCAAAGCTGAAAATGTGTGCACTTTTCATACAGGCAAACACAATTTATGCTGTGTTAGTTTTTCTCAGTCACTTTTGGTGCATTTCTCAAGTTACTGTTGACATTTGAAAAACAGTAAGTGCATTTCTCAAAACAATTTGTAGAAACAGCAAAAAATAGCATTTGTTTGCTTGCAAAATTCTTAGATCAGCTCTCAAAATTCTGTCAGTTAACATATCAGTGACTCAAAATAATAAGTTATTGTTTCTCTATGTACATAAGACAGTCAAATTGATTAGTCATAATAAGAGACTTTACAAAATTCACATTTACGCTTTTGCTGTAATTTATTGATGGACCATGCCATGGTGATTCAGAAAGAAAAAAACAGAAATGCAGAGAACAAAAAAAGTAGAAAAGGAACCATAAGAGCACTGTACAGTTTTCCTCATGGAAAACTGTACAGTGCTATAAAAATTACATTACATTTTAATTTCCATCATCATGCTGACAAAAGTGGGGTTAAAGGATGAAAAGTAGGGTGGGAGGACCTCCATCAGCATCGTGTTGTGGGTCGCAAAACATATCCTGATGTTGGACTGATGGAAACTAGCAGATGTCCTCAGCCTCTTCTGACTCTTCTTCCGTTTTCCTCCCAACTATTTCCTCCTCAGCCTCACTCCTCTTCCTCTTCTTCTCTCTGGCTGTTCACTCTGTCCAGATAAGTATCTGTACAAGTGTTCATCAGTTCTCAGACATGTAACATTGTGTTGTGTTCTGGCTATATACACCATATTGTTGCCAACTGATGGTTCACAAGATGCACCTTCAATCTGTTTCAGAAAACTGGTTGATCGTTGGTTGAGCTAATGGTTCATACATTTACCTGTTAGAGAAACTCAGGACTCACTTGGGAGCAATTTACCAATTCAGGACAAATACAAAGAAATCTAATATAAATAAATTAAGATATGATTGACATTATCACAACTTCAAGACTTTTGCATGTTAAGACTTACACAATGAACTCATGCTATTTTGAAAGTTGGGACAATTCAACAGAGACACGTTTAACACATTTTGATCAATACGATAAGCAAATTAAAATTGGGGGAAAAGCAGAGAAGTGCATATAATCAGTTACATGATGTACAAAAGCATTTGCAACTTGCTCAAACTAATGAGAAACTCATTTTTTGATGTGCAGAAGTGACACAATAATTAGAAAATTGAACAAGTAGTTTTAAGAATTTTAATTCTATTCTGAGAAATGCACCCAAACTGAGAAAAACTGTAAAACTGTAAAAAAAAATTGGTAACACTTTATTTGAAGTGGGTTGAATAAGACTGTCATGACACTGTCATAAACATGACATAACTCCTGTCATGAACATGAATAAGCCTTCATGAATATTTATGACTGCTGTCATAAAGTGTCATTCGGTAAATTATGACACTTTTAATACAAAGTTGACATTATTCAAAATGTCTTTGTTATGACAACTTGACATTAACCAAGAAATCATTACTGATATAAATTTGTTATAAAATAATTACTGATTTCACTTTAAAAATTAGGTAACTCTATGTTATTTAAGGTAAAGTTTAAACAGTAATATTCATAAATATTCATAAATATCATATTCATAAATATTCATGAAGGCTTATTCATGTTCATGACAGGTGTTATGTCATGTTTATGAAAGTGTCATGACAGTCTTATTCAACCCCCTTCAAATAAAGTGTTACCAAAAATTTTATATTTAAATTTCCTTATCTTAAAACGCTTTAACTGTCATGGACCCAGTGACTTTAATTCAGTATTCTTGGGGTGACAGTCAAGAGGTCAAAGGAAAATATTAAATATTAGCTCTGATGCCAAGCTTTATACTTCCAAGTATTTAAACAAAAGCTAATGTGTTCTTCACAGTTTTAACTTGCATACATGAACATTTCACACTCAAAGTAATTCAAATGAATTGTTAATGGCAGAAGCAATAAAGTTGCTTCTGCCATTAACAAAAATTAGGTGGAAAAATTAGGTGGAAGTTGGTTTCCAATGGCATTACTGCCATTGGAAACCAACTTCCACCTAATTTTTCCATAAATTTACGGAGTTTTTTTACAGTGTAGAATTGACTTCTGCAAAGTCATTTGTAGTAGTTCATGCACATGCCCTCTTTCCTATTATAAGTAATGCCATTGGTTTCCAATGGCATTACTGCCATTGGAAACCAACTTCAGCTTCATCCAAGCAGCAGGGCCGAGCATGCAGTTCTCTTAATGTATGACAAATCTATGGTCGGCATAAAATTAAATAATCCCAAATACATCATTTAATCAAATACTCTCATAAATGATGGTGGTGACAGTTGTAGGAGTTTTCCCTGCAATCAGTGGATTGCCAGTTCAATCCCTGGTCTACCTTTGAGATTTCAGTTTGGTGTATTAAAGGCATTATTAAAAAAAGAAACCAAAATATCACAACAGTATCCTATTCTTTGGAAAAATGACTTTTGCAGTCTGGTTTACGGTTTTACATTATATATATAAATAAAAGCAAAATTTTTAATTTTGACCGAATAGTGCTGTCAATTTTAGGGTAACTAACTGCTGGCTGAACATTACAATATTTTTCTATGAATTTTACAATTACTTATATTTTTACAATATATTTCTGAATTTTCTACATTTCATGACTGTCAAAATTACTTAGAATATATGTTTATTGAGTTATTATAATTCCACGTATTTTCTACGGTAATATAATGCGTTGGATATTACAGTCAGAAACTGTTCGTATTTTACAATTTTTTACCATAGATTTATGGATATTTTTTTTTGTTTTGTTTTGTTTTGTTTTTTTTTTGTTGCAGTGTTGACTTATGGTAATTCCATGTATTTTCTATGGTAACAAAATGTTTTGGATTTTGCGGTCAGAAACTGTTGGTATTTTTACCACATTTTACCGTAAATTTACGGAGTTTTTTTACAGTGTAGAATTGACTTCTGCAAAGTCATTTGTAGTAGTTCATGCACATGCCCTCTTTCCTATTATAGGTATTCTATAAGCAATAATGTTAGAAAAACCTCAGTTGTAAATGGATCGTTCATTTGATATTTTCTCATCTTACAGCCACACATTAACTCTGGAGGAGCTGCAGAGATGTTGGAAAAATAATGTCTTCCAACATTTGAACAACTATCAATGTTGGACTCCAGGAACCTGAACTCAGACTACGGTGAAATGTTGATAAGAAAGCCAAAAGAAAACCCACTGACAGAATTTACACCATATTTGGAGCACAGGAATCATGTGGAAGAAGGGGCTTTGTTCACATGAGACCACAATGTTTTACTTGTATAAAACGCTCTATCTGGTAGAAA
>NW_006799943.1:1196771-1205989 GCF_000485575.1 Poecilia formosa | reverse complement strand
TCATTCTCCCGTGACATTCTTGCAGAGTGTGGAGAGGGACCAACATACTTGAGCTTTAATATTGGATTCAGAGGACAGGGCAATGTTGCTGGAGACACTAACAGCTGGACGCAGCTCTGCTGCGTCCAGCTGTTAGTGTCACCAGCAACATGGCCCTGTCCTCTGAATCCAATATTAAAGCTCAAGTATGTTGGTCCCTCTCCACACTCTGCAAGAATGTCACGGGAGAATGAACGTCCTGCCCCAGGCCCAGGACAACAGAGACCTGAACAGAAACTGAACAGACCCAGTAGATTAAAAAACATGTCTTTCCTTGTATAAGTAAGAATCTGTTCAGATTCTGGATGGGTTTACTGGACCAACATACCAACATACCATTTTGAGACGCTAGGCTAGACAAGAAGTAGTGTGTCATCTTAATTATCAGAACCAAAAGGTCATAATGTCTGCCTTAGCAGCTCCTAGTTATTATCAAGCAGCCTTAAAAGAAATTCTACCATCAATATAAAAAATATCCATGAAAATTTAAAACAAGGTGAGGCACTCTGATGTCTCTCATCCTGGACATAAACATTCACTTGCTTGGAGTTCACCTTTAAGGGTCAGCGTGTCCTCCCTCTGCCCTGTCCAGTTGCATGCCTTAATTGGCGCAGTAGCTAATAAAGCTTAGCCTCCTTTGATGTTGTGTCCCACCCAGAGGCCTCTCCTCACAAGAAGACAACACTCTAATTCATTACCAGACCTGCCTCTTCAAAGCTCAGCCACTCTGCACTGGGAGCCACTAAACTTAGGCCCCAGACAGGCTCTTTTAAATGCCTATTCACCCCCCCAACCTGCAACCCCTCCCCCCCGCCACCCTCTGGGCGATGAGGTGGTGGCTGGATGAGTCCACATAAGTCGCGGTAGCCTGCACATATCCCACCCTCCTTCCTAAACCCTGCAGCACCACACCTATCCCCCTCAGGTGACAGGTGTATTATTGAGCAGTGGTATTTCTGCATTATCCTGCCTGGGTATGAGCACTACCACCTCCCACAGCCCCCTCACACACACACACACCCCCACACACACACACACACACATACACTGTTACGGAGTGTGGGAAAGCTTGGGACCTGTTGAGGTATTTGCTTTTCCAGCTTGTTAATGTAAACTCATATTGTGCTGCTGTGTTATAGGCAGATTAACATAGTTGTCTGAAATCCAGTTTCAGTTCCTCATTCTTGTGTAACCACAATAAATCAAATCACATTGCAACTGGATATTTGTTGTTGCTTTGTAATCCTTTGTTATGACCTCAGATGCTTGACTTCTCAGCCACTCTATGGCCAATTGAGCCACTTGAGTCAAACAGAAGCAGTGTAACGCCTCTGTTATTGATGCTGTCGACCAGCAGCTACTTTGTCAACAATAATTAACTTCATTTGACCTAGAGAATACAAAGCTGTCCTAAACAAACACTGGGGGGAAAGGATTTCAGTTTTGAACAGAGATTCATCACATGGCAAAAAAATAATAAACAGTGTTGTTCAAGGTGAAGGAAGATGATACAACTGAGGTAACAAGAAAACCCATCAGTAGATGGACCACAGCAGTAGAAAACAACAACAGGCTATAATTCAAACAGGCTCACCAAAACTAGCAGACTGGAAAACGGTTTCTGGTCTGATTAGTTATGATTTTAGCTGCAACATGTCAGAATCTGATGAAAACAAAATCAAAGTGTTGATCCAGCCTGCCTTGCATCACTAGTTCAGATTGGTGCTTTTGATGTGGTGGATGCTTTCCTGCCAAACTTTGAGTCCTTTAATATCAGTTGAGCATGACACAGCTTGTATGAGTATTGTTGCTGACCATGTCTATCCCGTTATGATAAAAGTGAAACATTCACTACTGTACTTCCATCAGGATAACGCCCCATACTACAGAGCTCAGATCTTCTCATACTGAGTTCTAAAACGACAATGGGTTCACGGTACCCAAATAGGCTAGAAAGTCACCATAACTTAATCAGAGCATCTCTGGGCTGTGGTGGAATACTTGCATTAATCATGGATGTGCACCAGTCAAATCTGCAGCAATTCCATGATGCTATCATATCAATATGGAATAAACTCTCTAAGAAATGGTTCTGAAAGCACATTGAATCTATAGACCTACTACAAAAAATCTAAAGGAATTTAAAAGGAGCCTGCCAAGCTGTACATGCTTCTCAGATTCAATCAATAAATAAACAAAGCAAAAAATTCTGTATAAACTAAAATGAGCTAAAATGCTAGTGCTAGTATAAATGCTATAATCAGTATCTTGGCTATCATTGATTTATGGACAAAAAATTGTTTATTCCTTTTAACATGTTAAGTTGAACTTTTTAAAAAAATTATATGAAATGTTAATGTTAGCTAAAATGCTCATAATAGCACGTTGACTATCAGTCAGGGGCGCGGTATAGGGGGGAAAATTGATGACAATTCTAGGGGCCCTGACCAACAGGGGGCCCTCCACATTTTAATTATTTATTTTTTGTTCATAGAAATAAAATAAAAAAACAATCGGGGCCCTGTCAATTGCAAAATTAATCATATTGTATTTTCAAAGATTGCTTTTAGAAGTAAAAATGTAATGTTACTACTCCCAGATCAAAAAACACACATCCATATTTGCCCTGAACCCCCATATTTGCGTTAAATGGTTCATTCCTGCTTGGAGCACTTGAGAGTGATGCTGTTAGCAGCAGACAGTGAAAGACACAAACAATTGTGGCAGTTACTATGCTGCTAAGAAAAGTTATAAAATCAGGTTTTCAAAAAAAAGAGAGGGAGAGAGTGAAAAACGCAAGTGTTAATTTATAACCCAGTTTTTCTCTGAGAGGTGGGTATATTGTGTGAGATTATCAACCATTTAGCATAATTAGCTTAGCTACAGACTACTGTTTGCCTCCATTTCATTAGCATTTAATGAATTAAGGAAAGAAATTACCATCATATTCATATATTTAACTTGTCCCTTGTACCTTTTACCACTTAACAACAGATGAGTCAGTCAGCAGCAGCTCTAACCCACGTCCCTCCTGACCTGTTCTCTCCTGAGTGAAATTAAAGCTGCAGTATGTCACTTTTATATAAATATTTTTCCACATATTTTTTTAAACTGTCATTATGTTGTGACGGTATGGTATGGGAGGTAATCTGTGAACAATCTATTTCCTTTCCCTTCTCCCAGTGCTAGAAACAACCAGTCAGTGGCAGGAGAGTTTTAGTGCTGTCAATCACAATCTCATGTGGTGCTGCTCATCATACAAACATATTTTTTATTAAAATTATATATATTGCAGCTTGAATAAAATGCAACAACATAACATTTTTGAGAAGACTGGATTGTTTTATGTGTAGTTGCACATTGCTTTTGACTGTTGCTCATGGGGAGAGACATTTCTGTATCTAAAACTAACAGAAAAAATTAAGCAACCTACTTGCATACTGGATGTAGACTGTTGGATGTTAAATTTATGAGCAGTAAATATTGTGCTAATTATCAGTATTGAACCAAAGAAAGCAAGGAAGATGCAAGCCTTTATAATTGTGACGCTTTTTATGGGTTAAATAGACTCAAAAGATTTTAACAGTAGCTGCTTGGGGGTCCCAATCTATTTTTTTCTCAGAGGGCCCAAGATTCCTGGCAGCCACCTTTCAATTCTCCAATAGCCCCTGCTATCAGTAGCATGTTGACCTACAGTAACATACTCTGTCTAGTGTGCAAAAACCATGTGTAAGGTAAAATTAGCTAAAATATTAATGTTATCTCAAATGCTACATTAGTATGTTTGCTATCACTAGCATGTTGACTCAATCCAGCATTCTAAAAATTAGAATAAAATTAGCTAAAATGCTATGAATAGCATGTCCTTACATTGCTGCTGCAGACAACAATAATGGACAGTTCTTATTGAAAAATGGAGCTCAACCTGGCACTGGTAAGATGGACCTAATAAAATGTCAGGTGAGTGCATGTTCTTACATTGGTCGTTATGCATAAGAGGAAGCTGAATTTGTCAGCATCTGATTTCTCCTCCTGTTTCCCTCTGTGTCCTCCTCCCTGAGCCTGTTTACCTCCAGAGTGCCAAGTCTGACGTTAGGCCAGCACACACACAGGGTCCCAGAGAGAGGGTACAGTTTCTGTTTTGACACCTGCTCCTAATTACACATGTAAATGATTGATCACCTGAGCTCAACAGAGGAGCAGTGGAGATGGAAGTCCCTGCCACAGGATGACTCTGCGATTATGGCCAAAGTCCTGGACAGTCACTGGGAACAGGGCCTGTGATGGCCCATAAAGAGCTTGGAGATTAACTTCTGTGCAACGAGCAAAGCTTCTCCTAACTAAAGCCCATAGAGGAGCAAGTTGCACAGGTGTGGTGAGATATCTGTGGCTCTTTGTTCGTTCTAATCTGACCTAAGTAAAACCAAGCCCCACTGTCTGCAACTTTAAGCTGATTTTATGACACCTGAGGGCCCGTGGCCACTGAAAGCAGAACCCAACTACTTTTGTGAAATCTGATTTGGCTAATTGATTTTGGAGTGGCCAGTCTAAAAGCGCCTGCAGGGGGAGAAAGCGCAGGGAAATAACTAAGACCCTGGGTAAAATTAACCTATTGCTTCAACTTCTTTAGCGCCCTGCTCTCAGGTGCAGTTTATTAACTCTGAAATACAGAGTTTTAACCTCAAGTCTTAAAGAAAACAAATGAGTGAAATCCAGAAACAGACTTGTGCTTTCACAGATGGGGTGAGAACTTCTGTCTGGCAACAGCTGTTGGCTTGGCGGAGCTTTGACTCAGGTATGGGCCAATCTGGGGCCAGGGGAGGTTTTAACCCCAATCTTCTCCTCTCTCTCGTCCCACAGCCTGGCACACATGAGCTGTGCAGCTGGGCTTCCCATTGATGTCCCAGGATGCCGGGATGACTGGCTGGCAGGAGATAGATTGGAGGGGAAATGGCTTAATTGTCCTCTCTCTTACAGCTGGAATGCAAATAGTTGCCACTGCTGGGCTCCTCTGTGAAAAGAAAAGATCCTCATACTGAAATGGTGGAAACTGAATAAATATAATAAATTGTAAGTTTATATATATCACTTCATTTTAGACTAATCTACCTTTTGTCCAGTGATGTTTGATGACAGTAGCATTCGGCACCCAGAGGGTAGAGACGGACATGACTTGTGTAAAAGAGGCAAGACATGGAAGAGTTAAACGCTGAGGCTTATGTATCCTGTCTGACTTTGATCTCTGCCTCAGGTCGCACTTCCACAGCCATCAATCTTGGCCGGGACCTGATGGGCCTCCCAACCCTTTGGAAATGGGCTTGCTCAGACCTGGGCTGTCCCCTCGCCATAACATGGCACCATCTGAATCATTTCATTTTTCAGACAAGAAAACATGAAAAGCAGCAACAAAATCCGTGAAGGACTTTCTCCGATCGCATTCCCCCTCTCTCCTTCTTCTTGAATGTTTTGCAGTTGGTGGTGCAGGGAAGCAGGCAGGAAGGGGAGCTGGGAAGGCGTGGCTTTGGTGAGGTTCAAAGATGCACTGAGTGAGTATCGGAGGCTTTGATGTTCCTTGGCAGGCTTCAGGCAGCCGCTGACAATCCACTGATCTGAGCGTGGGGTGTGGGGGGGTTGCGATGGGGTGGAAGATGTCTTTCTTGAATGCCGGCCTCTGTCGTCTACCCCTCCAGAGACAAACACTTTAATATGACAAGGTTAACTACCTGAAGCACTGCAGCAGAATGTTTCGATGAAGCCAGGGTCACTGGAGCGCCTTCAATTTGCTCTGGAGCTGAATATCACTGTTAACTTGTCTTTAGTTTCATTTCACTTACTACCACCGGTACCCTGTAGATAAATACTGGATCACATGGTTAGTGTTAAACTAAATGAACATGTTGGTTGTGACTAACTTCCAAAGAAGTTAGTCACTTCTTCCCAAACAAGGGGTGGGGGCTCCAGCCCTGCCCGTGGTTTTTTGTTTTGCTTTGTTTTGTTTTGTTTTGTTTTTGACTGTTTGGAACATCTTTAAACTTGTTTCTATGTAATCCAGGATCTTTCAGATTGAATCATTTAAACAAACAGATCTATCTTTCTAGCAAAACTGAAAACTTGGTCAAACTGTCAAGGCGTTGGTTCTATATCAACTTTCCTCTTTGTCAATTGTACCTTCATTTTGTACCCGAGGCATTGTCCCTCTCTACTAGTTTCTACCTCTGTTTCATGCTCATTACAAACCAATTTATTTTATAGGTAGTTCATAAATTATGGCGTTAGCTAAATTTGCCTAACGTAATTTATAGAACAAAAAAAGTCTATTATTGTCTGACAATTTTTAACTACACCCTGTTTACACTGTTTATGCTTCTGATTCTTGGTTTGTCCAGCCATCTGAAATGTTGATCAATCAGCTTTTATTCATTTGTAAAAAGAAGAAAAACAAAGTCTTGTATGCTAAGATGGGGCATCTTCACCATCTGAATCACTTTGTCCGCGCAAGTTCCAAAGAAGACGTCAAAGACTGAGAAGAAATGCTAAAGTGGATGGAAGAAAATATAAGCTTTGTGAGAACATTTAACTTAGCACTGCTTTTGCCATGTTCGACTTGCTCAAATGTTGATTTCTTTAATATCTGGATTATTGTCACCTACTGGTAAAGCATAGCTCTTTGAAAAACACCCTTGGCCACTAAGGAACCAGCTTTTTTCCCCAATGCAGCAGTCGATACAGATAAAAAATGTCTAAGAAGAAAAACAAATATTTAAACTTAATTTAAAAATAAAAAAATAAAAAACATGGCCAAAATGTTTTTGTAGGGATCTTCATAAAAGTTTCAGTGTTTTTCATCCTAAGTTTTCCTCTTAGTAAATATGCAACAGGTGTCCATGACGACCTAGTAAGTCTGCTTGTATATTACTTGTATATTACTTAAATATTGTAATTGAACACATATTAGGATTGTACACAGTCACATTGATGAATATGTAAAACTGTGTTTGGAAAGATTTATATATATATATATATATCACTGACGCCATTAAGACGCCATTAAGTTTGCTGAGTTTAACTCTATTTTTCACTTTTTTGGTGTTTTCTTACTTAAGAGAGCAGTCAGTTCTCCAGAACCACTGATGTGTGTTAGCTAAAACAACTTTCATTGGTGGAAACGGTGTCCAGTGGTGAAAATCTGAGGCTACTTAGCATCTTAAAGACATTTATTTTGTAAAACGTTCAAATATTGTCACGAGTTTCAAACCTAAACACATACACGCATATCTTGATATCCATTTGCCAAGTTTTTTTTCTTCTTCTTCTGGGGGACACCTGATAGGGAGCATGTTAGCTGCTGGGCCCTGTGGGGCCTTTGTGTTCCATTGTAGGTCACAATGGAACTTAACACTTGACAGAGTCAGGCCTTGTTGTCAGGAGCTGAACTTGATCCTGTCAAGTTGTTCTCATTGAAGAGCTATAAAGAAAAGGCTTTGACCTCACAGTTTTGAAAGCTCTGTGTGCAACCAAATATTTATCCACTTTCAAAAATATCTTTAGTATATCATCTGCAGATGGGTAAGATTGTGTACTATTCAACCAATAACCTGTTAAGCATTTGTCTTTCCACAGAAAGTAATTTTTTTATGATCATTATGCATGTTAGGAGATAGATGTTAATGATTTGCAGCCGTGTCACTTAACCTGGAAACAATTCAGAGATGACCCGTCCCGCTGCCGACACACAGCATCCAGAGTGTTTTCCCACATCGAGCCCTGGCATCCCATCCTAACACCCTGCAGAGCATAAAAAGAGGGGGCTTCACGTTACCAAAGGGGCAGGTAACTTCAGATGGATAATCCTGGGACCTGGTAAACCGGTCTTCAACCGTGTGTCATTGTGTGTTGATGTGTGTGTAGGTGTGTGTGTGCGTGTGTGTGATTCCCCTAGGGAAATCTTTGTGTTTAACATTAGCACCTCCACCTGTCAGCCCAATGAGCAGAAAGTGATGACAGTTTTACTCTGAACAGCTTTCTTATCCGCACAAATGTAGTTTGTTAGAAATGTCCGTCTTTTGAATGATTTTATAGACAGTTCAATCTTTTTCTTGCCTCTACTAAGCAAATTCATAGACTGTTCACTCTGATTTCCATCGTGGTGGATGATTTGAAGGAAACCCTGCTGTGATGCTGCAATAAAATCCTTAGAATGATGTGCAGCAGCATGAGATGCCACTTCTTCAGTCCAACTGAGGAGCAGGATTCACACACGTTGTCCCCTGCCACCACTCTCTCCTGAGCAGCTGAAACGTTTTGTTGTCTCCCTCCCAGCCCCTCGTGATGCACCGTGGACAGGATTTACAGTGGAAAATAGCCTATAGTTTTTCTCCCATGTTGAGCTGCATGAGTCTGGAATGTGTTTTTTGGCGAGATTTTTTTTTTTTTTTTTTAATGTGAGTGTGAAAAAACAACAGGGCTGTAAACACCAAGGGTATGGTCCCAGACAGGGTTCCTTCTTCCAGATGTGGAGCAGACACACAGCTGTTTGTGGAGCCCAGAGTTGTAAGCCCCAAAGCGGTGCCAGTGTTGTCCCCTCGGTGCTCCCCTCACTCTCCCGGCCCCCTGCCGCGGTTTCAGGGAAGGGTGACGGCCTGTAGCCCTACCTGTAACGGCCTTACCAGGCGTGTGCGGGGGTTCCACAAAACACCAAATCCCGCGTAGTTTAGACTAATGACGCCATGTTACTCAGCTTCCCCCGCGTGACACCAGACTCAGCACGACGGACTTGAGTTTACGATTACGGTAAATAGAATCCAGATTTTCCTTTCTTTTTTTTATTTTTCTTCTTTTTTTCATTACCGTTAGGCCTTCATTCGACCAGTCAGGAGTTTAAATACAACTGTGAGCGTCGTCAGCGCGTGTCGCTGCTGTCACGCGCTGCCTGACAACTACTGGACCAAAAATAAAACAGAAATTAAAGCTGCAAGCAGCCAACAATAATAATAATAGTAATGAACAAAGTCGGGATATTTGCAAGCATTAATGTTCACAGTGTTACTTTATTTTGTATTGACAGAATAAAGCTATGGGTTATTTATTTTCAGTTTGACTTCAAACTAATATAATATATGAACCCAGATAGCACAGAATGATTGAAACAACATTGAATCAATGTCAGCCAGAAACATTGA
>NW_006799943.1:1144554-1196505 GCF_000485575.1 Poecilia formosa | reverse complement strand
TATATATATATATATATATATATATATAAAAAAAAAAAAAAACAGAAAAGGGCTCTGAGTGGACAAAATTAAACAATAAATGAAAAATCTAAAATCTAATTGTCAAACACATTATTAAACTCCAACTAAGACTTTTATATACATATTTCCATATGGATATAAACATGAAGATTTTGATTCATCAAAATAATCATTTCTAAGAGAAAACGGAAATCAGTTCATGGAATTAATTGGATTCTTCTTTGGTAATAAACTTGTCACTCGCAGTGTAAAGCAGGATTCCAGAAGAACATTACATGATCACACATGATCTAATAAAAAACATATTCCTGTTTTTACTCAGATGAGTCAGAATGTAGAAAAAGAAAACATTAGTCTGCAGAAGTGATGATCCAATTCTGCTGAACTCTTTGCGCCCTCGGCCCAACATGCCAGCAGGCTCACATCTCAGAACTATTTCTGTAGATAAAAATGGCTGCACTTGAGGAATGGGACTGGGGCCGATGGAAGCATGAGTGTTCCAGTGTGAAGACGCCCGGAGGACAGATTAGGACCGATCATCCTCTGCCCTTGCTGCGGCTCCTCCTCAGCTCCTCAGCTCCTTTTGCCTGCAGCAGAAAACAGTCATAGAAAAATGTCAGCCCTTTTGTTTTCCTTGGCTTTGTTGATGCATAAAGGACTGACAGCCGCCTTGTTTAGTGTGTTTCACTGCCAGTCAAGTTTTTTTTTTCCTCCATACACAACAAAAAAGTAGTAAGAGAACAGAAAGGATATTCACACTCATTCAAATTGGACAGGCTTTATCTGCTTTATAGTCATAGCCAGACTTGGTGTGCAATTAAATGGATACCTTCCTGCTTCTCATAGTTTGTTTCACAGAGATGCACCTCTGCTTTAGAAACCATGGTAACGTCCTGCATCAGGAGGGACTTGCAGGTCTGCATATGTGTCCATGGTGGGAGCCCAAGCTCGGCCCCAGCAACAGAGGGTTACTTGTAGAACATGACGTACCAGAGGAGAAGATGCAGCAGTTGCATGGGAATGTGCTTTTAGTTTGTACACAAAGAATACTGTCACTCTGCATCAGCTGGTGTGCGTGCGTACGTGCGTGCGTGCGTGCGTGTGTGTGTGTGTGTGTGTGTGTGTGTGTGTGTGTGTGTGTGTGTGTGTGTGTGTGTGTGAGAGAGAGAGAGAGAGAGAGAGAGCACCTTTATCAAACACTCCTCCAGCAGCTGCATGAACCATGCCAACTTTGCAGCCAACAGACGCCAGAAAGTCTAACCTGCATTCAGGACTGTGACTGTTACACACTTCCAGCCCTTTTCGGTGTGTGTTGGCAGGGCAACGACTGGGGCCAGGTCCTGCACAGCCCTGCATCATGACTGCAGGGTTCATCTTTGTTCTCCACCCGTAATGCTGACATAATTACAAGCCTTAAAAAAAAAAAAAATCCTCCTCACCTCAGTGTCTCTGTCCCAACACCTCCTCTGCACGCTGTTTGGCTGTCACAGTCTGGTTCCTGTGCTTTCAGATGTCGAAGACGCCTCAGGATAGCCACCATAGTCTTCCCGGTCTTCAAAGAGTTCTATTTTGCTTTTAATGCATGTGTCTGAAATGGAATTTCAGCTCACAGTGTTCTGCTGAACAAAACGTGACGCAGAGACTAGTTTGTACCAGTGTATTCCCGCTGTTCCCACAGCCACGGGTTTGGGTTACATCTACAAGGCCTCATATGGATGAAGTCAGAAATTTGTCGCCCACAGTCATCTCCCCCCTTCCCTCTAAGTTGGCTAAATTTTTTTACAGTGATAATAATTTGTGGCTTTGTTCTGACTTAAACGCTTGGAAACGGTTCAACCACCCCCTCCTCTTCTTGGGAGGACCATAGTTTAATGCCACGGGGTTCCCAGTAGCAGCACACAGGGTAGGACATGACCAAAATGATGGGGTTGGACAGCGGCTCGGCGCTGCCGCTCAACCCACCAAAGTTCTGTTAGTAATTTCGCTGCAGCACACATCGTAGGTCGAGTAATTTATTTTAGAGTAGAGGAGGTATCTGAATAAGCCGGGACACGATGTGACAGTGCGTCCAGACGCTGTGGGGGAATTTTATTCCACCTGTGGATTTGTTCAGCCTTCCAAAGAGTGTAAATCCAGGCTAAGAGGTGGATACAGGGGCATTCTTCACTGCTGCGACTGCAGTTTCCTTCCTAGCTCTGCTAATTCTAAGTAGAAATAGTAACTAATGAGTTATATGGGTCATATTCCTTTTATGAAAATGAGACGTTTGCACTTTTGGATAGTTCTGTTCCTGATGTCTTAAGACTTGATCATAGATTTGAAGAAAACTTTTTGCAAACTCAGCATATTAATAGTGAAACAAGGCAATACTGGAACTTAAAGCATCAGTATGTACAAATGAATGCTGCCACTTCTGATTTACTGAAGGTCAGTGGTGGTGTACCACAGGGATCTGTGCTAGCCACCATATATATATATTTGTATTACAAATGACATGCAATGCATCAAAGAGTCATAAAATATTAGCCTTATTTGGTTGTTATTTAATGTTTTTTTTCTGCCTGTGTACATTCATCTGATAGCTTCAAAAAATAATTAACAAAATGACTACAAATAGAGTTTTGCAATATTTAGCAATAGGTGATAATAACGTAAAATTGAAACAGTGTATGAAAGCAAATATTTTGGAAGGAAAACAGAACAAATAAATAATGTTTAAAGTAGAACAAACTAAAGCACTAACAATAATAACACAAAAAATTCATTTTATAGCAAAAAATATTATGCATTGTAAATGGCTAATACTGATCTAATGCGTGTACACACTAAGTAGAAACTTTAATAACTATAAATGGCTTAGATTACTCTGATGCAATGAATTAAGTAGACAAAATTTTATGAATTCTGTTATTTAGTGGAATTTAATGCTGGACTTGTAATGTAACAAAGAAAAGCATATAGTAAAAGCCCTCTGAACAATATTCAAAAATTGCTTCAATTTAAAAAAAAAAGTCAATTTAAATGTTATACTTTAAGGAAAATATTTTTAATTGATATAGATTTGTACTGGAGATAAATGTGTGAAATAACTGATACAGAATGAATTGAGTTGTAGATTTGAAAAAATATATATATATTTATACATAGAAGAAAAAGCAGAAGGTGTCCTGATAAATCTGTTCTCTCATTTCTGCTGTGTGTTGGTGTAATGAGTCTGAGCTTCAGTTTGTATGTCTGCTCGCTTTGGGACGTAAGTTTGCTTTTTAACTTTCAATTAATTAAAAATATTCATATTCCTCAAAAATACAGTGCCATATTATCTGGCCATGTTTTGTGCTGACATAAACCTTTTAGGTTGCACGAATAAAATGATGATGAAAATAAAATACTGTAGACTAAAGATGATATTTTATTTACAATTTGAAGAGTTTTTTATATAAAATTCAAAACTGATGATTAAAAACCTTAAATGTATTTTTTTACATATATATTATTTTTTTGTGGAAATTCATGTCAGTTTATTACACTTTTCCATGAGAGAATATGGATTTTCCTTTCAAATTTGCCGAATTTTATTTTTGTTTTATTCATCTGATCTTGAACAGTGTGTTCGTCAGTTCTCCCGGAGCGCTGTGTGTTTAACCCGGGACCGATACATGTATTCGCTGATCAATGGGGGGAGGTGTTCCCTGGCTGGATCCCATATTAATGAAGTTAATGGTGCAGCTCCGGTGACAGCCGACTGCTGCAGACCAATCAGAGCGCTCTGTGATGGAAGGCTGCGTGTTTGAGGCGCTGCACGCACGATCGGTTTGAACAACCATGTCAGCTCTTCTTCTGACCTAAACCCGGGACACCTTTCGCTTTTCATCTCCTTCTACCTCCCGGAGACACCTGCCAAAAAAACATGCCCGGCGCGACTTGGTCCTGCGTGGATGTTTGCCTCTCGAACGGCGCGTTGGATTCCAGCGGGGAATTGCTCCAGTTTTATTTTGCTTTCTGACAGAAACTCATGAATTCCTCCTCAGAGCGGCAGCTTTATGGACTCGCGCATTAGCTAAATGATGTCTATGGGTTTCATGCCCGACAGTGTGAACGGCTCCGATCCCTCCAAGTCGGCTTTTCTAGAGTTCGGCCACGGACACCCGGCGCACCAGCAGCACTCCCCGGGACTCTCACACATTTACCCCGTGCATGGCCTCCACGCTGCGGGGCATTCTCAGCGCGAAGGTCCCTTTCCTGGCAACGCGTCCTATGGCCCCCCGCTGGGATACGCCTACCCGGGCACGGTGAACGCTCACCCGCCATCCGCTTACATGTCCCCCTACCAGCACAGCAGCCACAGCAGCGGCGGTCTGAGCCACAGCAGATTAGAGAGGACAGGTATGAGAGAGAAACTCCACACAAAAAATCAGTGCCAAGGTGTAACTGCGCACTTGGGGCGCCTTGATTATATATATATATATATATATATATATATATATATATATATATATATATATATATATACACACACACATAACCTTCTGTTTTCTGTTTGAATAAAACGGCTGCGGGTCGCCTGTGACCTCTCCTGCCTGCAGCCATGCATTAGGCCCGTCAGTCAAAATGTCAAAATGTGTCTAATAAAACTTTATTGTTTTTTTAATTTTGTTTTGGGTTTGTATTACTAATTATCTTTATTTTGTTTTTCGTTTTTTTCTGTGGTCTCTTTTAGATCCCAACAAATCAGGGATGACTGAGAGCAGGGACGTCCGTCTGGTGAACGGCAAGGGGAAAAAGATGCGGAAACCTCGGACCATCTACTCCAGCCTGCAGCTGCAGGCTCTGCACCAGCGCTTCCAGCAGACCCAGTATCTGGCTCTGCCCGAGCGCGCAGACCTGGCTGCCAAACTGGGCCTCACGCAGACTCAGGTGGGTTTTCCGCTCCTCCGCTGATCTTCACTGATCTACGTCCACATTTCAATAAGTAAGTCAGGAGTTTGCGAGGGGATCCAGTTAGTTGCAGTGATATTCATTTTCCAGCCAGAGTTTTCCGGCTGAGTTGTTTGACTGTGTTATCTGATCAGGCGTGTGCAGCTATGTGGCTTTGAACAATAATGTAGAGCTCTGCTAACCGAAGAAAGGAAAACATTTTTATTCAGCAGTATTATCAGGGATCACGGAACAAACCTGATCCTCGATCCTTTAATGCAGCTCTCAACTGCTGGGCTTAATTTGCTGCTTGCTGTTCCCTTTGTTAGACATGCGGGCCTCCGCACGCGCAAATCCCCCAAATTAATAATAAATACCAAATTTAGTCAGAGTCAAAAAATGTATTTATTTATTCATTGACTTTATTATTATTATTATTATTAATTTATTTATTTATTTATTTATTTATTTAGGAAGGGCATTTGGGGGGTTTTAATTGGTTTCTAGGTGCCAGTCTCGTGCATGCGCTTGGGTTCTCGCGTGTTCCCATAAAACAGCAGGTGCAATGTCAACTAATCATCTTCAGGTGTCCTCGAGCTTTTTATTTGGCATTCAGCTTTCAACAGAAAAGAGAAACAGACACACACACACACACACACACACACACACACACACACGGATAGACAGAAATTGATCGATCAATTTTTTTGTTGTTGTTGTATCTCCTGTAGTTTTTTTAAGAAAGCAGAGCTTGGCTGTTTAAACGTCTGTAATATTCACCTCTCCGCATTAATTGTTAGAAATAAAACAAGCATAATGTGTATAATCATTTGCATCTCATTTTGCCGCCAACGCCTTGGGCTTGTTTTTATTTCTTAATCCTCCTGATCTCGGTCTGAAGCTGTTACACTCACGCACCACTGGCTTTACAAAATAACCAACAATAGGGGATCTCAGTTTTAATAAGTTTGGAGTCACTCAACTATTAAGTTTGTTTACCTCATAAAAAAGCCTGGGATTTACAAAAGTAACTCTGAAGCTGGATACCTGCTGGAGAAATGAATTGAGTTATTTTTCCTCCCAAAAATAATAATAATAAAAACCTGTTTTCATCCTTCTTTTCATTTTTTAGGTGAAAATATGGTTTCAGAATAAGCGCTCCAAGTACAAGAAGATCATGAAACATGGCGGAGGCTCAGAGGGGGAGCATCTCCATAGCTCCAGCTCCATCTCCCCCTGCTCCCCGGCCTTACCCCAGCTCTGGGAGGTCTCCATGGCGACCAAAGGAGCCCCGATGCACCCGAACAATTACATGAACAGCTTTGGCCACTGGTACCCGAACCACCACCACCACCATCCTCACCAGGACGCCATGCAGAGGCCGCAGCTGATGTGAAGTGAACGGACTGCCTGCAGGCGACATGAACTCATTTGTCCTGAGGATGAACTTTACGGTTGTTCGTGCGCGTGCGTTTTGACTTCAGTTTTTACTGCGAAATTCAATTTCGTGCAGCAAAAAGAAAAAAAAAATGTTTCCAAGCGTCATCATGCACGGCCTCACGTCCTTAGAATGTGGACTTTGTATTTGAAGCTGAACTAGACACTGCATAAAGGGAATGTCGTGAAAATATGTGTGCGTGGATTTATTTCAGCAAAAAAGAAAGAAAGAAAGAAAGAAAGAAAGAAAGAAAGAAAGAAAGAAAGAAAGAAAGAAAGAAAGAAAGAAAGAAAGAAAATAGAGCTTCCTGTGTGGAAGAATATTCCGCTGGGGGCAGTTTGCTTTTAAACACCTTACTGCTGTTCTCCTAAAACTATTTTAAATCATTTCAGTGCAATCTAGTTTCACTCTTTTGATCCCGATATAATTTGTGAAGGAGTTCGGGATTTAAGAGTCTCACAGTTTTATGTTGTTGTAAAAGCATCCGGAACCTTTAAGTTTGAGTTATTCCAGATTCATTTACTGATATATTTATCAACAGTTAGTTGCTGAAACTGATTATCTCTCTCCGCCTGCACTCCCAGAAACATCTTTCAAATGGAAAACATTTGATTGCGTGCTTTATTTATTTATTTATTTATTTATTTATTTATTTATTTATTTATTTATTTAATCGAGATGTTCCATCAATGCATTGACTCTTATCTTTGAGCATTTTCCTTCATTTCAAAGTGAAATGACATAATCCAAGGAGCGGACTCTCTGCGCGGTGCTTAGATTTGATGTAGCTTTTACGCACGAATCCAAACTTTAAATAGTTCAAACGCATTCAAACTGTCGTTTAACGGGGATATCTCGTCGTTTTTTAATAGCTGGATATGAGCCTTTTCGTCTTCCGTCGGAAAAGAAACGCTTGCATCTTTCTTTCCATTTCGTGAGAGGAGAAGGGCGCATGTTGAGCAGTCAGCTCAAACAACAAAATCACTGCTGTCATAATACAGTGACAAACGAGTAGGCTATCCCTTCAACAGACTGCGCACTGATTTGCCCATTCTTGCTGCTTGCATACAGTTTAATCAGGCTCAGACTGGGGTATTTATGTCTTCGCTGGTGCTCTTGATTAAATGGAGAGCTGATTTCTGATTAATGAAGCTGAAAAGTGCGTTAAAGAGCCATCCAGTGACTTTCTTTTTATGTTTTTCATTCATCATCCCGAACATTTCGGGCTGTCTGGCAAACATTAGGAGCAATTTGTCTGATGTCACATACAGGGATTAGAGGAATAACAAACTATGCATGCAGTTTTCCCCAAGATGTTTACCCTAATATTAGTAGTAACTGCTCAGGAGTTCACTGACTTCAACTCTGGCACTGTTAAAACAAACTGTTAGAATTTAACCAATAAAATCTGCTTGCCAATTAGTTTGTGTAAATTTTAAGCAAGTATTTTTGATTTAAGAGCTAAAACACACTGAAATGAATGAGTAAAATGACTCAACTAATTCAAATTCTAGCTAATTAGAATATTTTTTTCTCAACTCATTTGACCTCCAAGGTTAAAAAGAAACAGAAGAGAAAGGCAGAAAACTCTGAAACATTTTAAGTTTTCTATTCTTAGTAAACAAGGTGCCATGTCAGCCTTTTTTCTGACAGCAATGATCACCAAAGATCTGATGAAGAGTTTAGAGCTATCACTTTAATCATCCTGGATTGTATAAAACATTAGCTTTTATCGCTCATGAACCATGTCTGTTTGAAAACTTAATGTTGAAAATTGGTCAGTTTCCATCAGCATTAACAACTTTCACTAGATAATACTTGAGACATGTTGGTTCTGTCAGTTATTTGTCGTTCTAATTTGACTTTTGTGCTACAGGCTACAGCAGAGAACAGTAACCTGATTGTTTAGTCTGAGTTGTCTTGTGAGTGAATTTCTGTGCTTAAAAGTATCGAAGACTTCCGGTTAAGAAGATTTCTGTATTCGTTAATGTACAGAAGAACCTGCTAGCAAGCTGAGCTTCTAAACCCTGAGTAGTAGTTAGTGTGCAGAGCAGCTTAGCTGTGGTTGCTGGCTTTTCAAGACAACTTCAGGATTAAAAAGGTAAGCTTGCTGGCAAGTTAGACTTTGCAATTAGCATTGTCACTAAACCAGTCTACAAACTTAAATTAGTGTTCCTCTCTCAGCCATAAGTCTTATGAAAATTCTTGACTTTTAGTTGTTAATTATTCATGTAACCCATATAAACTTTTTTTTTTTTTTTTTGCTGGACACCAAACACAACAAATAAAATTACTGACTGAACCAACATCTTTAGCTGAATTCTAACCAAAAGGTTTAGCTAGGAGTTGTAAACAGCAAAGCTGATAACATTTTTTAGAATCTAAACATTACAAAGCATAAAATGTACAAACTATTGTAGATTGCAATTTAAATATTTTTGATGACTAATATAAGAAATACCCTCTACTTCCTGTTATCTAGTGCAGCACTAAAGTCAAATTTGCTAGCAATCTGACCTTAAAGCTCAGACAAGCATATTAAAATTGTAAATCAATTTAAGAGTTTTCTACCCGTTAAATAGGCAAATTTTGCTCATAAATATTGCCTGAAATATATTCAGATAAAATGCATGCAAACATATACACTAAATTTACTGATTAAACTGTTTGTTTTTCAGTGTAGCAATTTTGACTTTAGAGATATCACTTAACTAGTTATAGCTGGATATGAGATACAACAGAGACTTTCTCCACACCAAGTCCTATAACAGCATGACTGAATTTATATACTCACTTATTTCACAGTACCTAAGGTAGACGACAAAAAATTATTGCCTGGTCTTAAGATAAATTCTAATCCTAACATGAGAGTTTTTTCTGTTGGAATATAACCGTTACTGCAGGTCAAATTATAAACTGACACATTTTATTCACTATTTTTTTTATCACTAATATTTAATCCCTAAAAAAATACATTTTTATAGTGCAAATTTCCAACCACTCTAAACACAAACATATTTATTATTCTATCTCTCTGCTTTATACAACAAAAATATGCAACTCAGCTGTAAAGTTCAAGGAAGAACAACATTTCTAAGTGGCTGCCGCTGCCTTTCCTGAGCAGAACACTGACTCATTCAGCTCTTACCTCGCCTGAGGAGCGCGACCTCATCCAGGAGCTCTTCAGCCATCTGCCGTGTTTCCGTGAAGAACAAAGCGCTCGCTAGAGCTGCCGAGTTTTTGAACCCCTTTCCGAGCTGATTTTTCCTCTCATAACCACCAGTTTTGTGACATATTAACATCTCCTTCGTTGTGCACCCTTTTTTTACCTCCTCGCTCCTCATCATTATGTTGCCTTGTTAATAAACATGCAGGAAGACGAGGCAAACGCTGCTTGTGTGCTGAACCAAGCTGACGGAGGGGGGCATTGGGGAAAATTATAGGCAATTTCACATCTCTAGATTAGAATAATGGCTCTGTGGAGTTGGACAGAGAAGAGTGGGAGCTTTCAAACGGAGGGGGACCAATTATCACGTAAGCAAAAGTGAAAAGGCCTTCCCCGTGTAATAGACAAGCTGAGAGGAGTGGATGGAAGGCTGGGCTGACGGCTGAAGGCTCCTGATAAAGGCAGCTCTGACTGTATCAATGATGTGGATGCTGGGGGTTATCAGATATGAGCTGTCTGATGGCTTTTAATTGCAGGATAGCAATAGAAGGGAAAATAGCTTGTTATTAAATCTCTGTTGCTGTGAATGGGTGAATGGCAAAGCCGGTCTCCAGGGTGATTATTGTTATTAACTTGAAGGATCTGACATGTAGGGTAATTGTAAGCAGCTTCCCTGCAGGAAGAGATGTGAATGTGTGGTTTCATAAAATAGGCCGTGACTTTCTGGTTTGGGGGCTATGCTGCACAAATACACTGGAGGTGGAACGAAGGCTTTTACATAAGCATGACCTATAAGCAAGCGAGGCATCAAAAACACACTAATGGTGCATGCTGCGCCTTCTCTTCTTCTCCAGCCTGGACTTGCCCCGTATTGGCCGAAAACAGAGGTCAGCCAAGGTTCAGGACTCCACAGCTGTCCACGGTGCCTTCCTCCCTTCACTTCACCCAGGTTTACAGCGAAATGACCAGCCTGAGTGATGCTAATGCAGCTGAGGACGAGCCCGGCCTTGGACAGCTGCTGGGAGTCTTTCCGTAGCCGCCGACCTCTGCCTCAACCCACACAGATGCACTCGAGAGACAAACTCTGACACCATCATGTCGACAGCAGAGAGGGGTCACGGGGACAGGGCCTTATTTGTGGTCTTCCAAAATGCCACATTTGTGGATGTTTCTATTTCACAGCAACCTAAGGTTGGAAAGTCCTTATATTTAATTGAGCCATGGAAAAAACATATTATAATGTTGTAGCCCATTGGACACTGGAGATATTGGACAACCCTCTTTGTTGTTCGGTTATTTAATTGTCACTTTTCAACCACATTCACACGTCAGCATATGTCTTTATGTAAATGTCTTTTACCAGGTTAATACTTTTGTCATTATTTCTATAGAAGGAAACATCGTTTTTCCTTGGTAATTTTACCCAAATGTCCAGGATCACACTCAAGTTCAACTCTTCCCCAGCCACACTCACACACCCTCCACTGCTGTCACACTTGGACTGTTCAGAGATGACACAAACGGACACGCCTGATGGCCCCCCTCCCACTTGTTGGCAAATTCATGTTTGTCCTCGGCACAAATGTCTCCCCTGATGGCGCACAGTCCAGGAGGCCCACACACACTGAGGGAGCCGCCAGGGGGGATCACATGTACTTTGTGATGAGATTTCATTGATATCAAAAGGCAATAGTAATCATGCCGCTTTTGTCAAATCAGCACTGGGTACATTTACATGCTGACTGACGCCATAGACAACTGGTGTTGAGTTCAGTGGATATAAAACAAGAAGGGGACACCAGGGGGATGGGATTAAGGAGCTCTGAAACGTTAAGCTGTTTGTAGCTGAATGTGCAAAAAAAATAAATAAAAAAAAAATGATGTGCTGGGAGTGTGGTGCTAAGAAAATTACAGTCAGAAGGGACAAAAAGCTTGTTAACAAAAGTGACAACAGGACATTTTTTTCTTCTTTAAAAATAAAACAGAGCGATACGAAAAGTTACATTCATATGTTACCAAGATATGTTTTGATAGGTTTAAACACTTTCTTATTTTATTTAAGGGTGTGAAGGCTTTCACTGAGTGTTAATGTCACGTTTGTTACCATTGTAGCTGCTGAAAAAGCATTTTTAAAGGCCTTTAATGAAGTTGTTAAAATGCTCAAAGGTTTATTATCTTTTGAAGTTTGACATGACTGACAGCAATGAACCGATTTCAGAATTAATTTTAAATAGCATCATAATTCAACGCTTTGACAGTATTAGCAGTAATAACAGTTATCACTGGTGCTGCCTGTAAAAGCAGGCCACTTCAGGAACAGTGGTGGATTGGCACTCAGGTCACATTAGGTGCCATATTTTTAGGTTATTAAAAAAACTCAGGGAAAGTTAAAAGTGTCCTGCCCAGTCTAGAAAATTATTGTCAAATACAAACAGAAAACACTGCAAAATATATATGTTGAAAGATGAAAGTCAAAATATGGATGTTGGAGACTGAAAGGTAATCTCTATGAAAATGTCCAAAAAAGAGGTTCATGGAAAAAATTGAAAGTAAATATAAAGATGCCAGTGGATTTGTAAATGCTGCTGTCTGAATGTCATCTGATATCTAATGATGTCTATATGTAGTTAAAATAGAATATTGACGTCGAATTAAGTTGAAAAGTAAAAAAAGTCAACTTGTCAGGGTTTATTAAATTAGCTTCCCAAGCTCAGCTGGTTTTACGGTCTGAACGAAACCCGTGGAGTAAAACAGTTTCATTTTGAACACACGTTTTGCGATTAATTAAGAAAAGGACAGCCGTTAAAAAGACCACCAGGATACGGAGTGGGTTGTGACAGACACGACCCTGGTGTCTTACAGCAACACCTCCACGGGTGAGCGCATACCACTGCAGCTACTAAAAGCAGCAGAAACGATTCATTAAAGAAAAAAGAACGAAAAAAAACCCACCGTGGGTACATTTTATCTCCGTGTGTAATGGCGCCCTGGTGGTCCATGTGGACGAACTCACAGTCAGCAGTTTCTCCATCATCTCTATTTTCAGCGTGTTTGGAACGTCATGGCCAACCAGCCTCTATAGCTCACATTAATAGGAGTTTAAAGGAGCGCAGCTGTTTTGTTGTCTTTTCCTTTTTCAGTGTGACATGGTGTCTAAAGAACTCGGTAACATCAAAGGTTTTCTTACCGAGCTTCGCAGTGTCCCACGTTCCAATTATAACATGAAAAACCTCCCCTACTTCCGGTCGTACGGCCTTTTGTTATCTGTAAAAATGTCCTCTTCCTGTAGAAATAAAGATACATTTTTAACCTTGAGTATGTATTTAAAGGTAGTGTTTCAAATCAAAATTGTTCAATAAAAAAGCACGTAGCTGTACTGTTTATTCACATCCAATACCCTCAGAGGTGCGCGTGCGTTTATGACGTCTCGCCGTCTCCTTGCCAACGTGCCCTCTGATCCGGCAACAGAACAGCAATTAAATCCAATGACTCCGGCACGTCTGCAGCAATAGCACTGAAAAAAGTTATTATTATTATTATTATTATTATTATTATTATTATTATTATTATTATTATTATTATTATTATTATTAATTGTCTGATTTTCAGAATCGGGGACAAATTTAAAAAGCTACACAATAAATATCTGCATTTAATATTTGTGTTTTTCTTCAGTAGAATTTCCACTGGATTTTAGGGGGTTTTTTATTTGTTTTTTTGTTTGTTTGTTTGTTTGTTTATTTATTTGTTTTTGAATTATTCTTATACATAATCACATGATCCAAGTACTGGGCATACTTGGAGCATGTATACCCTGTACATGCTCCATGCTGGTGTGTTTTTCAGGTTGGCGTATCTTGCCTTCGTACCACAAATAGTCCACGGATCCATTCCAAATTCTGCCTAAATAAGGACATTGAAGGCCAGGCTTTGATGTCAACCAACAATAATAACCTTCCCACCACAATTAGACGACAACAGACGTATTTTTCACGTCCCAGTTTGTCACCACATTTACTAAACATGTTCATATAGACGTCTCTGAATTCCAAAACCACTTTATTTTGTTTTCGGACAAACTTTGCTTCTATTGCGCTCTTTAAAACGGTGTCTTGAATCCTTCAGCCGAGCCTTTACGGGTTTCTTTAAAAAGGGCTTGAGACACAGCGATCATTTAACACCTTTATTCATTAGACAGGAAGGCAACAGTTTGACTCATTACATGAATATAAAAACGGTCTAACAGCACCACAGTGCTCTTTCTTGTTCAAATATGATCATAGTGGTTCTGCATATATATTTATATAAAAACATTTATTTACAACCTTCAGCATTTTTTTGTACAAATCCTTATAAATATGTCCTGAGTTCTTTTTTTCTTTCTTTCTATTTTTCAAGCTCTCCACAAACCCACATGCATGATTGGTTGCAGCACAGTTTTGTGATTTAGTTTGTGTTTAGGCTACTTGTATTGGGAGAAGAAAAAAAAGACACTTTGCATATCATTTACAAAAGGATTATACGGTAGAGGTGATAAATAATTTAAAAATAAAACACGCCAGATGTCCCTTAAATATGCTGCCAGAAGTGATTAGAAATCCCTTATGTGCTTTAAAAATAAAAATCTGGAAGTCCAGCTCTGAAGACTCTGCGGACATCCAGAGGCAGAAAGCAGTGTTTGGTTTCCGGCCTCCTCTGGTTCCAGTAGAGTTCGCTCTGCAGAGTCACTGTGGGGAGAACTCGTAAAACACAACGTGGGTCTGCGCCCGAGTCCGAGTTAGTAAACGGCTCCCACGCTCTGCTGCGGCACCGGGTGGTGCACGGTGCCCGGATGCTGTAGGTGGGATCCCTGCTGGTACCAATGGTTGGTATAATCCTCCAGGTAGGGCGGCGACGAGCTGTGGGCCGGCTGCGGCACCTGAGGCCGGCTGATCGGCGTGTTCTGAGGGGTGCTGCTGCCGTCCCAGACGGCGGGGGAAGGCGGGGAATTACAGGCCATGGAGTCGCTGGCGTTGGGACTGTGCTCCAAGGGAACCTCGCCGTTTTTGTACAGCTTCTTGAACTTGGATCTCCGGTTCTGGAACCAGATCTTGACCTGAGACGAAAAAAAAGAAAGAAAGGAAAAAAAAAGACGGGAGTTAATTACTGATCTAAAATTTAAAAAAATAATAATAAAACATTTGCTGCGCTAATGTTGCTATGAAAAAAAAAACAATGTTAAAAAAGTAATAATTTTAACTAGTTTTTTTTTTTTAATCTAAACATGTGTTTTATTCAGTTTTTTGTCCACGTGGGGGAAGTTTTTCTTTAAAAGGTTCTAATTCAGGAACAGTCAGTCGCAGCTCACCTGAGTCTGAGTGAGGCCGAGCTGGGCCGCCAGCTCCGCTCTCTCGGGCAGGGCGAGGTACTGCGCCTTCTGGAAGCGCCTCTGCAGGGCGGCCAGCTGGTAGCTGGAGTAGATCGTCCTCGGCTTGCGGATCTTTTTGGGCTTTCCGTTCACCATACGAACCTCCGGTTCTGGTTCTTCTTTGACTGTAAATTTACAGGAAAAAAAGACCGAATGAATCAAACTGATCGAACATCATAACTGATGAGTCAAAAAATTAAGAGGAAGGAAAGATGAACGGGAACAGTAAAATAAGCCTAACCTCTCTCAAAGCGATTTTAAATGTAAGAATTATTATTATTATTATTATTATTATTATTATTATTATTATTATTATTATTATTATTATTATTATAGTCAGGGGTCATACACTAATATAAAATGAAAAATATAAATTTGATATTCATGAAATTTAATAACGTTTGACAAAAGAAAATTCAAAAAGAAAAAAAACTAAAACAAATATAAGTAGTAAAAAAAAACCCTAAAAACTGTGAGTAAAAATTCCCTGAAATGAAATTTTCAACTAAGCAGAGCAGCACAATTTTTAATTTCGTCTCTTTTTTACAGCTCCCATTAAACACTTTCATCTGTTTATAACTGCATTTATTTCATTTAATTCGCAATTAAATAGTTCTAATATATTTTCCAATTTCGGATGAAATATTTTCTTATTTCTTTACCAAAATTCTAAGAGGAAACGGTGTCGAAAATCTCTGAGGACATTTGGAATAAAAATCACTTTAAGCATAAATGAATTAAAACAGGAGGGTGAAACACTGGAATGTTTGGCGCGTCGTGTTCTCATTTACCTGAGCCGGGCGGTGAGGCCTGCAGGTGATCTCTGTTGTAATGTCCGTACTGTCTGTAGCTGTTCGTGTAGGGATACTCGGATTTGGTCGCGTACGCTCCCGCCGCTCCCATCCCGTTCAAATTGAACTGATGGTGGTAAGAGTTCATGGGCTGTCCGTACGGCTGGCTCTGGTAGTACTCGTGGTGGCCGTGGGCCGTCTGTCCACTGTAGTAGCCCATGTCCGTCACTGAGGACTCTGGGAGAGTCGGGGAGTCCTTGGAGCTCGGGTGGCAGCCCATAGATCCCGGGAGATCTGTCAGAATACTCGCGATCTTCTTCTCGTAGCTCTGTCCGGCGCTCATGATGAAAGAGGCGCTCCGGAATTGTTAAAACAACAAAAAGGAAGACAAAAAATAAAAAAATAATGAAAAAAGAAGAAGAAGAAAAGAAATCCTCCCTCCCCCTCCTGCTGGATTGATTAGCTTTGAGGTTTCGCGCAAGGAACAGCAGTGTGTGCACTCCAAGAACGTGCAGGGTGTTGCTGAGGATATAGTCCACTGAAACTCTTCCAGCTGCAGAAACTTTCTAATGGCATCGCTCAGCCTCTGTGGCACAGAGTTATAAAGAGCCGAGCTGCAATTCGCCTTCCTATTGGCTGCTCGCCCCCCTCCTCCCTCCTTCCTTCTGCGCTCCGGGCGAAGTCTTGATGGAACCCAGCCTTCAGCCGGGGGCGCATATGCACTCGCTGCCCCCCATAAACTCATTTTTCTTAACTTTTACCTGTGAACCGCGCGGGCTCTGCACACATTAAAACGAGGTCACCACCGATTTAACCCCGTGATGTTGCAACATGATGCAGCGGGCATGTTTTCTAAAGACTAATCCTGCAGCCAGACCGTCTCCCTAATGTTTTATGCAATGTTTTCTTAACAATGCCTAGAGATCACACTTTATTGAAAGACTGCCAGCCGGCCTCCCACTGACTGCTGTTGTCATTTAAAGACAGCAGAGGACGGGGAAGTTTGCGTGAAATGCGAGAGAAGGAGGGGAAGAACAAGAGGAAGAAGGTAAAAAAAAAAATAGTTCAACTGATGTGTCCTGAGGGTGAATTCCTCTGCTCTGCTTATCTTGTTTGTGAATATGCAAATCAGAACTGCTACAAGTTGACAGGACTGAAGCGAACAGTGCCAGAGGTAAAGGAGATATTCCTCTACACATTAAAATAATAAAAATATTTAGTCAGTTTTATTTAAACAGCTCTTCTGTCTTTATTTTTCTTATGCGTCTGTTAATAATACGGTGAACAGCGCCTCCTTGTGTAACGAAGTGATTAATCTATTTTTTTTAGCAATTAGGTTTCTGTTTGTAAACATAGCGCCAATTCAGAAGTGTCTCAAGAAAGTTATAGTTAATTTTATGAAATAAATAAATAAAACAGGGCTTCACTTTCTTTATAGCTTTATACAAGAATCAGCTGAGGTACTTTTGAGTTTTTTCAAACGTATTTCCAGTTCAGTCATCTATAACCAGCCATTTCTGATACAACACCGCCCTCTTCTGGTGAAAACCGGAAATAATTCACACTTGACAATTCACTAATATATTATTATTATTATTATTATTATTGTTGTTGTTGTTGTTGTTGTTGTTGTTGTTGTTGTTGTTAATTTGTATCATTATTTGATGATGATGATGATGAAACTAAATCACGTTTACCTATCTTTAAAACACACAAAAAAATCCATGTTGTCAAAGTAGGAGTTTTGTGTGTAGAATTTTGAAGAAATATTAATTTAACATAAAATTTGAAAAAGCATAGTGCTGTGAATACTTCCTAGATACGGTGTACACTGGGTTTTTGTGCTCATTTGAACAAACTGCTATCTCTATATTTGGATATTTATTATTGCTAGTAGCCTTAGAAGGACTAAAATGCTTTAGTTTGATGATAAATTTTCAAAATTAAAATATACGTTTATATATTCTTACACATATATTGTAAATTCTTTCTGACAAAAGCAGCTCCTTAGCTCAGAACAATGGTCACTCAGTGTCCCATGAAATGTGACCACAAATTTCTCATTAGCTCTTTTGGTTCCCAACATTCATCCTGTTTCTCATTTCATTCATTGTTAAACGTGTTTCTGTTGGGATCCAGCCATGAAGGACTGAACTACATACAGGAAACAAAGAGTCTGACAACTGTTAATCCCAGAATGCATTGCATTAACCCATTTTCAGTTTCTAGAAGGAACAGGAAGCACTTCACAGCAACTGAAGCACCTGACATGTTGAACAAACGGGCCTGGCTGCTGGTGCTGCATTCCAGTTAACTGGGACGTGGGAACTCAGAGCTGGTTTGACATCACACCCCAGGTAACAGTGTTCTAGTTAAGAGGTCAGAATTGTGACTTGGTTGCACCCACAGACATTGTTTGTAGTAACTCTTACAAACATCATTTTAATGTTGACTTTCCATAAGCAAACACCACTTTTAATTTGTTCAGTTTAGAATTGCAGGCACTACATGTGATATTGATTTTAGACGCACCCTCACAAAGGTGTCTTGTAAAATAAACATGTTTTCACAACATTGTACTAAATGTTGACATGAGGAGCAGCCATTTTGAAATGCAAAGTCAGCCTCACAAATGGTAACAGGGCAGTGGGAGTTGCTCTCGTGCTTCCAGACTTCGGAGGGCCTTTAAGTTGACATCTCTGATGGTTCTCTCTCCACAGCTTGCAGCTGTCTGTTCCTCCAGCCAGCGCTGCTGCCACCGTCCTGCCCCAAGTCAGGGACGATCACCGGCTAGGTGACCACAACTGGTTTTTCTCACTGAGATGCAAAAGTAACTTTGATCACTCTTACGATGGATGGATGAATGGATTACTTCATATTTACTGTTTAACAAAGAATGTCAAAGAAACACAGTGTACTAGATATTTACCTCTGAAAAATCCACCCACACATAACAGCCTTTAAACCTAGAAACCGTTTCAGTCATGCTTTTTAAATCATGGTCAGTGAACCCATCAGGCTCTTCTGCAACATACAAGCCTTAGAAAAAGATATTTAAATCATGTGCATTTTCATCCTGCGGCTTAAAACTACTGCAACACCACATTCTGCAATAAAGACACACCTGTTTGTCTAATGGGACTTCAAAATGATTTAAGCTTGAATAATGCAACACAATGTTGCTTAATAGTTGACTTTGAAGATGGAACGCCAGTGTAGACCTGCAGTGTGTGCACCAATTGCACCAATGATGACCAATTCCATCATGGAAATTGTTTTGCTAAATATTAAATTAAATCACACTTCGGAACACAAGCAGAACCTGTGAGGACCTTTTCATGGTGGGACATGATCTGGAAGCACCCAGTCCTGAAGCTGTGCTCTGTCAGGTTAGTGTTGTAGTTCTAGGTGTTGTAGTTCTAGGTAACCGACAGGCTGTTAAAGAACACCACCTGTGTAGAGCTGTTGAAGTCATAAGTTGCATTTCCATTATACACGTGAGACAAAGTATTCATCTATCCATACATACCTATCTACATACGTACAGCAATATACAGAACACAAAAGTCCCATTTAACGTGTCTGAAAAGGGGAAGGAAGAAGCACGCTGTGGTAAATGAGCCACACATAGTGTACCATCATACACATATAAAATTCTGTTTGCCATATTAGAAACATCCATTCAACTTTATCTCAGATCTTCGTTACCTGATGAAAATCATCAGTCTGAACTTTTTCTGAAATAAACTTATATTGGGACATTGCTTCAATTGTAGACTGAGTTTACTCCAGATCCTTACACCACTGACTGAAGTGCACATTCTCTTCATGGTTGTCCTGACCATCCTGGTTCTAACGTTAATATTAGAACCAGTAAAGCATTTCTGTATGTTATCTGGTAGTTGTTTGTATCTCGCTTAATACATCAACTGAGAATAAAACAAGACTTGAATATTAAAAGAGATCGATCTTAAGTAGCAGAAGTTTCTTTATTGTAAACCAACATTCCATTAAATTAGAGAAAAACTAAATATGCTTTAGGCTAAAACTACTGCAAACCACATATGGGTGGTCTTCACCAATAGCCCATAATTAGGCTATGATGATGAAGAGGATTTTTACATTCCAATCACAGAACATGAAAATACACCTCATAATATGCACATGAAGAGAGCTTGGTGACCTAGGCTTTAACACACTGAGACAAAGTTGCTGAACTGCTTTTCTAAACATTGAGCATAAAAACCAGAACACAGCAACTGTAGCGCTCCAGCTAGCATGGGAGCAGTCTAGTTTTCAGACATCTTTTAAATTGACCCGCCCACCACCACTCCCTGCTTATTAGCTTCATTAATGTCCAGGTAAATGAGTCAATTGAGATGAGAAACCATCCCATCTGAAATATAAAACCACATTCAATTCTTTCTACAGAGTTGAGGTTTGTAATTGTGCATCAATATCGTCAGGGTAGCCCTCAGGGATTGGTGGAACCCAGTCGAGATCAGGCCATCCAAGGGTCTCATTGGCAGTTTGCTCTTCCAGCCATTTTGTTATGGGGTCAAAGTATTTGAGTAATGAGGTGGCATTTATTTCACGTGTGCCTATGGCCTCCTGGAGCATGTCAGGCCAAGGTCTTGAAGAGCCTGCCTCGAGAACTTTCCTAGGGAAAAAGGAACACATATTGCAACACTGAAGTAAAATGTACTCATTTGTGGATAAAAAAAAAAAAAGAAAAGAAAAACAGAAACAAAAATTCATTCCTACTTCAGGATGGCTCCAGCTTCTGTAGAACGGTAGATGTCACATGTGTGCAGAGGGCCAGTCTGATTGGCTACCTCACAGAGTTTCTCATGAAACTGAAATCGCAGGATGAAGCTAACAAAGTACCTGCAGGGGAAAGAAGAACTTCAGTAAACAAAAATCCTCCAAGCTCTTTTGCCTCCTCCCTGTGCTCCTACATCTATCTGCAAATATAAACGGCTTGATCAGAAACCAAAACCAGGAGGGACTCATTGCTGTCGATCACACTTATGTGACGCTCACATCCTCCCCCTGGCTCTTTACTACACTACAGCCAGTTACCCACACTGAAGCCTGCCATGACTACTCACACTAGTTGACCAAGATAGATGAGGCCAACAAAGGGAAGAAATCACTGTGTGGCCCAGGACTGTTTTCAGTGAACAGGTTGTGGAAATGATAAAACCAGATGCAATTTTAACACCCATGTGTTTTTTTGTGGAAGTCTAACACCTAGTTTGGGGGAAAAAAAAAAAAAAGCTTCAGATTTCCAATAATGGGGGAAATGAATTATTAGAGAGCTATTAATACATTCTTTACCACTTACTTAATTTTACTTAAGTTAGCATCATATGGGTGGGAGATCTTTTACCTGATGTATGGTGTGTTTCCAGGAACATGGTACTTTGCCCCAGGATCAAAGTGCTCCTCTGTACGCCTGGTAGGAGGGCAAATTCCTTGGTATTTTGTTCTGTGAAGAAATTTAGAAATCACAGAAATAGGTCAACAAGTCAGGCTAAGATCTGGAACCACACAGTCAGAGTGACAACAGAAAAAGTTTCCACAGGTTGTTGTGGCTCAGACTCTCTGTGAAAGTGACTTTGTAAAAAACCACCAATCCTAAAATGCAAGTTTTATTTGGTCTCACCTGAGGTTCCACCAAGCAGAGTTGTACTTCTCTGGAGGAGTGTTTCCATTGAACACATCCCATCTCCAGAGGTCAACAAGATAGCCAAAAGGAAGGAAAGCGATAGTCTCCAAAGCAGTCTTCAACAGGAAGTTCAGGTCACTTTCTGGTAAAAAATACAGAATGGTTATTCTGTTTAAGAGTCCATCTGAATTAATGAGAGGATATCTGGTCAGTACCATTGTCAGAGGTCACAGACTCCAGCAGGTTAATCTCATGGAGGTGCTTGGGTGTTGAAACTGAAAGGGACATAAGGTCACCAATAGCTTCATGGAAACCAGGGTTGGCTCCATCACGGAAGCCTACAGGCTGATCCTTGTACTGCAGATAATACTGGATGTGGCCCATCTCATGGTGTACAGTGAAGAGGTCTTCCATGGTCACTGTGGTGCACTGCTTAATCCTGCAGGAATGAAACATCGACCAGATTACTGGCATTTGAAGTTGCTTCCCCCACACCCCCAGCAGCTAGTCTTCCAGGTTGCAGAGCAAGTGGGTTAGCCACCATAATGTCACAGGTTAAAAATTTTACCTGAAGTCTCTGCGGTTATAAAAGTCCCAGGCAGACGCATGGCATACAACTTCCCGACCTTCAGGCTTAACAAGCATCGACCCTTCCCAGAACTCTGGAGGCATCTCCTTTAGACCCAGAGAGGTGAAGAACTCCTCGGCTACACGGAACATGTGTGTAGCATTGAAGCCCTGCAGAAAATAAATGAACATTTTAAAGACCGTGAGAACTAGCTTTCCCCAACCTCAGTCCTCAATCCACACCTGTCTGACCATCTCATCAGTCACGTCTAGGAAAGGTTTGCCAGGAAATGGGACCATCATCTCATAGAGGTTGTTCCATGACTGAGCCCACATATTTCCTAGTAGGATGAAGACGTAGTGGAGAAATCCTGAATTACTGTGAAAGACTAACTGGCACTGATGTAAATATCTTCATAGAGAAGGGTCAATGACCATTAAATGTCTCCATCGTGGCATGGAGCTTCACATGTCTGTTATACATGCATCTTACCCAACAGGTGTGCAGGGATGGGTCCTTTTAGGTTGATATATTTGGGACCATAGAGGTTGTAGAGTTTGCGTCTTACAAAGGCATGCAGGTTCAAGTAGAACGGTTCAATTGTCTTGTAGAGCCTTTCTAAATCCTCCTGAAAGGTTTCCATCTCATACCAAGAGCGCCAAGAAGCTCCAGTGTCATTAAAGCCTGAAAATGATTTTCTTTTTTTAAAGATCCTGTCTGGATTTTTGCTATTTTATTTCAAGCCCATAGTTCTTACCATCCCCTTGAGAGGCTTTGTTACTGAGCTCCACAAACCTGGAATAGTACTCTTTAACAGGCATACCCGATACATTGTGCCAGCTCTCCCAAGCAAAGAGTAGTTTCTTATAGCTTCTGGACTTGGCCAGAATTTCCGAGAGCTCTGAGATAAATGACAGTTACCCGTTAGATAGAAAAGCCAACATGTTTCTGCAATGAGTCAGATAACAGTCAAATGTTTATTTTAATTATAAAGCTTTATTGTATAGCTTCCTGCTCATCAAGGGAATAAAAGTCCTAGCAACAAGAAATTAGGTCCAGTTATGTCAGAGCCATGTTATCAGGACTCCAAATATCATTTCAAACAACCAGGTTAAGACAAATGTGAAAGTTGATACATGGCATCTTAAGATACACTGGATTTCTCCTATATTTGCAAAAGTAACTAAACAAACAGATGCATCACTGACAAAAAGGATCTTATTTTAGTTTCTCAGTAATTCTCTGAAGCAGTTTTCCTTCATCTTGTCCATGGAAGTTTCCCCTTCCAAATGCATTAAGCTTGTTTAGCCGACAAAACAGAAGCTCCAGTGATTAGGGCTTAAAAACCATTGTGTCAACATTTCTCCTCTAGTGATTATTTGACACCAAGGCACTTGTGTTTTTAATTTACAAACAAATAATGATGACTTGTTCTCCACTTCCAGCTCAAAAACATAGTATAATAAAATTGCAGTTTATTGATGTTGCTAACAAAAGACACTTGTAAATGTGTGATTACCAGGCTCCAGGTTCCATGTAACATTTGGCAGTGGGTGCACTTTACTTGTTGAATAAATACTCTCCATGGTGTTCAGGATGGTGCTATACTACAAAGAGAAGCAAGTTTATGGGCATTAATAGCTCAGAAGAGATTAAATGTTACTGTAGTAACATTTAGTTACTTTGGTAACTAAATGTTACTACAGTAACTTCATTGTTGTAACATTTACTATAGAAACTAAATGTTACTGTAGTAACATCGTAACTAAATGTTACTGTAGTAACATTTAGTTACTATAGTAACTAAATATAGTAACTGTAGCAACATAAGGGCTACTGTACCTCCACTCGCTCAGCCTGAAGAAGGTTAGCACTACCCAGAAACTTGACACCAGCAAACAGCCTTCTGTCCTTCTCAGAAAGAGATTTAAGTACTTCTTTAGAGAAGATCTGCTTGGCCTTCATTCCCCAGGCTTCTGAAAAATTTTGATACACAAGGCTTGCCGCTACCTAAAAACAAGAGGCACCACAAGTCAATGATGACAGATAGGGAGGTTGAATGAAACCCAGTCAAACTCTAAACAAATGTTTCACATGAACACTTTGAAACTCATGGTTAAGTTAGGGGAAAGTTTGATCTGTGCCATCAGAGCTTTTTAAAGATGTCATCTCTCCTGTTGGGGCAGCAGCATTGGAGCCATCAGTGACTGCTGTGGAGCTTCAAGAGATGATGGTTCAAAGATAAATTTTACATAAAAAAAAAACAAAAACAAAAAAACACCCTATTACCACTATTCCTCCCGCCCAGCCCCCAAACTAAAATACAGTTCAAACAACTTGAATCTGAGCATCTACGATCATTTTGTGCCTCCATTTGTTGGGCTTGTGGTTGATTTTTTTAGACAAAAAGGTTGATGAAAGGTTGGTTTAAACTTTTGTCTAAAAAAATAAATTCTGTGGAATTTTTCCAGAGGCAAGTAAGTTAACCTTTATTAATTATTAAGTAGTTAAATTACAAGTCACAATTACTCAATTTTTAATATCAGGTAGATTTAATTTAATTTTCTTTGGTGTTTCAGAGTTGTTGACTTTATATTTATTTGTTTAACTTCTGCGCTCTGAGTGTGATGTGAAGTTTGTGTCGTGCGAAGGAAAAATACCTGAGGGGCAACACATCGAATTTATGACATTTAAAAGTTCATTTAAAAAAAATCCACCAAACTATAGGATTGTTCATTATAATGCAACCTGCATTTGACTTTAACTGTCAGTGTTAAATTGACCCAACTAAACTAAGTGCAAATCGTTACCTTTTCTTTTTTTAATTTTAAATGGAGTGTAGAGTAGTGAATTCTATAGGTTAAAAAAGTATCACAAAGTGTCTCAAGTTAATATTGTATGTTTTATTTCTCCATAATTGATGGAACAGAGTGGTTTGATGGCTTTTATCTAAAAAAAAATAAAATTAAATAAAATTTAAAAAAATCACACTACCATGTTCTACCTGCAGCCTGGAGTTTAATTCCGTCAAGTTGGTGTTGTAGTTCCAGCTGGCGGACGTGATGTTAAAGAAGACCTCCTCTGCAGTGATGTTGTAGTCACTGAGGAACCTCAAGGCATCCGAGGCTGTGTCCGCATAGTCCCCTGGCGTCCAGCGGACAGACCGAGCTTCAGACAGCAACAAGACGGACAGCAGCGGCAGCCAGGCTGATTTTACCAACCTGTGGACGCCAGGAGCCATGTTGGCCAGGGCAGGAAGAGAGGAGGGACAACTGGCGCATATGAGGAATGAAGCGCCTTCTGCTCCTCAGAAGCCACAGAGCTTTATTTAAAGTAGCACGCTATAACCCCACCCACAGTTTGGTTCAGCCCTCCCTCCAAACACCAGAGAACTGAAAAGAATTTACCCTCCAATCAGAGGCTGAGAAGAAGTGGCGGGTGATTCTGATTACCTGTCATATTTCCAAGTGAACCCCTCCCTCCCTTCAGCTCCAGAACCATTCGGTCGTGTTGACCAGAGGCGCTAGGGGGCGCTGTAGCTCCTCCTGGAGAAGTCATAATACAACCAATAAATTATCGATTATTATTTTCTTTTTCTAATATCAACTAATATTCTTTAATATTTGGTTGTTGTGATATATTCCTCGCAAAACACAGCTCCTAAAAAAAGCAGTGATTATATGTTGAGTGAAAAAAAAATCGCATCTCGCTACAAAAAAATTTACTTGTGCCTATTTTTTACTTCCAGTAAATAATAAAAATGAGCACGTAATCCAAATGGATCATTTTCTGTTACTCAAATATCCAACGATGGCAGCAGCAGCTCAAAGGGAAACTATGGATAAAACAGGAGAGATCACATTTCAAATATTTAAAACAAAATACTAATAAATAATTATTGATACTGACTGATATGAAATGCTTATGTCCTGTCCTTTTAATTTAACAGAATATCACTATCCACCATATTGGTAACTGTAGATGTCTGAGTTCTGAATTCTCCTGTTTTGTTTCTGTGTGGGAATTAATAATCCTTATCACACTCTGTTAAATGCTTAATCCTGCATTTTAAACTCAGAAATGTTAAGATCTCTGAAATGTTCAAGAAGAAAACAAAAACATTTGTTGGGGTTTTTATGATTCGCACAAAACCTGTAAAGAACCAGACACAAAACCAATGAGGGTTTATGNTTTTATTGTGATGACCCTTTTTAGTAGAACAATGCTGAGATAACAAAACAGATCAACCCCATGAGTAGGAAATTACATTATAGATAACTGGTCAGAGTCAGTTAGGTAACTGAACACATGTAGATAAAACACTCAAATAAAATGATAAAACAATGATTAGTTTAACCCAACAACATTTATGAGAAAAGTCAAAAATTTGTGAGAAAAAAGCTCTGAAATTTTGAGATTAATCACAGAAATTTCTAGAAAAAAAAAGAACTAGAGTTCCTCAGTGACTACAGCAGCACTGCAGAGGTTTTTTTTAAATAGCATTTTACCTGAACTAGAAAATTTGTGCCAGAAAATCAATTGCAGTTGAGTAATTGTTAAGTTTCAGAGAATTTAAAACACGCACTAAGGATGGAGATGTGGTGAGAACAGTTCCAGGATGCTGGATCTCCTGCACATTGACAGAAAGTCAGGATTTCTCAGACAGCGGACAGGTTGATTTATTCTTTATTTTATACAACCAAAGCTAAATTGTAAACCTGAAAATGGACAAAATGGACACCAGTGGAGAAAGAGCAGGTGACTGAGCATCTGTAATTTCTCCTGCAGCCTCACATATAACTAAACTCACATTCACTCCTATGAGAGTTTATTCTGAGAAATGAAATAATTATATACATAAAAAATCTATTAAAATCATTGCATTTTTTGTCTGCTCACAGATAAAATGCTTCTTTTCTATCAGATTATATTTTAAAAACTTTCCTTCATGTGTTCAGTAATCCAATTGAGGTCTAGTGAATCTGTCAGGAAAATATTCTGTACATCCATTTTGTTTTTGTCATTGTGTTCTTGGAAGAGTCAACTTCATTGACCGTCATGTCCACCCACAGCTCAGAGAATTCTTTGCAGATTTATGACTAAACTGCTTTGAAAAGATGCTGAAGAGCCTTCAGGTAAAGACTCTCTAAAAATGTTAGCTTTACCAGGAAACTGACTGCAAACCCATAACTGGCAAAAATGACAAACATGTTATTTACTCAGAACTCTTTCCTGTAAGTCCTCTCCTCAATTTCCCCAAAAAGCCAACACCCAGCTGACCTCAGAGAATCACTTCTGCAGGTAAGAAGAGCAAATGATTGCAGATTTGATCTTCCATCAAAGTATTTCTGATTCATTTTCACAGCAGTGTTACATTAACCCCTCAAACATTTACCATTTATATTATATAGTGGTGACATGCTGTCAGGTTTGCGTTAGTAAAGTTCAAACATGTTCTGGTTCATAACAGTAAGGTGTGAATGTTTAAGTTCACTATAGATGGTATTTATTGAGGTGTGAAGCTCCTACATCACAGTCTGAGAAATAACAGATGTGTTTAGACCAGATTCATCTGAACCACATCCCACATAAACTATTTTTGGACAACTAAAAATTAGCCAAAGACTAAAATGTGACATGTACATGTAAATATTTATTCATTTGCTCTGTCCCTAATGTACATCATCTGATCCGAGTAAGGAAAGACAAACATGATGAGGAATTGAACGTTTCAGATCCAGCTTCACCATCACAGCCTCCAGGTTGAGAGTCGCAGAGACTCCGTCACCGAGTCCAGAGTTTCAGCCTCCTGATAAAACTGCCTCACTGCTCACGCAGCTTCCACTGTACCGTCACTCAGCTTGGCTCGGGAGACAGGGACAGATCAGGAAAAGCCTTCTGGTTCCACCTGAAACATTGCAGCTGCAGAGGCCCGTTCTGGAGGTTTCTCTCTGGTTTCAGAATGAACATGAACATTTATCAATACCAAATGTGGCAGAGCGATCAGAGTAAGAGTAAAAACATGAATAGCCTAATCAAACACTTACTCTAGATAATATTTTTGGCCTCTTGTGCCTTGTGGTATCTTTGACATGGACGTCTTTTTAATCCAACTTCAGAAAATATTCCATATTCTTGACTGACCGACTGGAATAAAAACAGATATCTATGGCATATATCTCTAATTTGATTGTTTCTTCTTCTGCACTGTTAAATTTCTTAATCTAAAAAATATCTGACCAACTAAACTCTGCCTTATATTAAAGAACTGAATGTTTCATATGATCCTAACAGAGCACTAGTACTCAGGATGTAGGTTTACAGATGGTTCATGGTTTTAAAAAAGTAGAATGGGTTTTTCCACTTCCTGTCCATGAGGCAAACCCCCGTCTACTTTTGAGACTGGGAAAGGTTTTTTGATGCAGCTCGTGCTCGGTGTGGCTCCAGGTATCCTGAACTAGCCCTACAGTTGTGTGGCTACGGGTTTAGGCCACCACTATTCTGCATGAATGCATTTTTGTTGCCATCAACTATTTTTTTCTGTTTCATCTCAGTCCAGGGAACAGCTGGTCTACCTCTGACCTCCTAAAACCTCAATGCAGTGAGCTGAGTTTCCTCTCCAAGCCTTTGACTGTACAACAGGTTTATTATGAACTGAATTTGACTGGATTCCATTCCAGCTGGACTGAACAGACTGCACTGGAATGATTTACAGAAACTCCACTTGAACGGACTGGGGATTATAAAAGAATGTCCTGTAAAGTGTTTAGATATGTCAGTTGTGATATGAACGCATATAAACTGCAGTGAGTTTTTTTTTTTATATATAGTTACTTTGTATTGAAGATCCATATTTGCAATCGAAGTTCATTTGTTTTATTGTCTTTTTGTTTCACAAAAGAGGCAGCCCCTCCCCCCCACTTACATTTAGTGTGTATGCAATATAATGTACAGTTTTGTTATTATGGTCATGTAATAATTAACCATGGCTTTAAGCCATTACCCGTTCAATATTTTAACTTAATGTGTTATAATAAAGGGTCTGTATGGTGCTCTTGGTAGAGCGTAAGCCTCATTACACCATTTTTACTGAGCAGAGACAAAAAAAAAAAACAACTGCCAAAACCTAACTGGTGCAGAGGTTACATTAACTCGGTTATAGGTTTGTTGAGGAAATGGCGCAAAGATCTACAATTTAATAAAAAAAATTGGACATGCTCATACAGCTTTTGTGTGCATGTGAATTCAGTGAAAAAGTTTGACTCACCAAACATAACCAGTCTTTGGTTGTTTCATATATGGAAATAATACATGTGTGACAAGCTATAATACTGACCAGGGGGAGATAAACAGCGTGTGTGTTATTTGACCAAACCTGAATAAAGTGGACGTGTGGAAAGTTTACCGTCTACATTTAAATGGAACGAGAAAATATGTTTGTTCAACAAGAAGGCTTCGATACAATCAATCATTTCTCTATAATACAAAAGGTAAATAAATCCAACATATCAATCAACGCTTGTCATTCAACACAGCTTGTAAACAAAGTCCAAAGACAGAAATTACAATTTCTGACATTAACAAATGTATTTAAGGCTTTTACCTTACACAATGTATAAATTCAGACATGCTAAAATAAAAAGGTATAACAGCAGTTTCCTCAACTTCTTCCTAAAGTTGAAAAACAAAGAAAGAAATACCCTCCCCCATACCCCACCCTCACAATCCCACCCCCAAAATCTAACCATATCCACTAGTGACTCATGTCAAGAGAATATGGTCAAAAATCAACACAAATCCTTCTACAGACAAAGCAAGAGGATCCTGATACAGGCTTTTTACTTATAAAAATAACTGATAGTACAGTTCAAACTCAACTTCACAGTATATTTCATGATGCTAGAAGACACAAACTGTATTTTTATCTTTTTCTTAAAACTAAACACAAATGGTCCACAGTCGTGAAAGAAAAAAAATAAAATGCTTTTCTTTCTGAACACCTTAAAAGAAAACAGAAGAAAGAAATGCAATTTAGAAAGAGAAAACTCAAACGGTTTACAAAGGGAGTCTTGGGCATCAAGAGAGGAAATGGACATTGTTGCAAAAAAAAACAAAACAAAACAAAAAAAACAAACAAATAAAGCAGATAAATGTCCTCAAGTCTGTCCAGGGTTAACATGGAGGTATCGCTCAACAAACCCATGTTCACACCACTGCATTCATTCGCCTCATTCAGAAACACGCCCCCCTCTGGTAGTTTGACCACAGCGTGGATTCAACAACAAAACAACAGGTGAGAAGTAAAAACATTGCAGCTGTGCAGATATGGTGACATCTTCAACACCTAAACAACATGAAGAGACTCAGTCTTTTTACACAACACATTCTCCCTTTTGTTTCATTCTTTCTTGAAGTATGTGGATAAGTGATTTCTGTTCCAAAGGGTTTGAGTCCTGAGTTCCGCTGAGCAGCAACTGAGATGTTTAAGCTCCAGGCTTGGTTTGTACTCAAATAACTATATATTATTATCATCTTTTAGTCCTAAACGTTTAACAGGTGATTCTGTTTTTTTTTTAACCGAATAATCGTAGATAAAGGAACACTGTTAAAATTTGTACTTTTGCACATTTAAAACAATAGTACTGTAAAAAAAAACAAAAAAAAAAACGGATTTATTCCCAGTGAAGAAGCACCACTTCAAATAGTTTTGTGATATCATTCTTCTGCTGTTGTCAAATGTTGCGGGTGGGTGAGGGGTCTGCAAGGAGAAACAAACACGGTGTCGTTACTTTGACTGACCGTCTGAGCTGAGCTCCAGGTGGAATCATTACAGCAGGTCGGTACTCACAGTCACTGCTTGAGGCCACTGGAGCATCCATGGAAGTCACCGTATGTTCGACCATTTCCTGAGAAACAGGACAACCTCTCAGGTCTAATTGTGACACATAGCATGTTTAACTTCAGTGATCAGCTGTGACTGTGGCAGTACCTGTGTGACCGTTGAGATGTTGGTGAGCTGAATGGTTTGAGAGGGCGCTGTGGTGAGGTGGGAGTGGCTGGTCCCTGCTGCCATCGCTGCAGTCTGTGCGCTGACGTTTCTCCGGTAAAAAGTCTTTGTCGTACCTCGAGTCCTTGGTGTCAGAGTGATGGCGCTTCCGGTTCTCCCTTTCTTTGCTGCTTCTGTTGGCATGGCCTTGTCCAGACTCAGAGTCGCTGTCCCTGTGCCGCCGCTTCTTCTTTTTCTTCTTCCTGCTCTCGGTGGCTCTGTCTGAATCCGGGTCAGAGCTTCACGTAGAGAGAGAGAAAACAAAAAACAAAAACAAACAGAATAATCCATCTGAAAATTCAAGAGTCAGTCATTTTGTATGACCCCCTTCCAAAAATAGAATCATTTTTTCTCCCCGGCCTTATGGAGGAAAGAAAAATGTTACTGTACACAACTGCTTGGCTGGAAAAATGTAACTACTCCTTTAATGCTTGCAAGAAAAACAAATCTGCCATACTAGAACTATTCCTGCTCACAAAATCCATGAGCTGTCAGTATGGAAACAAAAGGAGCGCCACCTATCACTCTTAATAAGGTAATGCAGTTTAAATAAGGCCCATGTACAAAGTCAGGAAATAAAAGCTGACTCTGTTACAATAGAAAGCCAAACTACACAAATGTTTAATCATTTCTACAATTAACAATTATTACTACTAAAAGTAGAATTTTTCTAGAATTTCAATATACATATAAAGGAATACACATTAAACATAAAATGAACAAGTCTACTCGGAGCGTTTTGAGTTATTTACAGATTCGAATGTGTAGATTCTAATCTTTCCAGTGCTGTCAAACTATGACTAACGATTCCTTGAATGATTTGAGAACTCGATTATTAAAATTCCTTGGGGCAAATTATCTACCTCGAAGCTTCGTTACATTATGTTTTACTATTTAGCGCACCATGTTCCAACCGTGTGATTATTTATGTTGCACAACGCTTTCACTTCCACCTGTGAGTTGATGACTGATAAGTGCTAGCGACATAAAGTCCAGTTTTCAAGTGGGATGACTGATGTGTTGGTGATATTCATGAGCCATGTGTTTACTTTAGACTTGCAACTTATTGGGTGAATCCAAAACAAAAGCGAGTGTTTAGCCAATAAAGCACGGTATGTTGATCAGCTATGAGTTTACCCTTAAACAGCTCAAATTTACTCTGTAAACAAACTGAATTCAAACATTATGTTTACAATTGTTAAACCTCTGAAATTGCTATTTAAAGCATGGATTGGTTTCTTCATGACTTGAACTAGTATGCTTTGCCAAAAAAAAAACTCTCAGAAATTGGTGGATGTTAACCTTTAATCTCCATTTCCTCTCTTTTGACTTGTTCATACATTTGCAGTGGTGCTTCACATTTTACTGGGGCTGCATGATAACTGGAAAATGTAACTGTGATTTTATAGGTGAATATTGTGAAGTGTGGAAGTTGTGAAAGTTTTACCTTTCTGTGTTGTCAGGGATCTTGTTGTAGGGTTGATCTGTTCTGATCCACTCTACAGAACAAGTCTACAACAGCCTGACCTAAAAGGCTGAGAGTCCTACCATGTCCTAGATCTCATCGACTCAGCTACACTGAGCCATCTAAACATTTCAAATATAAGACATTTGAGTCCTAACATTAGGCAGCACCATGCTGGGGGAACAAACCTTTATTTGTGCAGGTCTTACCTGCTCTCGTGATGCCTGTCTTTATCTTTTGACTTCTTCTTCTTCTTGCTTTTTTTGTGTTTTTTGGAGCGGCGGCCCTCTGAGCTGTCCTCTCTCTCCTTTCTTAGATGAGCAGCTGGCCTCTTATCACTCGGCTCCTCCCTCTTAAGAGTCGAGTTAAAATTACAGAGGCGGTCCCAGGGGGGGGAAACCTTGGGCTTATTTGTTTCTAGAGCAGTAGCAGCTGGGGAGGAACTCCTTTCTTCCCTATCCCACCCATTCCTTTTGTCCTTCATTGCCCAGTATTCCCGACCGTCCTTTTGCGACCGCCAGTAGCTGTGAGACTCTTGAGGGTGTGGGTATCCCCTCCTCTCATGGTCCCCATCATACCTGTGGTAGCAATGGCTGGAATGGTACGAGCGCCGGTCGCGATCGTGCTCCCAAGAGTGCGAGCTGAGTCGTTCCTTGCGGCGGTCAAAGTCCCAGTAGCTCCGTTCGGGAGGAAATCGATCTCTGTAGGAGCGATGGTGATCCCGGTAGTCTCGCCTATACCGATGGCGATCGCTGTAACTTTCTCGTGGTGGACTTCTGTCCCTGTAGTGTCTGTCTCTATCTTTGCTATAGTCAGGGTAGAATCTGTCTCTGTCCCTGTCATAGGAGGACTGCCTTTCATGGCCTCTAGAACTGGGCTTGGACTGGCTCTGCTCCTTGTTCTCCGTACCACTGTCCTGCCGTGCTGATGGACCATTGGTCTGTGAGGAATCCTTAACTTCTTCCTCGGTTTTGCTAATATTCTGAGCAGCTGCAGAGATCCCATTAGCACTTGAACAGCAGACTGGCTCTGAGGGGAAGGCTGACAGTTCTCTGGGTGCAACAGTGTGCGTCTTGGAAGCAGTAACTGAAGATGAGGAGCCAACAGCAGAGGATGAGGTGTGGTGAGGAGGAGGAAGAGGTTCAGGCAGCATTGTAGCCCTTTCGTCAACAGCAGCAGAGAGGGGCTCTCTTTCATTAGCAGCAGGAGGAGCGCTATGAGCTGAACAGGTCTGCGATGAGGCCGGGTCAACGAGCTCTTTGCTGGGAACACAAAGAACAGAACTGGTTCAGATAAGCTTCATGGTTCATAGAGTATCTGTAGTAGGGATGTACCGATGGACTTTTTTCACTTCCGTTACCAATACAGATATCTAAGGTTTAGTATCAGTAGATAGTGTTTTTTTTTGTTTTGGACAAGAGTTTCTTGTTGTGGGTAATTTGTAGTTATTTCATTTCCCTGAGGGCTCAATAAAGTATTTTTGAATTTAAATTTCAAATAATAAAGCATGACGTCGCTCAGGGGACAAAACATAGAATTAGACTGAATAGATGTGTTTATGGATCAGGCACATTGTCAATTACACTGATAATAACCGATTGGTGCTTTTTAGGTAGCAAAGATTTAGGGGATGAAAAATAATTTAAAAAAAAAAACATAATGCCAATATTAATTTCAGTACCTTGCAAGAGCATTCAAATTAATAAATATTTTTGAGAGTTTGTGACAAACCATGTTGAGTTTGTATTTGGTCCCATTTACTCCATCCCATATTGTCTAAATAAAATGAAGAGAGCTTGCCTCCCATCAGAGGTCACCTGATCAGAAGGAGAGACCCATCAATGTGTATTTTAATCTCAGTATTAAAACTCAATCCTATACGATCATAAAAATATAACAAAATGTTGTCAAATGTGCAAAGCTGGTAAAGAAATACCCCGTAAGTTATGCAGATGGAATTGTAGTAAATGGTTGCTCTTCCAAGTATCGACTCATAAATGCTGAATGAATATGCACAGCACATTTTTCAGATGTTTGTTTGAAAGAATGCTGAAAGTTAATCATTTTATATTAGAAATATTTAATCATGAATCCTTATAAAAAAAAGCTTTTCCCATACTTCAAGCTTGAGACAAAATTACTTATAACAGGCTGTTTACTAAATGCCTACATTTAAGTTTGCTTTGTTATTAAAAAACAAAACTTGTGAATGGTTTTATTTCTCATTTGTTATTGCAGCTTAAAATAAACATTAAATAGATAAAGTGTTTTCTTATTAAAACAGGAACTACTTACTAGCATTATCTCTTTTACTGACTTCAGTGGATACTACAGAACAGGACAATTTTACATTTGATTATGGACTTAATCTGCAGAATAATCGATAGATTACTGATTACTAAAATAGTTATTTACAAACATCCCTAAAATGCTTTGAGCCTTAGGACTGCAACATGTTTATATGTGCATGAGGCATCTTATGCGAGGGACTTTGTGGTTATATGTTGAAATTTAAACATGAATCAGACACATTAATCTTACTTGGGTTCATTGTGGTCACTGCCAAGTCCATTGGCAACAGCATTCACAGCTGACCTGTCCTGATTATGGATGGATCCCTGAGGAGCACATAACACTGTTACTACTGACATTACACTACATTAGCAATAGATCCTTTGCATATTTTACAGATCATACATGTATAATTTACCTTCTCATGTGTGTTAAGTCCGTTAACTTTGTGGTTCCCATTAAATTGTCCATTTTGGTTTGTTTTAGTAAATTCAGAGGTTGACCCATTCACTTCACTACTGTTATGACAGACATCTGTTTCACCGTTTGTGTTTTTAGAAGAAGAGGCACACACATCTCCTGTTCCATTAGTTCCCTTAGTCTGAGACTTGGATATGCAGCCAGCATCCTGAGTGGTACTGTTCTCCTGGTCGGATTCTTCAGAGGACTCTTGACTGTACGGCACCAGTAAAGACGACCCGTTGCCCCCGGTGGGTTGGTCACCATTACTGCTGGGCGTGCCGTTAAAGTGGTTTAGCTGACGCGGAACAAAGTGAACGTCTGAGGTAGACTGCGAGGAAGATAACGAGCTGGAGGAGGAGCTGCTTGCGGAGGATGGGTGGCTGTAGGCGGATGAGGAAGATGCTCGGTTCTGTTTGCCTTGTCCAATAAAAAACGAAAGCTTCTGTCGTTTCTCTTGGTCTGGGATGGATGTGGGTCGGCTGATTGAGTGGGAGATTGAGGAAGAAGCCAGGCCGTGGCTGGGTTTGCCAACTGCACTGCTGCTGGCCTTAGAGTTGCTGGGATAGTCCCTCAGAGATCCATTCCCATTAACATGAAGAGTGTTCTGAGGCACAAGGAAAACAAAGAACAAAAGAAGATCACATGGTTGAATCTTTAATAATAACTCATCCTCAAACAACAGAGGGAACTCGTTAGCCCTACCTTGGTCATGTGTGGTGGTAGTTGGGGGCCGATGAAGCCAGTGTTGCCGTGGTGAACGGCGGTGTGGATGCGAGGGGTTACCACCGGCCGCGGAGACGACTGACCAGACATACCTGGGTTATGGCTCACATTGCTGAATTCCCCAGTTTTCTTCACATTACACGGCCTGACCACAACAAAATGCAAGCAAATATTTATTAATCATTTTTGAAAAAGTTTTTTAAAGTTGCATCTGAAATATCTATTATTACTAAACTATAATTAATATGACATTAACAATGAGAAAACAAAATAAAAAAATGTCAGAGTCCTTAGATAATTTAACACAAATATCCAGTTTGGTTACTTATAATATCTCACTGATAGATTTGGTAAAACTCTTTATGTGCCTCTCAACCTGACTGCTTAGTGATGTGCTGAACCCCAAATCTAATTTTATTATCTTGTTGTAAATAATTTGTAGATTATGTTAATATCTACATTTATTAACACTTAAATAGAAAGGACAAACTCAGAAATAATATGTTAATAACTACAAGTAATTTTTAAGGTTACAGTCTGCATTGTAAAATTTGAAGTAAATTTATTTTTTTAGAGGTGCACTTATCACAGCACCCAGTCCTGTCCTGTTCATTTCCAGTCCAACATTATATTTGACAATCAAATTATTAGATATTTTACATTTTCTTCTGATCTTTTGGAGGAATGCCCACCTCATTTTCTAACTTACTTACAAACTTATTGATTCGGTGAAATAACTTTCCATTTAAATCTGCCAGGAATGTGGATAAATTGGGGATTAACTGTGTTACATATGAAGAGGAAGTGCTGGTCATACATCACTTCTTTAGAAAACAAACACTTTGAGCAGCGATGAACTGAAACCAAATCTCACAAGCATCATTGTTGCCATTTCTGAATAAACATCCCAACATCATCTGATCATTTTTAAATTGTTTCTACACATTTTAATACAAAAACACCACCTAACATTTGTTAATATTAATATTTCCATCCCAGTTTCTTAACCTATCGGAGGGGGTTGGAGTCTTTTTATCACAATTCATTTTACCTACAATTAATATTCTGTTCTGTCCATTTCCTGTTTGTAACGTTGGACCCTTGCTGAGTCATGGTTTACTCACTTAATGTAGAAAAGGACGTAGGCCTGTTGGTTGAGGACCGAGCGGATGTCACTCACAGAGACAGACGAGTCGTTCATCTGGTACCACTGACCGTTGCTGGCCTGTCACAAAACACAGAGGGACACTTTGATTCTGTTCCAGAAAATGAAATGAAATGTTAAAACATAATGAAAGCAGCTAAACATTCAGCACAAACAAAACAAAGCTGAACTATGCATTTTCAGGTTGATGCGTTTTTGTTCCATCTCTCTGTATGTGGATGTGTGTACAAGGCCAAAGCAGCGTTCTGATAGATGATTCACCTTAATGTAGCAGAAGTAATGGCCAGCGTGGCAGCTGAAGCCGGAGTGGACCAGCACAGCGTACAGGCCGTAGATCTGGGGCTCTCCTTGAGACTGGGACATGAAGGGCCGCAGCTCCAGGTACTCTGGATATTTAACATCCTAGTAAAGACAAGAAAAACTGTTGACTTTACCTTGTTTCGCTAATCGGGAACAACATTAATAAAAATAATGCATATTGTAGCCAACAGCAATAGAAAGCACATTATCCAGCAGGTATTTTGACAAAGCACTGGTCCATGAACGTCCACAAGGGACAGGTTCGCTTTTATTTACATTTTTTTTTTTATAATCCTCATTATCACTTTTATTTGAAAAACATGATAATTTTTTGAGGGACTCGTTATTGCACTCTATTGTCAGTGCTGCCGATACTCCATCCATCCATTGTCTTTACACCCTTGTCCCTTAGTGGGGTCGGGAGGGTTGCTAGTGCCCATCTCCAATTAACGTTCCGGGCGAGAGGCGGGGCCCCCTGGACAGGTCGCCAGTCTGTCGCAGGGCAACACAGAGACACACAGGACAAACAACCATGCACACACACACTCACACCTAGGGGCAATTTGGAGAAGCCAATTAACCTGACAGTCATGTTTTTGGACTGTGGGAGGAAACCGGAGTACCCGGAGAAAACCCACGCATGCACAGGGAGAACATGCAAACTCCATGCAGAAAGACCAGGGCCGGGAATAGAACCCAGAACCTTCTTGCTGCAAGGCAACAGCTCTACCAACTGCCACTGCTGCCAATACTTTTTAATGCTATTCTGACATGAAGGTCTTAAAGGGCCGGTGCAGCATGTGACGTAATATACAGGAAGCCCTGTACCTTTGTGATTTTTCCTCCAGTGAAGTTTGCAAATCGTTTTAGTGAGAGGGTGAGCACATTAGGACTGCGGTGGATTGTGAATCTCTTTGAGGCTGTAACCATTTTTTTGCACCTGAAAAAAAGGAATTTGTTTTAATTAACATATTGATACATAAACAGAAACATAAAAAATGAAGGTCTGTGCTTAGAGGCTTCAAGAGTTACTTGGTGCACTTGTAGGCGTTTTCTCCATCCAGCTGTTCTGGTTTGACAAATTGCTCCAGAGCTTTGGAGACACTGGGTGCCGTCTACAAGGAGGAGAAACAAACATTGTATATGTTCAGTATTAAGAAACAATGAATTCTTTGGATTTATTTTCAATGGTTTCAACGAATGTGGTCAGATTACCTTAATTTCCAGAGTGATGTCCAGAAAAGGATCAAATGTATCAGAAACTGATTTGCAGTTCAGACATTTCACTGAAAAAGAAACATTAGAAAGTTAACCAGATAACAAGATTCAACAATTCTTCTGCCAAAAACAAACAAAAAAACAAGACAACAAATCAGCATTAATATCTCACCTCTGGACCTGAGGTACCCTCCAAACACTTGATGGATGAAAGTGGTGGCCTGCGTTTGCCTGTCCAATCTGCCACACAGGAAAACGGGAGAAGTAATTTCATAAGTAAGTCATAAATGTACTTGCTTGTGGCTACAGAAGTACAGCTGCACGTCTCCTGGATGTCTAACAGGCAGAGATCCTTCAAATACAACCCAATAAAACCCTTTTGGCACAGCAGACAGTGAAGAGGCAGTTCATTAGAGTTCTTCACCTTGTGTTGTTTGAAATATTTTGGTTGTAAGTAAATTGAAGAATTAACAAATGTCAAATGTTTTTGTGCATCATATATAATGCGATACAATTACCCAAAATAAACAATGACAGAATGATCGTAACCAAAAATACGATCATCATATTCCAGAAATCTAAAGATTTGTAACTATAGAAAAATAATTAAATATTAATTTGTTGAACACAAAGTGGAATTTAAAATAACGGCCAACTGATTTAATAGATTTTCTTTTTAAGGATGCACTGATTGCAGTTTTATGCTCTGTCACTGATCTTTAAAATCCTGACCTGCTGATTCTGATGTTGGCCCATATCCTTTTTTTTTAATAACTGGTGCTGTCAGATGTTATAAGGTTATACACCTTAAAGGACCCAATCTTACGTTATTGGAAAACACTGAATACCCATGAAACAAACTTGTATCAACTGCACACAAAGTATTGCTCTCAGATAAAAATTTTAAGTTTAGAGTATTTCTGTCCAAACGACTAAATAAAAAAAAAACAACAACTGTTTTTTAAGTCTTTAATTTTTCACATCTTAACTTGAACAGGTTAGAGACTAAATACCTATTTTAGCCTCTTACCAAAACTAAGGAGCACAGAAGTATTTATTTTTACTAAATCAAAAGGTTTGTGGTTTATTGATGAGTAACTTAAACCACTAATAAAGTGTCCTAAGTTTAAAGTTTCCTTGTAGTATAAAAAGAAATTACCCAAATGCAGCAGCTTTGTGGCTATTTAAATGTAGATAAGACAAATATTAGTGCACCTCTAGTTATTTTGCTTTTTATAAATCAGTCAAATCTGAGGATCAGATTCATTTTGACTGGAAAATGTACAAGTGTCCACCTGAACTCAGCACCTCAACTGCAATTGTAATTACATTCAAGATTTTTCCATTAGTAGTAGAAGAAAATTTATGAATGGTGTCTTTGGCCAAAAACACAGACTTGATAGTGGTCTTTAATTAAACAAGAACTATGTGGTGCTCTGGAGGGTAAAAATACCACCTTTAAAAAAATGCAGTAATTAGCCACGAGGATAATCACACTTACTTGGTTCCAGGTAAGCAGGACTTTTGCATAGCGTCCACTGTGTACCGCAGGAACTCATGAGCATCCTCCTGGCTTCCATAGCGGAAGTGCTTTGCAATTCCTTTTGAAGGACGGAAGAGTACATTCAGAACAAAATCATCAAAATGCAAGGAAATATCTGGCTGTGATTAAACACAGGACTGTTCCAATGTTGCTTGTTTCATAATTGGTATTATGTTTATATCATCTTACTGAAATGTGCTACACAAATAAACTTGGCTTGAAAATATAAGTATTTTTCGCGTCTGCCAATTCTATCACAATCAGAAGATTTCCCTCCATAAATGAAAAGAGGTGACAGTAGTTTTAGCACCAACACCACCTACTTACTTTTAAGCTCATTGAGGACACCAATGGGCTTAATGACATTCCCAGAGTTAGCAAAAACCTGAATGATGTGGTTTTGCATGGTGCACATCATGCAGAATCCAGGCTCATGACCTAAAAAAGAAAGATTAATACATAAAACTACATTAAAAAACCTCAAGAAAACTGAGATAACTGATTATTTTTAGGTCAGTCTGTTGCAATAAAAACACCAAAAGACTGAGCCTACAGGTTTTGGAGTGCTCCCTTGACAGCATGAAGTTGGCTAGCGGTGGAGTGTAGGTGAGGCACTGCAGGGCTGAGTTGAGGAAACATGTGTTCCCCATGTTCTGCAGGCCGGCACCAATGCGGTGAACCTGGATCCACTTCAGGCTGAGCCGCTCTGGAGGAAACAGGACCTTCTGAGGCAGCTCTATGCCATCCTCACTGCTCATCACTGGGCAAACATGACAAGAGCTACAATCACAATCAGTGCAGAAAGTTTCTTTTGTTTCTAATTTTAGCTCAACCCAGCGACTGCATCACAGGCTTAAGTTGATTGATTGTGCTCCTGTTTTTAAACTTGCTCTTATGTAACTGGATGAATGAAAGAGCTGAAGGAGAACAAAACGCCCACATGAAGCAACGTGTCACACATGAGAAAACCATTAGCAGAGTGCAGCTTTTTAATTATTAACAAGTCATAACACAACCAATTTTACTTTGTTTTGTAGAAACACCAGCATATATATTTCTGAAGTGCGTCTTGTATATTTGTGTATAAGTCAACTGTAAATCACCATTTTTCACCAGACTAGGAAAACAAACTATTAGCTAAAGCTGGTTTGGTGTGTATTAGTCTTGTTTGACCACATGCATCAGGTAACTCAGTGTTTGCTCTGACAGAGGTGTGTGTCACTCGTGCAGGTTCAGGTGTTTCCCCGTACCTTGGTCCTTGGGGCGGTCCACAGAAGCGGGTGTGCCGTTATAGACGGCAGCACCGGGGGTCGGACCCAGGCAGCCTCCTGAAGGCTTGAGCCTGGGAGAGTCGCCGGGCATGCTGGGACCCACTGCCCAGCTGCTGGAACAACTGCCATCCATCCCCACGTCTCCACTGGTGAAGGATCGGTTAAATCCAACTGACTCGTGGTCAGATTTTTCTGACAATCTGTCAACTATGGTCATTGTTCATAGCTGCACAGAGACAGACACAGAATCATACAACTTTAAAAGCTGATGACAAGAATGCAGCCTTAATCTGTAGTTTTTGGAAAGAAGTAACAGCAAGAATAAAGGTATCAATAACAAAACAATTTGACATTAGGCCAATAATAGGACTTCATTTTTCTGTGAAAAAGATAAAGCTGTACATCTAAGCTTACAGCTGTTTTGGGAGAAAAGAGACATCTGGTACAACTTCCTTTGGTTTGGAACTACCAGCGGGCGCTAACGGCGGGCATTTATTAGGATTAATTTCTTATAATAATTATAATTTATTGTCATGAGAATTCCACTTAATGTTGTTTAACCACCTGCCCTCCAAAGCCATCCATACTGTTTGGATTACTAGTTATGCTATTTGTTTTTACACTGTTCATTCAATAAATCTGAAAATATGATTAGATGCAGTTACTGTGTGCAGTGTAGTGACACAGATCACTTTTCCTAAAGAGACCGATTACTAGTGGGAATGTTTTCAAAAGTATTTGTGTTTGTGCTGCTATGATTCCTGTGCCATGCAGTCACAGTCACACATTAACCTAAAACACAGCAATAAAAAGATCTTAATGTCACTTTTATTGTTATCACAATAATACCACAAAATATTGTGATAAAACTAAGTCCATAACAACCACCTCTACTAAAGACAAATATGGTGTTTCTGTACTGAAGATGAATTTGGAGAAGACGTGGCAGCTCTCCTGACATTTTGTGGTTTGTTACGAAGGAAATCAGTGGGCAGAAAATGGATGGATGGACTAAGCTTTGGCCAGTTACAGGTATAAAAATATGGCAAACTTTTTAAAAAGTTACAGCTTCAAAATTTCTGCATTTTCAGTCATACTGTTCTCAGAATTTAAATTCAGTTGAATAAAAATCCAGAAACATACTGGAAGAGCACAAAAAAGCTTCAAATTAAATACTTATGGTTGTTGTTTATTTTAACCCAAACAAAGCAGGAGTTCTCAATTTTGATACATTTAATGAATATAAGTAACAAATGATTTATCAGTATTTGACCTGCCAACCCATAGACGATTCTCATCTATGGCCAACTGATAAGTGCATCACAACATCATGTAATCACTTTACATGTAAAGATAACTAATTCAACATTTTAGTAGTGGGACAAAATGTGTTACTATTTTTTTTAAAAATCAGTAAGATTGTATAAAATGTAGATTTTTGTTGTGATAATTTGTATTGATTCACTTAAGGCAATATTTAGCAGTATGGTGAATCAAAACTTTGGATAAAAGAAAATGTTTTAGACAATTCAAGATTTGAAATTGGCATCACGGAGAAAAAAAACACTGTAATTGACCTGATCAGTTTGCCGCTTACATAGTACTTGCTATTTTTCCCCTTCAAAACTAAATTATGTATGATTATTTCACAATCACAATATTGAAAAATGAGCAAAGTAGCTGTATGTAAGTCTAAATTTGTTTTACGCGTCTGTAAAAAAAATTATGTAAAGATTTGGCGTATGAAAAAGAAAAAGTAAATATTACCTGTTAAAATTTATTAAATTTGAAACTTGTTTCCCAACTACCCCTGGAAGTTACACAACCCAGACGGGAACATTTCCTTGTTAGAAGCATAGCACGTTAAACTGCAGCTGTTCCCTCCCACCTGCTCCAACAGACAGACTTACATTGGCTAACAGACGGTAGCAAGGCCTTTAACACGCAGCGGCTTTAAAACCGAAAGAGAACACGCAGTAAAGCTCAGCTCACGTAAGAGGAGGGGTCCAGAGAAGTGTGTAAAATTTTTGTTTGCGAACATTGAAAAAAGACTGAGTTGTGATGAATAATCTGATACCAAACCCGTCATTATAAAGGAGAAGGATAGAAACGATAGCAGCGGCACAATCCGGCTAATGGGGCTAACGGAGCAAGCTAGCTAGCTGTCTTAGTTGATGCTAGCTGACACGGTGATGAGTCCCGTGGCAAAAAGTAGCATGTTAAAGAGACCTTAGCGGGTATGGTTTTAAATTGTATTAAGTTTCATCCGTGTGAAGATTACAAACAGGTTGTCTAGTAGGATTATTGAAGAATGGGCTCCACACCGGTGGCTGTGTGCGTTTACTGCGTTGCTCTCCGACATGACATAGAGAACCGGTGTTAGGCTACTACAGCGAATTCCAGCGGTTTGGGTCAACTAATGTGCCTCTGTTACTCACCAATTCTAACATTAGACCGTAAAAACAAATCAGCACTCACCTGGAGTCTGTTATGAACACCTTAATAGCGGTTTTAAATCCATTTCTTATTTCCAGCGGGTGTCCGCCGGTGAACAATGACGTAGCTAATTGCCCCACGGCTACATCCGGGTACCTGCCATGAAACGACGTCTGTGATAGGTCCATCCGACACATATCCGTGAAGAACGTGTTTCGGAAATATCCGACGCATGTTCTTAACTCTGACCTTATTGTGCCTTTTGCACTACAGTGACAATCTAGCAAGCACTACAAACACGAGCATTTCAGCACAACTACGATGAAATTATATTTTCCGAAAACTTTTGTGTTCAGAGCAAATCGCATTACATGTAGCCTGTACAAAATCATCTTTTAAAAACTGAGATTGAATAAAATAGCGATAAGAGCATAAAAAGATGTTAGAAAAAAAATCAAAGTACTTTTACATTGTACGGAACTCCGTAACATTGACATTCTCAGGAGAGAATGGGAGACTCAGGCTAAGAAAGACATTTTGCATAGACACTAAAATCAAATTAAATATCACAGTGTTTTTGAAATACCTGAGATGGTTTATTTAGCAGCTGGATAAAAAAAGGAAAAAGAACACTACCATCTCTAGTACAAGACACTTAGATGTTCACACATGCAGACATTTGTATCAAGTCAAACCAAGTAAATTAGAGGCTCAATAAATTAAGTTTAGACAATCTGTTGATGTTTTTTAGGCTCAGGTTTTGTCCAGTTCAGTGAAGCTAACGGTGACTTTAGAGTTCTGAAGCTGACTGATCTGCCTCCTCAGCTGCATGATCTCCTCCTCCTGCTCTTCCACTCTTTTCTGTAAACCGTGGATGACCTGAAAAAGAAGAAAATAAATATTACAACTGGTTGGTAGTTATTATGGGTGTCTTCGCTCCAAGTGGAACAAAGCACTGTTGATCCAAAAAAGATGGCACTTTTTTGAGTCACAGTTGAGAACTTGAAACTAGGCTTGGGCCAGCAGTGATACTGGAAAGTAGGTTATGGTGACAGTTTTACTTTCGGTTTCAAGCAGAGGAGAGTGGATCATGATTAGGGCAGACCAAACATTTGAACAGTGCCGCATCAGTTTAAGTAATGTCAATATTTGGCCATTGCTGTGATATTAGAGAAGTAGTTGTGTAAATACTGTTGCAGTGTCATACAGTATATATGGCATGTAAGAGCTACGGAATTTTTCAATATTTTTGGCAGCCTTGCTTGTGTGGTGACTAAACTGTGTAGGCTTCAGTGCTGAAAGTGTAGGAAGGTGATGCTGGAGCATTATGGATATAAGGCAACACATCTCTTAGTGATACACAGAAGAGGCATAAGCAAAACATAAAACGCTAGTAGTAGCTTAGCAGTGCCTGCAGCTGAATGTTAATTAGTGATGGCACTCTTTGAAAGGAACCAAACCTTCATGATCCGTTTACTTCAAAGTGCCATTCAAAGGATTCATTTTTGAAAAGGTAAATTTTTCTAATAAGTCCATTTATCCTTAATACAGTTTTATATTAATTGGTTTTGTGGATGAAGTTCACATAAGAAGTTCAATGATATGTATTAAGTTAAAAAAAAAACTTGCTGGATTTTATTTATTTGCCGTTTAAAATAAATATAATTTCAAATGAAATAGAATCTTAGGCACTGCAATGTGTGCAGAGTACAGGGTAAAGAGTCGTTCAGAAGAATCAGCTTTCTTCTGTATGATGTACCCAATGCTCAGTAGTGTATCCTACAGAAAAAATGTCTCTGTGAGGGAAAAATGCAGTAGTAGAAATAGTTGTCATTCAGCCAGCTGACAGTGTCCAGAAATAGCCTAGGGAGGGGGAATTCTAGACAGATCTAGATCTAGACTGATCAGTCCAGAACTTTCTCTGGCGCTTCATTTGAAACACTTTAAATGAACTGGATGATGGCACATGTATGTCATTTTGTAACGTTGTAAACTCTACTATGCCTTAATATCTGAATCTGGCCCAAACCTACTTCAAACTAAACACATGTGCTGTATACACATGCACTGTAATTCTAAACTATATCTGCATACTTCAAGATTTCTGAAGAAATAAATGAATAGTATTAGGCAGATATTTATCCCATACTACCATGTCTTTATTGTGGAACAGTTCACTCTCTAGCAGCTGGCTGGCTGCTGGTCGAAGGCTGGGGTCTTTGCTCGTCAGCTTTACGATGTATTTAGTCAGAACTGGCCATCTGTGGCAGAAGGAGTCTGTAATTTTCCCTTCTCTCAGGTCCCCGAGGGTCCGGACGCGCTCCATCTCTGTCCCAAACGGATGGAACAGCTCCAGAGCCAAAACCCCAACGCTGTACATGTCTGACTGCAAGAGCAACATTTATACTTAGTGCTTAAAAAACAAAATGTGCAAAGAAGAATGCCTTTGATCTAAAACATCATCCATTCATAAACTATGTAATCACAACACAAAAAATGTAACAGTTCTAATTACCTTTGAATCATAATGAGAGCCTTTCAGTTGTTCTGGTGCAGCATACACAAACGTGCCGACACCTGATGTATGGGTGGAACCTGAAAACACAAAGAACCAGTCAGAGGAAATGGCGCCATCTACTGGTATGTTGTGAGAATGTAAAAAGACGAGAGTTTAATAATTTACCATCACCAGGAGAAATTGTTCTTTTATGGTCATCTACTATCATATCCCTGCATGCCAACCCAAAGTCTCCGATCCGAACATGGCATTCATGACCGTGGAGGAAAATGTTCCTGGGCTGGAAAAACCAAAAGAAGGAAAAGTTATTAGGATTAGTTTACCATGTGATCAGTTGTAAAAGAGAAGAAATCCAAAGTTTCAGGGAAACATTTTTTAACTATGCTGCTGCTAACACATCATCTGCTGAGTTTGCATAATGTATCCACATGTAGGATTCAGTTTTTCAGAGAGAAAAAGTGAGACATTTGTAACCACTGAGACATGAGAAACAGATTTTGAGAAATAATGAAATAGTAGTAGGATTGTGCAGAACTTTGACAAAAAGGATCTTATTCTTAGTTTTTTAAAACCCTAATAGTTGCTTAAAAGTTCATATTTTCAAGGCCTTGTAAATTTAAGATCAATTGATATAAAACATTAGTACATACATTTTTAAGCCCCTGCAAAAAGTATTCTCTACAATTTTAAGATACTACAATACTCTTAAATTTTAACCACAAAACTGGATCTAAGTCTTTTTTCTAAGTCTAGTTAGAATTCTTTCAAACAGTTTGTAAATCCTTAAATGAGAGGCCAGAGAAGTTGTTTTTAGTTTCATAAAGTAGGGCTCTGCAGTCTGGAGCTCCACGTCTACATGTGGGCTTTAAGACGCTCCGCTGGGGGTTTTAATATTGTTAGCCAGAAATGATAAAGAATTCAGCAACATTTCAAAATAAATATAGTAAGAAATAAATGCTAGCCTCAGCAATTTTACTCAGCATAGAGAATATTTTTGTGAAGCAAGTTAACATAAAATCATTTTATTTAAGAACAACGCAGTCAGAAGAATAATTTAACCAAGACACATACATTTTGCATTTAGGATAAAAAAAATAAAAAAAACTTCATTTGTCTGTAAATCTCTTCTACCCAGAATTCCTCCAGTGGCAGAGGTTTTGCTCGACCTTGGTTCAAATTCTGCAGAAAGAAAATCTCCTATTATGAACCTTTTGTTATTCAGACATTTATCTGATAATTCCAAATATAACCACCAGCTCAGCCTTACTGTGTACTGATGTTCAGTCCAGCAGAAAGTGCTGAGCTGTTCACATGTTGATGTCAGACAGATTTTTTTTAGCTGCAGATGCATCATTTGCTACAAATGATGAAGCAGTCACTAAAGGAATGCTGTTCAGGCAGTTCAATGTTCTATTCTTTATTTAAAAATGAATCATTTGTTTATTTGAATCTTATAAAATAGATTTCTAAAATTGTATAATCCAATTAATCGTCAGAATAAGCAAATAGTAAAATAATGGGTAGTTCCAGTCCCAATTTTTATGACATAAACATTCATGAAAGTGTTGAAATAAAACAAAAAAGTAGTTTGTCCATCAATTTACTTTTGAAAGAAAAAAAAACAAAAAACAAAACCAATATTGAAAGTTTTTGTCAAGCAGTAACTATAAAAAACACAATCATCAGAAACATTGCAACAACAAGAAGAGGAAACTCCTCCGGTGGGTGTCAACAGCCCCCATCACAGGCCCCGAACGCAGCCTGGGTTATCAGATGGGACTGGGCCGCAACGGCAATGTTAGGTCAGAATGACTCGGTACCAAACACAGAAGGAGAAGTAGTTGATGAGAACACCAAACACAGGGAGGAGGAAGTTGATGTTGTTGATATTTCTTTTTAGATTTAGTCTTTGCTATGAAAAACCAGAATAACTAGAATCAAACCAATGGAAGTCTTAAAGAAGACTCTCGATGGAGTCAGTCTGAAATCCTCCACCATGAGCAAGGACCAAAGCAGAGATAAGAGAGATAAAGTTATTAATATTTACAGAAATGAATTCTACACTGCTGTGCTGGATGAAGATGTTAGAGGAATAGAAAACATGGTAAAGAAGTATGGGAGCAACAGTCAGATAGAGATACAGGACGGTTCATCAAGAGGAGTGTTCTGGAAGGTAAGGCCCTTTTTTGGAAATGGCTTCTTAGAGAAACAATTTTAAACTTAAATTAACAAGTAGCACCTTAAAAAGGCTAAATGCTAGCAGAAATGTTGGAACTACATCGTTAGTGCTTGAAAATAAAACAAAGGTAGCTCATGCACACAGCTGGTCCATGGATGTCTCTTGTTGCGTTAGGGCTTTGCCATCCTTCCCCTCCACCTGGCTGCTACCTACAGAAGAGTCCACAGCCTGCAGAGTTTGCTGTCAGCTGGAGCCGATGTTCAAGTCAAGTGCGTACAAACATCCCAGATACAGGTTTACAAGTTCACACACGTTGCGACCAGAATCTGAGAGCTGCTGTGCTCTACCATATTTTTTACACTTCCTGTTAAGAGAGCAACCACGAAAAACGAAACAAAACCACAAAGTCCAGACAGTGAGTGCACTGGTCTGGTTTTGGAACACAGATACGAACTATGTTTATTCCACAGGGACAAGCTGGGTCGGACGTCGCTACATTTGGTCATCATCAACTGGCCGATCACCACGACAAAACCCTCCTCCAAGTTCTGGGCAGCTGTGGCGAGAGCAAGCAGGCAGGCTAAAGCCTGTTTACGGCTGCTCTGTGAGCACGGAGCTGACGTCAACACGCAGGTGAGGTTTAACATGTTCTACGCAAGTTCTGAACATGAAATAAAAAAATAAACAATAACATTTTTAAAACTGAATTTTGCCAATGTTGAATTGTTGTTTCTTACTAGATGGATGATCAGAGTCAGCAAACGCCTCTCCATCTGTCAGTGCGGTACAGAGCGCTGTCTGCTGTGCGGCTGCTGATCAGCTGCGGCGCCAACGTGAACGCAGTGGACAGCAGTGGAATGACACCTCTGCACATGGCAGCATCAATCCTCCATCAGGACATAGCATCTAGTTTAATCAGCCACGGAGCTGACGTCAACATGGTTGGTATTTACTCACACATATCAACTCATACCTATAAACAAGTCTTAAAGGGGCAGCATCATGTATATTCCAAGCACATAGTGCCATTTTACAGCATAACCACGATGCTGTGTATGTTATACATGACCTCTCACAGCCAGTTGAACAAGCTGGGTGGCATGAGTAACTCATTCTTTGGTTACCTAGCAACAACCTTTTGAGACACTTGCTGGAGCAGCAGTTTTGGCTGCCATGCTGGATTTCTTAAAAATAATAAAGAAGGGTGTTGAGTGAAAACTGGATAAAACAGGAGGGTCATGACCCTAGTGTGGCAGTATTTCAGATATTCAAACCAAAAGACTAATCAATAACTATCAATATCAACTGATATTAAGCAATTATATTGTGATGTTTTTCAGCCATACCATCAGGCCCCAAGTTGTCCTCTGTCCCTTTAAGAAGCTCCTGCTCTTTCACTCCACCTTCAGCACGTCATCATAACAGTACTTCTCTTCTTGGGAGGGCTGGGCTGAGAGGTAGTTGGGATGATAAACTCAGCATATGTGAAGTTCCATCAGCTGTTGCCAATTGCTGTTGCTGCTAGTCTGGAGGAGCTAATTGAAGGTGGTGGGGGTGAAGCTCAGCTAGAGACTACAACTCAGAGGAGGAGCTTTATGAAAGCAAATATTTAGGCACCCCCAAGTGGTTGCCATGGGAGATCAAGGGTTTCCTCAAACATTCATAAAAGAATCAAAGCAACACCCCAGATATGTTTTAACAAGGAAATGACATCATGACATGACATAAAGCTCAAAAAGGTTAATTTTACATTATATCCCTGCTTTAAAGAATGCTATGTTTAACTATCTATGGAATGAAACTTTGTTTTTCAGAGGATGCATCACTCTGCGAACACTCCTCTGCACCTCGCTGCAGTTGCAGTGATGACAAAAGCAACCAAAGTCCTGGATGAAGACATGAGCTGTGTCTCTGAGCTGCTGGAGCGCGGAGCAAAGCCAAACATTGTAAACGAGGCCGGCATGTCGCCATTCCACCAAACGTGCAGCCTGGGAAACGAGCAGCTGGTGGACCTGCTGCTGCCATACAGAGCCAGTGTCAACAAGCTGAGCGCAGCAGGGCAGAGCTGTCTGTTCCTGTTCCTGAACCACACACCTAACACGAGGAACGGCTCCCTGCTGATCAAACTCCTCACCCTGAGCACTCCGCTCACCGTCTGCAGCCACGATGGCCGCTTACCCTCCACCTTAACTCAGCCATGCTTCTTTAAACAGAGAGAGCAACTGATCCAACTAACCCAGCAGCCAAAGACACTTCGCGATATTTGCAAAAGTAATATTTATCTGAAACACATCAGAGGGAGAAAGGAGGAGCTGAAAAAAGTTCTTCCTGAAAGCTTGTACAACTTTGTCTTCAACCAATGGGAGATCCAAAACCTTCCGTTTGTGACAGAGGGTGAAGAGGCGGCATAGCAATGTGCATGAACCTGAGCTACAAGATTTGATCCATTCAGCTGAGATAAGATTTAATGCCTTGCTAAAGTATTCCTCCATCTTAGAGATTTTCACTTCCTGTCACATTAAAAACACAAACTTCCTTGAATTGTATGCTGAGCAGTACATAACTAAACTGGAGGACAAATTATACTTTTTTTTTTTTTTCAAATAAAATATCTAAGCACCGAGGTGCATTTCTATTGAACCTGTTACTCTAACACAGGGGTCTGCAGCCTTTACAAACTAAAGTGCCTCAGATAAACAAAAGCTACTAAGAGCCAAAAGATGTAATATAACCTTCTCTGAAAGGCAAACTTAAATGCTTTAATAAATATCAATCATGGGAAATGCGTGGTCGTTCTTAAAGAATCCTGATTTTGTTTCTGTTTTTAGGCTTTAAGACAACAAAAAACAAAACATTTACAAAAAAAGAACTGATGCATTATTCTTCTACGGGAAGATAATGTAGAAAATTATGTAAAACATAAAAAAAAAAGATTTCACAACAAAATGACAGCTGTGTCATTTTGTTGTAAAAACTCAAGGCAGAATTTATTAAATACTGTAAAACTGTTAAAAAAAATTACAGTTGTTACATCTATATTAAAATAAAAATTTTTTGGTGCTTTTGTGTTAGCCAAATTTGTAAAGAGCCATTGTGGATGTTACAAAGAGCTACTTTCAGCTCACAAGCCGCAGGTTGCAGACCTGTGGCCTAATGCATCTATTAAGACTCCAGTACAGCCACTTACCTTCTAAAGACACAGAATTAAAAAAAGACAGAGTACCTCAGAGAGTAGTACTGGCAAAGAAATTGTTGTTCTCATGGGGAGATAACTCACTCTGGCAGAAAAAGAGTGACAGCTGTTGGCTGTTTTGGAGAAACAGCCACCAGCTGTTTCTCCAAAACAGCTGGTGGCAG
>NW_006799943.1:1132106-1143716 GCF_000485575.1 Poecilia formosa | reverse complement strand
ATAAATAAATATATCAAATCTAATTAAAAACATAAATAAGTGATCAGTTCTTTACTGTTATGATCTGTAAGATATATTTATTCTCAGTATTAGATATGGTCTCAACAAACCCATGGCACTTCAACAATATTATTTCACCTTTTATCTGGTAATAGTGTACGTTTATTCTTGCCATACAGTCTCTGTATTAATTATTGCTCTAAAGGTCTTGCCATACTAGTTTATTCCTCTGTATTTACTTTAGTTTCTTAGTTTATTCTTGCATTTTGTTTTTCATTCATTTCTATTTAGTTTTCTCTGATTAGTATTGTTCTCTTGGTTTATTGCTATGTCCACTTTAGTTTCTTTCCTGTTGCTAGATTTATTTTATCGTTTATTGACCATCATTAATCTTCACTCATCACCTGCTGCGCTGCCTAATCATCATGTTTCACATCATGTGTTGATTTTTTCACTGTCCAGCGTCGGATTCTCTGTTTTTATGCCATAATTCACATCTAGTTCGTCGCTCCGTTTTATGTCCCGCTTCTCCTGTTTCAGAGTTTTTTGTTTTTTTTACCCCCAAAGGTGCGCAGCGGTCGGGAAACGTATCGATGGGGAAAAGGCAGACTGACATAAACGCAACGCAATTTCTGTATTCTGATTATTGAAATTTAAAAGTGCTGTGGTACCGTTGTTCTAACACACCCGTTTCATACCGGACCACTTACAGCACCGGTGTTAACGCTATAAAATGAACGCTCTCTATCGTGGTTTCACCCATGGAGAGATTTTTTTATTTAAATGGGTTCATTTCTCAGAGGGACACACAGTGAGGTGATTTTAGCTACCAGTAGCAGGAGAACAGAGCTGCGCCAAGAAGCTAACAAACACTGAATAGAAGGAAAGCTGCCATCGATACAGTTGCAGCCAAGCATGGTTTAATGTTACACAATACAGTTTTACCAAGTTGCTCAAAGTCTAAACTGGCATTGTTGTGCATTTAAGGTGTAAAGTTTACCTTCGACCAAACTCCCCCCAAAAGCATCCCAGCGACCTCCTTTTGTAAAAATGTCCGCCAGCGCCCCCTGGCGTCCTCTGAACGCCCCCTGAGGGGCGGTACCGCCCATGTTGAGAACCGCTATTCTAACACAAACCTACGTAGCTCCGCACAGCAGCAGCAGGTCTCCTTCACAGGTGTAAACCCAGCGCGAGCGTCGTAGCGCTCATGTTGCGTTTATAGGCGGCTCGGAAAAACAGGTTACAACATGTTAACAACGGATTAAACAGTTTTAACTGATAAAAGTGACAGAGGACACAAATATGGGAAGTGTGGAAGCCTCTACTGTATCAAATTGACATAGGAATAACAGAGAGTTGGCCATTCTGAGGTAAAAACCCAGCGTTCATGTTTTTTGTTTTTTTTTCATCCAGACGTCTTCCCGCGCCCCCCCTGCAATGACACGGCGCCCCTCCTAGGGGGCGCGCCCCACAGTTTGGGAACCTCTGAACTAAACAGTTACTTCTTTCTATCACTTCCTACCACATGTGTACATGGGATTTTTGTATTTATGTATATTGATGGGTGTGTGTATGTAGAAGGGTATGCATGTATGGATAGATGTGTTCACATTGGGTATGTACAAACTTTAGAAATTCATTTGGGTCTGCATTCTGTTAAAGTGGATGTATTGATTGATATAAATTTACTTACAATGGTTTATTTTTTCTTTTTCTTGTATATATGTTCAACTGTGTGTGTGTGTGTGTGTGTGTGTGTGTGTGTGTGTGTGTGTGTGCATAAATATACAGATGCATAGATTCATATCAGTATCAATGTGGATATGGTGAAGGCAATGGTTATGACATGTCTGTAATGAATCAATAAAATAAAATAAAAATCAATCAAATAATTGCAAAAGGCGGATCAACAGAGTATTGACTAATAGAGGAGCTGTAGAGAAATCCTAACTCTACTCTGTATTTTCTATAAAACAGGTCCATAAAACAAGCATCATTCTCCTTCCACCTCAAAAGCAAAGCTTTTTGTTGGTCTATCTCATAAGTTTGCATTAAAAAATAACTTCATTTAAAATCTGTGGCTGTAGTGTGACAAAGTGTGGAGAAATTAAAAATAATTGTCCACATATTTGTGGACAATTTCCAGATTTGCTTTTGCAAAACAATTAAAGCTGTTAGAAACCTAAATGAATAAGATGAGAAATAAAATCTATAGCGATTACTTTCAAGTCTCGGTGCATTATTCCTCTGGAGTGAATGTATTCGACCCCGTGAAGAATGTTCCTCAGCAGGTTCAGTGTGAGTTCAGCATCAACACAGTCATAAGGAGCTGCAGACACAAGCAGAAGACGGATATTTAGACCATTTTTATACCAGAGTGCAACTGAATTTAAGCAAAAATATTTTATTTCCCAAATGGCAATCTGGAAATTGAAATGAGTTCTCTACTTTGAACAAGTTGTATCAATATGAGGAAACTGCGTTTTTCGTGGACTGCAGAGAATGTAAAAATATTTACATGTTGGGATGTGTTCCTCTAGTGGCCTGGAGTTCCTTTCAGAGATCCAGTCCTTTAGTGAGCGCTCACACAGCTGCATCTGGATGTACAGCATCAGGTGGAACTGAACCTGCACATAGACAAAAAAACTAATATTAAATGATACTTAGGGATATATTGATCCACTTTTTTCATTTTCAAAATCTGAGCTTTAGTGTCGACCGATACCGATCTGACACAGAAAAACAGCTGAATTAATTCAAAACGTTTCTTTTTTTTTAAACAGACATAAATGTACTTAATTACTAGTTCATTTACTAACTCTGCACCAGTACAGCACACTGAAATACACCAACAGCTCCACTAGTTTGGCCAAACATGTAAAAACAACTTTAATATATTCAGTCAGTGCAAATAGGAGCAGAACAACCAATGTAAAATAAATAACAAAGAAATAAAGTAATAAAATCAATAGGTTGGGTACCTTGGTCAAACATTCAAAAAATAAACTAACAAACCTTTCTAATGGTTCAGAAAGTGCAATTAGGAATTCTAAATATAAAGTAAAATAAATAATACAGCATGACGCTGCTCAGAGCACAAAGCATAGAATTAGACTGAATAGATCTGCCCATCTGATCGTACACACTCCTACCAACACCCAATCTGGAATTGTTTTCAAAATATGGGGACCGATACAGATATTAATATCGGATCAGTGCATCTCTATTGTTCATGTTGTTTTCTCTACAGAAAAATTGGGGAGAAAAAAAAAAAGACAAAGTAGTGGTTATGAGCCTTTAAAACACCCACATCTTTAGAGGATGTTCTGGTGTGGATTTCAGCCCACTGCTGATGGTCCTTGTCAACGTAGGAGTTGTTGTTCAGCTCAATGCTGCTCCTGCTAGAGTCCTCGTCCAACATGGCCGACCGATCCCAGCCCATGGCAGGACACTTGGAGCCGTTCCTGGGCTCCCCCTGTCCCAGGAACACACAGGGGACGTAGTTCTCCGGGAGGCGGCGCACCGTCTTGGGACACGCCACCTGGCGGTCCTGAGCTGAGACTAACGTTCTGATTGGCTGGCTCTCTGTTGGCGGTCCTTTAGCACTGGAAGCAGCACCAGTCTCTCCTTGACTGTGGCTTTGGAAAACTATAGAAGAGCTGCTGCTGCTACTGTTGTCAAGGCTGTCATCGAAACTGTGAATGAAATAAAGAAGATACAAAGCACAGGAGGTGTACTGTCAGTTAGGGACAACTGCAGGCTAATGTAACTAAAGGATATTGAGAGAACATAATGACTAATCATACCCATCTTTTTGTCCAGGGGACTCCAGAGCAGGAAGGTGGGACTCAAGATCTACAATAAAGGAGGTTATCAAAGCCAGAGTTAGGACAGATCAGTCTAAATCTTCTCTCGTTAATGTTGGGTCAACTTGTTCATGATAAAGACTCACGGACGGCTGGCTGAACATGTTCCATCCATGCAGTGTGATAGCCCACGATGTTTACATGCTGCAAGCTGGATAACACTTTAACTTCTCTAAGGACCTAGAACACACAGGGGCCCGGTTAGATTAAGGCCCCACATAGATCTGGAAGAAATGTTAAACTCAAACATTTCTTTTGAAACAATTCAAAAATAAAACCCCCATCTAAATTTGTAGCTGTGTGCCTGGTTCACATGGGAACATTTCAAATTTGCTGATTGATTTTCAAAGCTTATACATGATGACAATAAATCACAGATATAACTGGTTTGGTTCTACAGTGTGTGGTGTTCAGCCACACGGGTAAGACAACACACCACACACAGGTTTCACTCACCAACATTCAGATGACAGTCAGGAAATCTCACACAAAGTCTCAAAATCAAATGTGAGTTCAGGGGAAATAAACATGGCCGACTGAGAATAAACAACGATGATAGTTTGTGGACTATTTGTAAGAGAAAAAAACGCTACAAAAAAGGTGCTGGTTAAAGGAGTGGTGCTCTAAAGATTATCTTTATAGTATCACAGTAATCGGAGCATCCTTGAGATTGTCAGAAGAGGAAAATTGGGTCAAATGCTAAAAATCTGCATGAAAATCTGTGAACCAGGCATTAGAAATACGACACCTTCCAAAAAGATTCACACCCATTGAGGTTTTTTTTTTACATATTTTGTGAAAGACCCACACACAATTATTTTACTATTGTTCAATATTGTTTAAGACTTTTACAAACAAAACTGAAAAGTGTGCTGCTCTAATCCTCTGGGTAAAGTTTTGTTGGACCACTGTTTGGGACATGCCTCTACCAGCCTTATCCATCTAGTAACATTTAAACATTTCTACCAACTGTTCTTTCCAAAAAAACAAAAAAAAAATGTTTTGTGAAACATTTTTAAAGTCAAATCGACATGACAATTCTGAACTACTTTGTTTGGTCTATTAAATAAAGCCCCAATACAATATACTAAAGTTTGTCATTTCTGAGTAAAACTATAAATAAACAATGCACTGTGAGGTAGTAATTGATAAAATTCACAATTGCATTCAATAAACTTCAAATAATTCTCGCAGCTGGAACAAAAACACTGTTGATCCCATCCAAAAGGGAAGCAGACAACCAAACACATGGATGATTTCAATCCATGTGTAAAGATGAAAGAAAAAAAAACACTTTCTGTTGAGTAAAGTGAGGTATATTACATTATAAGTGATATAATGCAGTTTAAATCTTTAGTTTTACAGAAGACGGGGAAGCCAACCTTCATGCAATCCTCCTTGGAGACTCTTTTGATGAGAATTTTCTTCACAGCATAACTCTGACCATCTAGTTTGTTCACAACCTACAAAATGATGATCAAGAAATCACAGTGACTATTACATTAAAATAAATTAAATCTGAACATGAAAAAAGTTTTAAAAGAATTTAAAAGAAATGATCAGCGTAATACCTTAAAAACATTTCCGTATGATCCTTTTCCAAGACGACATATTTCTTCAAACTCACTAAGATAGCGTGAAGTCTGGGCTTGAAACAGCCCCTCCTTTGGCCTGTGGTCAGATCAGGCTATTAGAGCGCACAAAAAACAGCTTCAAAGAAAAACACAAATAACTCTAGACACTTTACCTTACAGTTGGGTTATGTGGATTTGTGCCAAGACATTGTTGGCCCTGTGAATAAAACAAAAGTAACAATAAGTTCACCAATTTGTGAAAACAAAACTTCTTTTCTTTACCCCAAAGTGTCAAACACCATATCCACAACTTAATTAAACATCTAAGAGTCCATAACACCTTCATCTTCCTGATATTTTGTCACAAACTTCAATGCATTTTATGAAGTGGCAGAGCAACACAAAGCAACACAAAGCAACACAAAGCAACACAAAGCAGCATTTACATTCCCCACAAGATTTACAGCAAACTGTGAAACTACAAATAAATAACTCAGATGTGCTGAACAAAAGTGAACTCCAAATAGTGTTTACATTCTTATTTGTGAACAATTCCTGCAATGCTTTGTGTTGATCACATCGATTTCCAGTAAAGTACATTAAACTCTGCTGTTGTGATGAGACATAATGTGTTTGTTACAGAACTGCTGAACAGTACCTGTGGACAGAGCGAGGAGCTGGCGGCATTAAGTAGCTCAGTGAACGCTCGGTTGTGCTGGAGTCTAATGGTGCTGAATTCATCACTGATGGCCAAAGGTGACAGAAGGTTTAAGGCTGCCAAACGCTGGCCAATCACTGTCAGAGGAGAACAATTCAACTGGAATAGCTACTTTATGTGACGGTGTATGAAACATGAAGCCTGTTGAGCGGCTACCTTTGAACAGCATCCGTGAGCGCGCCGGATTGCTCTCGTAGACACAGCACAAGTGTTCCAGCAGCGAGCCGAGGAGAAGGTGGTTGGGGATCGCAGAGGCAAACTCTTGGATGGATGGGTAATGTCTGCCGGCCATCAGGAGCTCACAGTTACCCTCCGAATCTGAAGCTGAGCATAGACACAACACACACACACAATGAATATTCGTTAAAAAAAAAAAAAAAAAAAAAGCAAACTGTTCCTTGGGTAATATTTGGAACGCAGTATACTTTTAGTTTAGCCACATACCTTCTTCAATTGCTTTTGCTATCATTTCAACAATGTTTCTGTCTCCTAGGTCCATGTTTGACAATTAAAGCTTTAATGATTCTTCCCTCTGACTGCAGCACATGAAGTGAACTCATCTTGTTTTTACATAAGGGAGCGCCCAGCATTCAGGCTTATCTGCTATGTCCAGTGGAGACCAGCCCACCCTCTCTTCAACACACATGCACGCACACACGTACACACGCTCACACGTACACACGTACACACACATTCTGCATCATGAGGAGAGAGCGAGTGCCTTATTAGCCCCCTTAACCTCCTACCCTATTTCCCTTTTTGGCACATCTCAGCTTACTCGTGTGTGTATGTGCGTTTGTTTGTAATACCTTGTGGGGACGATTTTCCTGACATATACTACGTTGTGGGGACCAATTGCTCCTTGTGGGGACCGGAGCCTGGTCCCCACAAGGGGAAACCCTGTTTTTGGGTCAGGGGTCAGATTTAGGGCTAACCCTAACCAAAATTGAGTTTTGGTTAGGGTTAGGTATGTGATGGATAGGGTTAGGAAAAGGGTAAAGGTAAGGTTTAGGTTGTAGTGTTAGGGTTAGGGTAGGGTTACATGTGTGTGTGTGTGTGCGTGTGTGTGTATGTGTGTACCAATTGAGTGTGTCTGTCTTGAAAGTTTTCAAAATACTACAAAAAGAAAATCCAGTGGAGCAAATAAATAAATATTCTTTAGAAATGGGAGTTTACCAACAAAAACACAAGCAGCTTACTGGTATCAAAGCACACAAAGCTTTTCCTTTTTTTTTTCATAACATTTTAAAATCCACTGATAGAGATCCTACAGTTTCAGGCTCTGTTAAAGAAACGTCAGAGGAAGTGCCAGATTGACCGAGAACTTTCCCCGGCTTCACAGAGAACTGAGATACAGAGCGATGCTCTGCAGATATCAGAATAAACAAACTGTTTACATTCAGCTGAGTTTATCTGAGTTTTACTTCAATAGGGCTGTATAATTTAGGATTTAAATTGTCTATTTATGTAGTACTGTACAGCTTTTGTATGACTGTTTACTGTACTTTATACTATTTTTTTTATTATTTTAAAGTGTGCACATGTGTGCTTCTATTTACCTGTTCCAAATCTCTGAACTGAGGAACAAATTAAAACAATATTCTATTCTATGAGACTATATTTTAGTCCATATTTAATTTTGAATCTTAAGCTTGGCATTTGTGCAATGAAACAAAAATAAATAAATGTTGATAGAATAGAATAATCCTCCATTTGACCCTGACTGGGGACATTTAAGTGTTTCAGAAGCAAAGTAATAAGTAAACAGAGGTACACAGGTAGCAAAATAAATAAATAAATAAATAAATAATTTAAATAAAAAAAATAGAGGCTGCTCAGTAATGTCAAAATGTATGTAAACATGATAATTATGATGGCAGACATATCTTGTAAGAACAAACATTAAGATAAAAAAAAAATTAAGACGTTTGATTCAATTCCAAGATACTTATCTAAACCAAAGAGAAATTAAATGTCGTCATCACTCATATCGTCCAAGTCTCTTCTAAGAGGCTTTGTGGATTGAATGCTGTGGGCAGGAAGGATCTCTGGTAGCAGTCAGTCTCACAACAAATATGAAGAAGCCTCTGACTGAAGACAGTTGGTGTATGACAGCCAACTATCATGATATCCTAACAACTCCATCTGCATGCAGCAGAGACAAGATTCCACAGTAGCATCTAGGATGACATCATCAGTTCATGGAAAGCTCTGCTAATCCTCCTCATTTGCTTTTGCCACTCTTCTTTAAATCTGTGCCTGGTCTTACGGTTAGAAACCCGGGCAGATAAACATTGGAGTCGGGATATGACGGCTTGATCTTCCTCCTTCTCGTTCTGCTCTGAATCCTCAAAGTCTCTTTCTGAATTCCTCTGGGAACTGAGCTTTTTCAGGTGCTTATCAGAATTGTAAAAACTATACCTTGTTGCCATGGTTAGACATAATTGTCCAAAAGTTTAAAAAAAATGAAATGAAAAAGACTAAAATTCCTCAAGAGTTTTATTGCATCAAAAAAAAAAGTAACAAAAAAAGATCACTGAAGGAGGTTCTCATACAAAGAACAAGTCAGAGCTGTTCCAACATGCTGACACAATGAATGGTGAACACTTGAATATTAAAACTCTTCAAATTGTGCTTTTAATATTTGTTTCAAAAATACTATTAACTAGTATGGAAACCAGTACAAAGAATAGGAATGTAGAAAGTGTTTTAGGTCAGTTTATGGGAGTGATGGCTACACAGTGTAACACCTGCTGAGAGGAGTATCACCTGGGAACGCTCCTTTGTCCATCTGGATTTCTGGAGGATCCATCTGGATTTCTGAAGGATCCTTCTGGATCACTGAAGGAGGTTCTCATAATGGTACTTCAGCCACAACTGAACAACAGCTGTTTGGCTTTAAATTAAATTAAACAGTAGCTATAACTGTACATTTACTTGTTTTGAACTTTATAAATGCCAAGATACAGTGGTACTGTTGCCATCACCATGGAAATCTCATTACATAGTAGATATTACACCCAACTGCAGACTGTTGGTTTGGAATAATAATCTCTAATCCTTTACCTAACCCTGTACTGAATAACAAAAAGCCCAAAGTGCGTCATGAAATGAGACAAAAAAAATCATACGGATAACTAAGCTTAATAATACTGGGGAGAAAGAGGACAAACAGGATAATGTTCTTCATGAGCTTCAACTACAGGCAGTCTATTCACACATAAAATTATGCACAACTTTGACAATTTTAATCAAGAAAAGTTATTAGTCAATATGGCCTATAAAATTCCTAATATAGATAGCTAATTAACCATAATGAATAACATTTATGCTGTAAAGTTGTTTTTGTGGATGCCATTTATGAGCAATATATATCTATGTTAATTTTTTTATCACCTCTGAAATAGTAAGTTAATTTAAAAATATACAGAAAACAGTTCATCATTTCCCTAACAGTTGAAGATTTTTAGAGCTTGCACCTTAAAAAAGGTAATAGCTGAATATTAAAGTTGTGATTATTTACTCCACAAAAAATATGAATTAATTAAGATAATGCATTAAGAAAACTGCACAACATGCATTAAGAAAACTGCACAACACATTTGTTATATCAACATTAACTATTATATTTTAAATGTAACATATCTTCAATTAATTCATATAATCAAATAAGGCCATAGTGATGTCTCATGTGTGGCAGCTAGCCTCGCGAGATCTGGAAAAGCTGCATCAATGAAAATTTTTATTTTTATTTTGATTGTACCAGTAGATCTAAAAATGCGATGTAAACGAATTATTCGACAAAAATGAAACTCTTGTAAAAGAAGCAAAGATCCTTACTGTCAAACTGGACGTCTTCGTCCTCTTCGCTCGCCAAACTTAACAAGCTAATGCTGCTCTCAACCTGCTGTCTCCGGACAGATCTGAGGTTCCGGTGGACCAACAGGTTGCTAGCGCTGCCAGAACATTCCTCAGAGCGCATCAGACCGTTGTCCGGCGTCGAACTGTACATTTTAAACGTGAATAACAAAAAAAATAAAACTAAACCATTTTTCTACAGTGTTACCAAATTCTCAACGGCTAACCTCATGTTAGTCGCTAACTACGGATAGAGAGTCGCTTATAAAACTTTTACAGAACTTGTCAGAAATGAACGCTGTGGGAAAAGTCCCTTACGTCCCCTGTCAACTGTCGGCCATGTTTGAGGAGCAGCCGGCTTAAAGGGACCGTCATAAAATGCGTGCACTATAATAAGCAAACAGCCTGTTCCTTAATAATCGTTCTCCAAAACAAGAAACACGTCCAACATTCAAGTAACTATCTAATCATAAAAGCAAATATTTTAAAATAATTTGCATATTTGGTAAAATTATTTACTAAACATAATAGTATTCGTTTTTTAGGATGTACGACAATTATCCATGAGCCCTAACATCCGATGATGAAATTCAACAGAGGTTTGGGAAATAGTTTTAATAAAAGTACCACAAGGTGCATTCTTTGTTTTATATTTGGGCTCTAATTACACTTTTTATGTATTCTTTATAGAGCTTAACCTTTACATGCTTTTTCTTCTTGTACTAGTAAGCTGCGCAGTGTTGCGCGGTAGTAATACTCACGAACATTGTGCGTAAACGGCGCGGGAGAGCTTCATTTTTGTGTTTCTCACGCAGGGAAGCCAGAGTAAGTAAATACAAACTACATGGTACATAACCAGCTGATGCAGCGGTCCGTTTGAGTTCAGGCTGTAGGGACAGGAGGGATCCAGTGGAAATTCTGGGAAAGATGACCGATGTTTGGTAAGTTAGCCGTCTCATTTTAGTTTTCCCCCTTCAGAATTATTAGTCTTTTATGTCTTGAAGCTGTAGTCACTCTGTGCTTCAAGTCAAAATGTGCTCTAAAGTCCAGGGGACTTAACTCTGTGAAACTGCCTTTGCTATCTAAATCTTGCACTGCCTTCTAAAGGTATACACTCTCTCATATTTGACCTCTTTCATATTTGGTGGTTGGCAACTGAAAAGTAGCAGGAAAATAATGAGTTGTTTTAATTTTATTTGTCTTGTTGTGAAACACCTGAAAAATGTGAAATTGTATTCATTCTCCAAATCACAAACTAGAACCTGTTTTCATTGTAATTAGGACTGCAGATGTTTTTAATTATTTCTCTACTTGCTGTAAATGTGGACTGAAATTTCTGCCCTCTCTTCAAGCCCAGTTTGCATCTGCACCAACTTGTCATCAGATGCTTCCAATTGGATTTAGGTTTTGACTGGGCCATTCTTATATACGTTTATGCTTTGAACACCTTTCCATAACAGTGGGTGTTACTTAGGCTCTTTGTCTTGTTAGGTGAATATTCTCCCTGCTCTCCAGGCTCTTGAAGCGTCTAACAGGTTTCCTTTCATCAGTGCTCTGTATCTAGCTCCATTCTTCATTTCATCAACTTCACACT
>NW_006799943.1:1092002-1129812 GCF_000485575.1 Poecilia formosa | reverse complement strand
CACTGAAGGATCCATCTGGATCACTGAAGGATCCATCTGGATCACTGAAGGATCCATCTGGATCACTGAAGGATCCATCTGGATCACTGAAGGATCCATCTGGATCTCTGAAGGATCCATCTGGATCACTGAAGGAGGTTCTCAAAATGGTACTTCAGCCACAACTGAACAACAGCTGTTTGGCTTTAAATTAAATTAAACAGTAGCTATAACTGTACATTTACTTGTTTTGAACTTTATAAATGCCAAGATACAGTGGTACTGTTGCCATCACCATGGAAATCTCATTACACAGTAGACATTACACCCAACTGCAGACTGTTGGTTTGGAATAATAATCTCTAATCCTTTACCTAACCCTGTACTGAATAACAAAAAGCCCAAAGTGCGTCATGAAATGAGACAAAAAAAATCATACGGATAACTAAGCTTAATAATACTGGGGAGAAAGAGGACAAACAGGATAATGTTCTTCATGAGCTTCAACTACAGGCAGTCTATTCACACATAAAATTATGCACAACTTTGACAATTTTAATCAAGAAAAGTAATTAGTCAATATGCCCTATAAAATTCCTAATATAGATAGCTAATTAACCATAATGAATAACATTTATGCTGTAAAGTTGTTTTTGTGGATGCCATTTATGAGCAATATATATCTATGTTAATTTTTTTATCACCTCTGAAATAGTAAGTTAATTTAAAAATATACAGAAAACAGTTCATCATTTCCCTAACAGTTGAAGATTTTTAGAGCTTGCACCTTAAAAAAAGGTAATAGCTGAATATTAAAGTTGTGATTATTTACTCCACAAAAAATATGAATTAATTAAGATAATGCATTAAGAAAACTGCACAACATGCATTAAGAAAACTGCACAACACATTTGTTATATCAACATTAACTATTATATTTTAAATGTAACATATCTTCAATTAATTCATATAATCAAATAAGGCCATAGTGATGTCTCATGTGTTGCAGCTAGCCTCGCGAGATCTGGAAAAGCTGCATCAATGAAATTTTTATTTTTATTTTGATTGTACCAGTAGATCTAAAAATGCGATGTAAACGAATAATTCGACAAAAATGAAACTCTTGTAAAAGAAGCAAAGATCCTTACTGTCAAACTGGACGTCTTCGTCCTCTTCGCTCGCCAAACTTAACAAGCTAATGCTGCTCTCAACCTGCTGTCTCCGGACAGATCTGAGGTTCCGGTGGACCAACAGGTTGCTAGCGCTGCCAGAACATTCCTCAGAGCGCATCAGACCGTTGTCCGGCGTCGAACTGTACATTTTAAACGTGAATAACAAAAAAAATAAAACTAAACCATTTTTCTACAGTGTTACCAAATTCTCAACGGCTAACCTCATGTTAGTCGCTAACTACGGATAGAGAGTCGCTTATAAAACTTTCATAGAACTTGTCAGAAATGAAAGCTGTGGGAAAAGTCCCTTACGTCCCCTGTCAACTGTCGGCCATGTTTGAGGAGCAGCCGGCTTAAAGGGACCGTCATAAAATGCGTGCACTATAATAAGCAAACAGCCTGTTCCTTAATAATCGTTCTCCAAAACAAGAAACACGTCCAACATTCAAGTAACTATCTAATCATAAAAGCAAATATTTTAAAATAATTTGCATATTTGGTAAAATTATTTACTAAACATAATAGTATTCGATTTTTAGGATGTACGACAATTATCCATGAGCCCTAACATCCGATGATGAAATTCAACAGAGGTTTGGGAAATTGTTTTAATAAAAGTACCACAAGGTGCATTCTTTGTTTTATATTTGGGCTCTAATTACACTTTTTATGTATTCTTTATAGAGCTTAACCTTTACATGCTTTTCCTTCTTGTACTAGTAAGCTGCGCAGTGTTGCGCGGTAGTAATACTCACGAACATTGTGCGTAAACGGCGCGGGAGAGCTTCATTTTTGTGTTTCTCACGCAGGGAAGCCAGAGTAAGTAAATACAAACTACATGGTACATAACCAGCTGATGCAGCGGTCCGTTTGAGTTCAGGCTGTAGGGACAGGAGGGATCCAGTGGAAATTTGAGGAAAGATGACCGATGTTTGGTAAGTTAGCCGTCTCATTTTAGTTTTCCCCCTTCAGAATTATTAGTCTTTTATGTCTTGAAGCTGTAGTCACTCTGTGCTTCAAGTCAAAATGTGCTCTAAAGTCCAGGGGACTTAACTCTGTGAAACTGCCTTTGCTATCTAAATCTTGCACTGCCTTCTAAAGGTATACCCTCTCTCATATTTGACCTCTTTCATATTTGGTGGTTGGCAACTGAAAAGTAGCAGGAAAATAATGAGTTGTTTTAATTTTATTTGTCTTGTTGTGAAACACCTGAAAAATGTGAAATTGTATTCATCCTCCAAATCACAAATTAGAACCTGTTTTCATTGTAATTAGGACTGCAGATGTTTTTAATTATTTCTCTACTTGCTGTAAATGTGGACTGAAATTTCTGCCCTCTCTTCAAGCCCAGTTTGATGAAATGGAGAGCATCTGCACCAACTTGTCATCAGATGCTTCCAATTGGATTTAGGTTTTGACTGGGCCATTCTTATATACGTTTATGCTTTGAACACCTTTCCATAACAGTGGGTGTTACTTAGGCTCTTTGTCTTGTTAGGTGAATATTCTCCCTGCTCTCCAGGCTCTTGAAGCGTCTAACAGGTTTCCTTTCATCAGTGCTCTGTATCTAGCTCCATATCTAGCTCCATTCTTCATTTCATCAACTTCACACTCGCTTCCCAGTTCCACCACATGTAACCGTGGGTTGTGTCTGTTCAGGCTAGTGTGTACTGTTAGTTTTCCTTTACACACATTTTTTTGCACGTAGTTGAATTTTGGTCTCATCAGACCAATGCAGACCAATGAGTCCGTATGAATTGGGTGACATTTTGAAGTAAAATGAATTAATCTCATTGTTATTACTGTTTAAAACTTCATTTATTACTAATTTTGTCTATGGCAACATGTAAAAGGCCATGGTGTCTGTTATGGTGTCTATGGTCTGTTTTTAGCATGAGAAGTTTTCCAGCTGCAGCTCTCACTGTTCTTGTTTCTTCTCAGCACTTCTGAGCCTGCTGGAGCCATAAGGGCCATCGACAAGCACTCAGTGCATCGGATCTGCTCTGGACAAGTAGTCCTGAGTCTGGCCACAGCCGTCAAAGAGCTGGTGGAGAACAGCATTGATGCAGGAGCAACCAATGTTGGTGAGCAGAGCACAAAGTGTACTTCTGAAACACAAAACAGATGCTCTACCTTATAGTCTAAACTCTAGAATATATATGTTTTTGTGTATTTAACAAAAAGCTTTACAGATTTACTTTTTGTTTATCCGATTCTCAACATTTCTACTAAACCATTAGATGTGTTATTAATATGCTTCTAGGAAACTTGGACTGCACATGTCCACTTGTCTGTCCTTATTAACATCCCATTCCTTCTAATCCAGAGGTCAAGCTGAAGGAGTGTGGTGCTGAACAAATAGAAGTGTCTGACAATGGCAGAGGTGTCGAAGAGGCGAACTTTGAAGGACTGGGTATGTGGGGTCTTTGTAATTCTAAATAATTTAGAAAAATCTGTTAATGTATGAAATTTAGGTATTTTTGGATATATATAGACAAATATTTCCTAGTATTTCCAGACTTTGTTCCCTTATGCATTGTCTAAATGTTGCATCCGTCTATCCATCCATGCATCCATTTTTAAAGTCAAACTTCTACAGAATTATCTGCAGCAAACTGAAAGTCAGTTTGATCTGTAACTGTACTTGAACTGAAGTCTGAATTCTGGAAATCTGGATTAGAAAAAGTAAGACATTTTGAACAACCTATGAACTGTGTGTGCATGATGCTGTGCCTTCCTCTTCTGCCTGCTCCACAGCACTAAAGCATCACACATCAAAGCTGAGGGATTTCTCTGACCTGATCCATGTGGAAACATTCGGCTTTCGAGGCGAAGCCCTGAGCTCTTTGTGTGCTCTCAGGTAAAGTCACATTTATTCTGTTCACAAAGCCCACAGTAATATTATAATCACTCCTTGTCTCAACTTGTGGTTGCAGTGACCTGAGTGTGATTACGTGCCATGAGTCCAGCCAAATAGGCACCAAGTTGTTGTTTGACCACAAAGGTCACCTTGTGCAGCAGTCCCCCTGTCCCAGACAGCAGGGCACCACGGTAACGCTACAGCAGCTCTTCTACACGCTCCCTGTCAGACACAAGGAGTTCCAGCGGAATATCAAGAAGGTCAGCAATGAAACAGTTTATGCTGGAATGTCCATGGTGGAATGTATATAACTCATCATATTTAAATTAATTCTTTTTTTTTATACTTCTAGTTGTAGAGTTAATTTGTTAGCTTGATGACCAACAACATGGTGGAAAGATCTTAGAATATCCAGTATGTTGCTTCCCTTCTTAAAGGATTTTATGTTATAATCTGGTGATGAACCTCTGAGAAAAAAAAACAATCAATTAGAAAACTAATTGCTGAATTATATTACACAATGTGAACTAAGAACAACATGTGATGTATAACAGAAGGTCTATTTGACAAAAATATTGCTGGCTTCATAGAAATCTTCAAAAGGTTCCAGGAAACTTTCAGGTAAAAACACAAATGAAAGAAAGAACAAAACGATGAGGCTCATCAGTCTGACTCTGTTCTGGAGCATCTGGAGATGACAGCGCTCAAAGGGATTCCTCATAAAACACAGAACATTTTGGACAACCCTGAGCATCCGCTTGATCAGACTGTCATCCAACAACAGGGTATCTTCAGTTAGAGGCTTCTTCAGGTCCTCTAATGTTGATGGATGATCCATCTATGTATGTATGTATGGATGTATGGATGTATGGATGGATGGATGGATGGATGGATGTTTCAGAATTTTTGTTTCCTGTTGCATCATTCCTTATTCCCAAAATGTATAAATAGATTAAAAACTTGTCATCAGATACTGATAATACTTTAATCACCCACTAGTTAAAGATTGTTCTTGTCATCATGTTAAATAATTAAATAACTTTTGAATAAACAATCTGGTTAGAAGTCAGAAATGTGCTCAGCTTTGTCTCAATTTTGACCTTAACTGTGTTACGTTTCCTTTTATTTGAATGTAGTAAATACCAACCCAGTTGTTTTTATCCTTAATCTGAAATGTTGCTGTGTTTTCAGGAGTTTGCTAAAATGATCCACGTCCTGCAGGCCTACTGCATCGTCTCTACAGGAGTCCGTATCACCTGCTCCAACCAAACGGGCCAGGGAAAGCGCAGCGCCGTCCTCAGCACCGGTGGCAGCCAGAGTATGAGAGACAACATCGGAGCCATATTTGGACCAAAACAGGTTCTAGCTTCTTTTACCCTAATTTAAGGCAGCAGCTCCAGGATATTCCCGAAGCCAGTTTTCCTCACCACTGATTTTCCTTCTGTGCCCTGCAGATGCAGAGTCTTCTCCCTTTCCGGCAAGTTTCTCCGTCAGAGAATATCATGGAGGAATATGGACTTAAAGACGGAGACTTACCCAAACAGCTTTTTACGTGAGTGGCGTGTTTTTATTAAATGACACCATGCCTTTTGTTGTTGCTTTAAGTCCAAATGCTTTGTGCAGGCTTTCAGGCTTTGTGTCCACCGGGGACCACGGTGTGGGGCGGAGCGCCTCAGACCGGCAGTTCTTCTTCATCAACAGCCGCCCATGTGACCCAGTGAAGGTCATTATTGTTGAAAGCTTTTAACTGAGTTTGTATTTTCTGCCTGACTACTTTTTTTTGTTTGTTTGTTCTTTTTTTTTACCTTGTAGGTCAGTAAACTTGTGAATGAAGTGTACCACATGTACAACAGACATCAGTATCCATTTGTTGCCCTGAACATAGCTGTTGCCTCAGGTGAGAAAATTAACAAAATAAAACGTTATTCCTGAAATGAACTGTTGAATTTAAGGTTCATTCGCTTCCTACAACACCATGAAATTTTATTGAAGTGTTTTCCAGCTCAATTCAATTCAGTTTCAATTAAACGTCGTCTTCAGACATTTAACAAAGACAATGAATGAAGCGGCTGGGACACACTGAGCTGAGCTAACATGGGCCTGGTGCAGATTGTCCACTAAATATAATCACATTGTGATTGACAAGGAAAGAGAGACTTGACTTTTTCAGATTTGAATAAGGTCAATAATTAAATGATTTAGTTAAATAAACAAAATATTGAATATAAAGGTAAAGATGCACTTACATTAACAGCAGTTAATTAGATACAGAACATTTCTGAATAAAATATTTCCTAATTAAAATCAAGTTATTTATAAATGATACATTTGTTTATGAAATGCACCCTGTACATAATAGTTTAAGCTAGAACTATTATTATTTGTAATAATAGTCCAAACAGTTCAAAACCTTCTAACAACCTCACATGAAAAAAAAAACTGTGAGATGAAAATGTAGTTAAATAGAAGAAAAATGTTGGTGTTGGTATTGGTAGGGCCGTTGTTGGTAGAAAAAAAATTCCTCCCAAAAATGTCAGAAACTTTGAGGTTAATCTCAGGAATTTTCTACAAAAAACTTTGAGTTTCAACAGCCAAAAATTCTTGACTTTTGGAAATTTTCTGACTTTCATCCCATTGGAACTCAGAAATGTTCTTGTTTTTTCTATAAAATTTCTGATATTATTCTCAAAATGTCTGAGTTTTTCTATGGAAATTTACTCCTTTTTTATTTTTCTATCTATAATGGCTCTAATACGTCTTCTTAGTGATCTCTAAAAGTTAGATCCATCCATTGTCTTTACATTCTCCTTTTTTCAGGGTGTAGATTGAGTCTTAACAAGAAGTGTGGTAACCCTGCAGGGTCTTTTCTTTCATTTTTGGTTGCTTGTTGTTCCCAGACTGCGTGGATGTGAATGTAACGCCTGACAAACGACAGATTTTCCTTCAAGAGGAGAAGCTATTACTCGCCATCCTAAAGTCTTCTCTCATCAACATGTATGAAGCTGGAGTAAATAAGATGAGCCTGAACTATACACCGAGTGAGAACTTGTCTTTTCATACTTCTATTATGTCCTTTTTTTCATTTTATGCCTCTTATTTTGAAAGTTTCTGTTTTCTGTTTCTCTCTAGCTGTATCGTCTGCATCTAAAGAAGTTCACCTTCCCGTTGAAGACAAAGCAGAACCTGCGGAGACCAACCAACCCGGGACTCCGAGCCCAAAGTCAACCATGAACCTCGCTGCCCTCAAAGCTGCTTTCTCAAACCAGAACAGCGCCCTCTCTGGGAGTAAGTCAAGCACAGAAAAAGCTTCCAAAAGCGGGCCAAGCCAGAAAACGCTGCAGTGTTTCTTTAAGGGCTCAGTTAAATCACCAGTACAACCCAGAAGAGAGGCTGCTAAAGGCAGCCTGGGAGTGTGGGCGGAGCTCCATAGGTTCAGGAATGAAAGGGCGTCAGTCAGGGAGAATGACTCTGAAAGAGGCTTGGCAGTAGAATCACAAGATCCACAGCATCCAGTCTCCTTCAAACCAGTTGTTGAAAATGTAACGCACGACTCATCGGTGAGCCAGAACCTCCATGAGGACCCGGAGTTGCAGGCCGAAGCATGTTCACCTGTCGAGGACTCCGTCATTATCCCTGAAGCTAAAAGAGCCAGAAGAGACGATCCACGTTTCACCGCAGAGCGAACGCCCGACACGGCTTCCTCCACGACCGACGTCCCCGTCTGTCTGCAGAGGAGGACCATGCCGCTGCATTTCTGTCTGCAGGCCCTGGCAGCCGGCATGAAGAGACTGCAGCAGCAGCAGAGACGGCGAGCCGCAGACAGGCTGTGCTACAGGCGCTTCAGGGCCAACATCAGCCCTGGAGAAAACCAGAGAGCTGAGGACGAGCTCCGCAGAGAGATCAGGTGGGACTGAATGATGCTCAGTCAGGGCTGGGCGATATGGACTTAGACTTTTATTGTGATGTTTTCTGTTGCTATATTGATGAGGATTAAAAATAATTTTCTTTTCCTACTGTTTGAGGTAACTGTATGGTTATGACTGCATATAGTCCCACAAATCCGATTTTGGGAAAATCATTTCCATGTAAAATGATTTGCTTGAAAACCAGTTATTTAAAAAAAATTTGATTTTTATCACTAGACTGCACACAGTAATGGCATTTATTCATATTTTCTCCCTTTACTGATATTTATTGTTTCTGTCATGGAATAAAGAGTGAAGAAAATAGTAAAATTAACATCTCCAATAATACTTTTTTTTCTACAACTTTAATTTAATGCTACCAAGACGCTGCTCACTTTGAGAAGCTCTGGTTTAGATCAGAGAATATTCATGTCAGAACAACTCAGTCAAATCCCAAATATATCATAATCTAACCTCCCTGAGCTAGAGAACCATTAAGCATATTTTTATTTCCAAAATCCAATAGAAAACCACGTATTGCTCTACTACTGCTTCACAAATATTAGTACTTTGTGTTGATCTATCTCATAAAATTCCACTAAGCAATAAAAGGTTTGGGGTCATAACCTGACAACTGTGGAAACGTTCAGCTGTAATCAACATGTCTGGCTTTTCTTAGCAGGGGTTCTGTGCAATTTGTGTTAGAGTACAAATGTTTTTTTGTTTTTTTTTTCTACTTTTTTGTAGTAAGGACATGTTTAAGGAAATGGAGATCATCGGTCAGTTTAACCTGGGCTTCATCATCACCAAGCTGAACTCAGACATCTTTATGATTGACCAACACGCCACCGATGAGAAATACAACTTTGAGATGCTGCAGCAGCACACTGTGCTTCAAGGACAGAGGCTCATTGTGTAAGCTGCTGGCATACTGCAGTCTACTTGGTTTTGTGTCCAGAGACTTTAATCCATCTTGTGTCTCCGGCTCCAGCCCACAGAAACTCCACCTGACTGCAGTCAGTGAGAACGTGCTCTTAGAGAACGTCGAGATCTTCCAGAAGAACGGCTTTGAGTTCTTGATCGATGAAGACGGTAGGACTGTTATCAGACTTCTTCAGGCAGGAAGAACTGTTCCTTCATGTTCTCACTGTGAAGTGATTCCTTCAGCCCAGGTGATGGAGCGAGTGAAGCTGGTCTCCTTGCCCACCAGTAGGAACTGGACCTTCGGGCCGGCCGACATCGAAGAGCTGATCTTCATGCTGAGTGACAGTCCGGGCGTCATGTGCCGCCCGTCTAGAGTCAGGCAGATGTTCGCTTCTAGAGCGTGTCGCAAATCAGTTGAGTTTAGCTCACTTTTAACACACACACACAGGCACGCACACACACACACACACACACACACAACTTACAATTTATTTTATCAGTTCCTTGTTTGATAAAAGCCAGTTGATTCCTCACACAGTTACATTTTATATGCAACACTAATAGAGATAAATAATGAAAGTAAAAGTGCGAATGTTTTTCTGTGACAGATATTCAAGTGCTATTGTTATTAGTAAGGCTGTGACTAACGATTATTTTAGTAATTGATTATTCTGATTATGCTAACAATCGGGTAAACAAATTGGCACATTCATTTGACCACTTAAGTCTTTTTTTATACAATATTAAAAATACATAATAAGATGCAAATACATTAATAATTCTGTTATTTTTTTATAATAACAACATAAACATCTTATTGCCTAAAATTCAAGAACAGCATTTCTTTAGTGAACTCTTGATTATTTGTAGCAAAAGAGCTGCAGCTAAAGAAATCCTTCTAACATCAACATGTGAAAAGCTCGGCCTTTCTGTTGGACTGAACATTAATACACTGTTGGGCTGATCTGTTTTTCTTTTTCAATTAACTGATTTATAATTGGATCACAAAATGTGATTATCAGTTTATTTGAATTTCTTTTACAGAATTTAAATCATGTGAAGCTGAAATTAGAGCATATTTAAATACAAAATAAGGCTTATTTTTATCTTATATGGAAAATATTTGTATATTTTGTTCAGTTTTGGCTTAATTATTGCTCTGACTGTATTGTTCTGTCAGCAAATGGTCTTTTTTGAGTCTTTTTACTCTAATTATCAATTAATCGATTACTAAATTAGTTGACGATTATTTGAACAATTGTTCATCAGGATTAATTCAACTAATTGCTTCAGTCATAATTATGAGACTGAAATTGATAAAAAATGACTGTCAATCAATGAGTTCATTTGTTCACTCATCACTTCCATGGCAACACGTCTACAACATCAACCACCAAACTTTACATTAGCTCTAGACTGGCTGAAGAACATTGTGCAGAGAGCTTGATGGTATGGGTTTTATGGGTTTCTGTATCCAAACCTTACATTGCTAGTTAGAATGCAGAGTTCTGGATACAGTGATGTGAAGCAGACTACTCCTGGGCTCTAGAGTAGTGCTGATATGTTCCCTAGAATGATGAGTCATCATTCTACTCTGTCTGGTCCGTCATTTCCCAGGAGAGCAGCTTCCGCCTGGCTGCAATTGGTCAAAGTTTAAGGTTCAGTCCAGAAATGATGATGGTTTGGGTCTGCTTGAGAGAATTTGGCCCCTTTGGTCCAGGCGCAGGAATTCTCAAAGACTCAGCATGCAGAGACATTTAGGACTTTTTCATGCTGTGGAAATGGCCCTCCAACAAAGTATTCAAAGTATTGCAGAAATTACTGCAACAGACATGGATTAATAATAATAATAATGATAATAATAATCTATTTTATTTATTTTTTATTAGAGAGTTTGATGCGCAAGCATTTGACCAGCCAGAGTTCAGAGTCCTGACCTCAACCCGACTTGAACACCTTTGGAAGAAATAATATCTGAGACTGTAAGACAGGGCAGTTTGTCCAACATCAATGTCTGACCTCACAAATGTGCATCTGGAAGAATGACATAGGTGCAATAGATGGACCATCAGAATGTTCAATCCTATAGGCTAAGAATGGGGAAACACTCAAATCAGTGTGTGTTAAAGCAGACAGGCAAATAATTCAGGAAATCTAGTGTAGATGTAACTGTGTTAGGCAGTAGAAAGAAATATAGATTGCTAATAAGTTAAAAATAATCTGAACTGTAAAATCCCTTTGTCAGACCATCATTTTGTTGAGTTGTCTAACAACATGTAGACAGTTGAAAAAGTTTTTATAGATGTTGTTTCATGTCGCAGTATTTTCTCAAAACCCTGATTGTTTGTTTCTGCTGGTATCCGCCTCCAGGTGATGATCGGTACAGCCCTGAGTGTCAGTGAGATGAAGAAGCTGGTGATTCACATGGGAGAGATCGAGCATCCATGGAACTGTCCTCATGGCAGGCCCACCATGAGACACCTCGCCAACCTGGAAATCATCTCACAGGACTGAGCCCAGAAATACGTGAAACACCTTCTGATATTTTCACTTTATACAGACCAGACTGTGTGTAAATGTTCTGTCTGACACTTCTGTAAATGATTTACCTTGTGATTTTTAGATTGGTTCAATTACTAGCGTGTGCTTCTTTTTTTAATGCTAGTTTTCATTTAGTTTGATTTTTTTATATATATTAAATAGATTATATTATTTTTTTTATTGTTATATCCAATAAACAATGCACAAACACATGCTTCTTATTCTTGTTGAACTGAGGTAACAGATCATTTATTATTACAATTCTTGGCTGTAAAGCGGTAATTCTGAATAAACAGTGGGTTCAACTGGGATATTGATTATAATGTGTCATTTAAAGATTCCTGAATTGTATTCAAAGCTAGGTCGAGCATTTCTTCACTCTTGTCAATTAAAAGGTAAATGCAGGCTTTGGTGAAATTTAGATTAATTGGAAGTTAATTAATGTAAAGATAAACATAAATGTTTACTTATAGAAGCTTTGTTCTTTTTAATGTACGTGTTTTGGTCAGCAAAAGTAAAGTGGTATTTTTTTTTCTTAAAATGTATTTCAAGTTAAAGGGCAAAAACTAACCTGATATGCTGTTATATATTGATGTAATTGGCGTGAAGTGAACGTCTTATATTTAAATGTAAAACGTTTCTGTTTATGCTTGATTATATGTACAATTTAAAATGAACAGCTTAAAAAGGTTTTTAAAAAGGAAGAACTTCTTTAATTTAGCTTTCGTTAGTTTTGCACTTTTTGACTGACTTGGGCTGCCGTAGTTAGAAGCTTTCTCGACCGTTACCATAGAGATGTTTCAGGTCGCGTGAGAAACAAAACGAAGGACATTTGAGGGAATAAACGTAGCCATGGAGGTTTTAAATGCTGAACAGTGCGACGAAGAAATATGTATAGAAGAAGAAATTAAAAACAACGAAAGTGGCGGTGTAAACTTAGATGAAAGCTTGTTAAATTTATCAGAAAGAGTAGCTAATATTCTGCTGCGGGACTCAGAGAGTGATGACCGAACCCAAACTGAAGATGTTTATGAACTCCCTGATATAATTTGCCTGGAAATACAAAGGTAGCTTAAATAGTTATTTACATTTAATAAAATGTTTAAAAATGTTCTCAAATTATAATTGCTGACAAACCTTTAAATGTAGCAAGGTTCACTTTTTCAATTGGATTTGATAAAATGGCAGTGGAGGCCCCAGGTTGTATCGGGCCTTAAGATTTACATTTGGGGCCCCTCTTTCTGGTGGACTCTGGGACGCAGAAGGTGTGGGGAAGGCAAGTTGAACTGATTGATCTTAACATCAATTACAGATTATTTGATATCACTTGTTTAGATGTATTTCTGTTTAACCGAACTCAAAACACAAAGAAAAGATTAATAACAGCAACAGATTGTAACTACATTTACAAAACGATGGGAAGTTATTCTTTGTAGTAAACTTGCCAATTCCTTTACATCTTAAATAAAAATTCTAAGCAGTTTAAAAACTTTTTGTTGATCTGTGCTGAAAATATACTTTTGCAAATGTAATAATAATCTCATTCTAACTAAATCTACAAATCTGCACCTTTATGGTCTCTTGAAATTCATCCATTTATGGGAGGCCCCTGAATGTTTGGGGGCCCTAAGCAACATCATAATTCGCTTGTGCATTGGACTAGCTCTGCAAATAGAGTGTGTAATTTTGTCAACATCGACAGATACGAAGGAGAAACCAGCGAAGGACAGATCCATGGAGAAGGTGTTGCTTCTTTTCACGGAGGACATGAGTACAAGGTGCATCGACTGACACACAAAAAGTTGGATATTTAGATTTGCCTCCACGTTACACAAAATAATTTTCATTTAATTTGAGTAACCGGTTATGTAAATTGTTTTGTGAAGGGAATTTTCTCCAAAGGACTCATGGAGGGATCTGGTACCTTCACACAGGCAAATGGTGTGAAATATGAGGTAGGTTCCCTAAGTGATGCATTTAATCACTGCCTAAACACGTGGATTTAATCATTGTATCTCCTCAACAAAAATGACAAAGTGAGTTAAAATGTTCAATGTTGGCAGGGAGACTTTGTGTGCAACTTGCCGACGGGCCAGGGAACTTTCACATGGCTGGATGGTAGCACCTATACAGGGGAAATCAGCAGAGGTATAAGACATGGAATGGGAACCTACAAATGTCCCAGAACCGGTATGTCTTACAGTGGGCAGTGGGATCACGGCAAGAGGCATGGAAAGGTAGGATTTACTCATCTTACTCTTCCTCCTATTTTTAAATGTAGTTTCTTTTTCTCCTCACAGAATGTCAAAATTACTGAATGTGCACAGGCATATTATACATACACCCCACTGATGTTTGGATAAATGTTCCTTAGCAGTTCACAGAGATATGACAGACTTTTGTAGCCACCAACAACCTGCTGACATGGTCATGGTTGAATAGTTGGTTGCTCTTCTTCACAGATTTTGTAAAGCTCATTTAATTTAGTCACCTAGACCAGACTTTTAAATGTAGACCTCAAATTTACAGCTCAATATTAACCCGCTTCATCCAATCCGAAAAATGTTTTGGGGATAATTTTACTGCTGGACTGCTTGACCATGTGATCATGGAACATCCTCGGTAAATTTAAGCCGTGCATCCGGTCCTTTTATAATTCATACTTTGTATTCATACTTTGATAAATTTAACATTAATGTGACACTTATCCCCATGATGGATGGATGTCAGCTTTTGACCTGAACTCTGTTTATTTAGGGTAAAGTGTATTATGATGAGGACCAGACCTCCTGGTATGATGGGGACTGGGTGGTGAACAAGAGAGAAGGATGGGGAGAGAGGGGGTAAGCGTGTCCTTGCTTGGTTCCTAGCTTGTTGTTAATATTGGTGAGATAATATTAAGTGTGTTTTAACAGTTACCCATCTGGAAACACGTACACTGGTGAGTGGAAGAACAATCTGAGGCATGGAGAGGGAACTATGAACTGGACCAAACTGGGACAGCAGTATGTTGGGAGCTGGAAAGATGGAGTGCAGGTATGAAAGTTACATTGTGTGAACTGAACACATATGTAGATACAGAATTATTATTATTATTTAATTAACCCTGGAAAGAACCTGCCGGGACACTTTAGTCATTTTGCAACAATGCCATATTTTAATGTTTATTACGAACTGGATTGGAATCTACATATGTTTAATCTTCCAGCATGGTTTGGGAACACACACCTGGTTTCTGAGGCGCATTGATGGATCCCAGTATGTCCAGAGCAACCAGTACAGGGGGGAGTTCTTTGAAGGTCAGCGTCACGGAAAAGGAATCTTTTATTACGCTGGCGGTGCGATCTACACAGGAGAATGGAGGAACAATAAAAAACACGGACAGGTTAGTGTTCATCTGAGAAATATAGAAGCTTTAAAAATGAACTGAAATCTGGATTATAAATCAGATGCAGACTCGGATAAATGTGTTAGTACCCTGGTAAGCACGTTTACAGGTTTTACTGGAGTAATATAATCTCACACTTCCATATTTTGTATTTAGTATTTGTTGTCAACGGACAAACAATGTCTTTAAAACGAAAGCTTTACTTTTAGGTTGGGTTGGTCAGTAGCTATGTGTATAAAAATATCATTTTGAGGAGGATGCACTGGTGACTTTACTAATCCATCTTTACCAGAGCTGTCAATACATTTGTTGAGGTATGCTAGAAGAAGTTATCTTGTTGGCAGCTACAGGTGAAGCTACTCAAATCTGCCAGGAATAGTTTTAATCATTTTGCTTCCGTAATATCTGAAGCGTTCTAAGATGTGTGTGTCCCTCGGATTTCAGGGCAAGCTCACTGCGAGGAGTGGCCGTGTATTTGAATGCGAGTTTGATGACGATCTGATCTTAGCCAGCTTGAGTGAAGACAGAGCTCCACCGCCCCTCGGTAAAGAAATACCTGATTTGAACGAACATTCAAAATACATTTCACAATTTTCACGGTTTTACAGTCGCCTTTGCAGGCGTCCTTCCGCTGTCAGACAACGACTCCAAGATACTAGGATCTGACATGGCTTTCAACATCCAACTTCTCCTGAATAAGATCCCACAGAGAGACCGTGAGACTGAGCGCATGCAGGTCAGCTCCTCTGCCGTTATGACCCCGTTCCGCTGCTGTTCCCCGCCTCACGCTGCGTCTGTGCTGTCAGGTGGAATCTGTGGTGATGAGCCAACACGTGGAGCTGAGGCTCATCTTTGGTTTCTACAGCAGACTCGGCCGCTCTAGTCCTCCCGACAACATCTTCCTGCTGTCCCACCTGCAGTTCTGGCGCCTGCTCAAGGACTGCAACGTCCACCGTCACGGCGTGACGCTGACACAGATAGACCCTTTAATCAGAGGTGAAGGAGTCTGGTTTGTACCGTCCACCATCCAGGACGGGTTACAGTAGCTGCTGCAGACATTTAGGAAGCTTGTTCTGTTGTCTTCCTTCTGTGTTTCAGAAGAAAAGACCTTCTCGCCTTTCACATTCATGCCGCTCCATGAGTTTCTCATGGGTCTAGTGACAGTGGCCTACTACATCTACAGGGAAGATTTGGTGTAAGGAAAACATCTCCTCCAGAAGATATTGTGTAAAAACATTCAGCTTCAACCAAAGTGTCATATTGTGAAGAGAAAAGAAAATAATTTTTACAAGAAACCTGCTTAGAAATAGCATCCTCACAGCATGATGCTGCCACCGCCGTGTGTTACAACTGGGAATGTGCAGTTTTAATATTCCACCATATGAATTTTGCATTCATCTGAATGTGATCTGAATCACATTGTTACTGTGATCAAAAGTTCAAGCAGTGTAAATACTTCAGCACAGCCCTGTTGAATAATAAAATAACTTACATTTAGTTCTGATCCAACTGGGTTTAGAAAGAGAATCGAAAGTAGACGTTCTGACCGAAATGCATAAAACTGAACCAGGAAACACTTTTGTCCTGCTTTTTATTTGTGCAGAAACAAAGAAGACATGATGAAATATTAGTCAAGGTGAGAACTTTATAAAAAAAAAATAAAAACACAACGTCTTCTCTGCAGGTCTGAGAAGCATCTGTTGGCCTCCTGCTTTTCCAAACTGATGACCAACGATGTCCTTCCAAACGCCAGGAATGTAAAAGGTGCCGATTTATTTTACTGGTTCCCAAAATAAAAAATCAAAACGTATATTAAAACAAGATTGACAATAATAATATACTATATAAGATTATAACATAAAAAAAATACTACAATTATCAGAAATAGAAGCATCATACTCCGAGTGACGTGCAACTCAGTCGGATGAGTTTTCTTTTTATGTACATAATTTGTAAGTGTATGGAACATTAAAGACAACTGACTACTTACAACACAGCATATCAGTGCAGTGCAGAAAAAACATAAGTACAATAACAGCAGCAATGTTATTTAAAATTTAGTAAATGACTGTAAATGCCAGCAGGGATGGCTGGACTGGTAGACTCTATTGAGAGCAGTGATGGTTGTAGAGTCTAACTTCTGCTGGGAGGAAGCCTTTCTGGTTGTTTAGTTTAAGGTTTCCAGGGAAACCCAGCATTGTATTCATGCAGACAACATTAATTTCTTCATGAATATTTGGTAACACGTTATTTGATGGGCTGTGCATAAGACTGACATGACGCTGTCATAAACGTGACATGGCTCATGTCATGAAGGTGAAGGAGTCTTCAGGAATGTTTACGACCGTTGTCATGACTTGTCATTCAGTAAATAATGACACTTCACTTCATGTTATGCACACCCCGCAAATAAAATATTACCAAATATTGGAGTATTTTTTATAGTTGTGCATATAAAATGTTTACATAAAACAATGATAAACACATTTACTGAATACACATAAGTAGAGTATTGAATGGTTGGACTCATACTAACAAAAAGTCATTCCCATGTTGCCTTACATGTTGTCTTTGAGCTGATTTAATAACTGCAGCTGTTTTAACGCAGGCCTCCTGTTCAGCCAGCCCGACGTCACAGAGGAGGCTCTGAAGTACCTGAACAAGTGCTGGGAAATCTTTCAGTATTTCTGCAGGATCTACTCAACCCACAGCGATGAGACATGCATGACCTGCAGACACCTTCTGTGGATGTTCAAGGTGCCACAAGCTGCATGCATATCAATCAATCAAGTTTATTTGTATAGCACATTTCAGCAACAAGGCAGTTCAACGTGCTTTACAACAGTAAAAGCACACACACAAATACAAAACTATAGAACACACATCAGTACCACACATACACTGATTCATTCTTTTACTTCTGTGTTAGTTTGATAACCAGTGCTGTAAACCTACAGAGTGATTTTTTTAATTTTTTAACTTTTTTTTTGCCAGTTCTTCTTTCAGAACAGCTTAAGTTCTGTCAGACTGGACGGAGAGGCTTTCATTTTAGGCCTTGCCACAGCTTTCTAATTAGATTTAGTGCTTTGACTGGACCATTCTTACAAATGAATATGTTCTGATAAAAACCACTGCTGCTCTAGCTACTTCTAGCTAAAGTTAAAAAGTTCCCGCCACCTCTAAGTATATGGCTGTTTCCTGGGAAGAGAAGCCCATTCAGTTTTTTCAGAGTGGTTTGTGATGTTAGTTTTCTGCTACACAGGGTGTCATTTTAGTAATTGACTATTCTGATGATTAATCAGATATAATTTCTGCAGATTTTTCATGTACTACTTGGGATTGTTTTAGAATACAAATAAACAAATATTTCAATTCCTTTTGCAAATAATAAAAAAAGTCACTGCCTAAAACGCAGTAGCAGCATTGCTTTACTGAACACTTGATCATTTGTGGCAAAGGATGCATCTGCAGCTAAAATGTCATTCTGACATCAACGTGAAAAGTTTTGCCCTTTCTGCTGGCTGATCTGGTGATTAATTGTAAAGCAAAAGGTGCTTAATATTAGATTTTTTATACAGAATTTGAACCAGGATTAAACTGTCACTTGAGGAGTTCTGTGTAGAGCAGATTACAAATAAATGTGACTTTTTAAAATCTATATAGTTAAATTAATAATTAATGAATTACTAAATTAGTTGGTGATTATTTCAATAATCAATTCAACACCATGCATGGGGTTAATTGTTTCAGCCCTGTTTGCTGGTTTTCCTACATGGTTTGTAACAAACTGCAAATGGAACTGCTCTCCCTAAAGCCCAGGGCAGTGAAGCATCGTCCTGCCTGCAGATTGTCTCTGCAGCTCTTCCAGTCATTTTCAGATGATTGACTGATGGTTTTATAATCAAACCCTTTAAGAACCTCTCTACCTCCCTCTTATAGGCTTTAAATCTAGTTTTCAGTTACTGTCTTCTATCCTGCAATATCTCTAATATATGGTTAAGGCATCAGATTAATAATGTTGTGTTTCCTTCCCAGGACCTCAGACTGTTCGATCAGCGACTCACCACAACAACATTACTGCAGCTCCTCATTGCAGAGAACTGTCTAAGCGACAACTGGCCTTCTCGTGTGGAGCTGGAGGTCCGCCTCTCCGTTTCCAGTCAATTATCATAATGTGCCTCATTTAGCGTTTCACTAATTCTTTCCTGCCAATCTCATCTGTAGATTGTGTTCCTGGAATTTTTCGAGGTGCTTTTGGACTGTGCAGAGTTCAAGTTCCAGCAGGTTTCTGATGAGCCGGAGGAAACCGTGGACCAGATTGCGACCGACAGCCAGATTACAGAGAATTCACCTGAGGCGGAAGAAGCCACAGGGGAGGAGGAACCAGAGGCTGCAGCCCAACATGTTCAGGAAGTGAGAATCTTTTTTCTGTTAACTGTCCTACATAAAAAAAATGTACGAGTGATAAAAATTCCTGAGATGAGTGTTTCACATCAGACAGTCTAATATGCAAAATTCCCTTTTGAAAGTGTTGAAGTGGGAAATCAGATAATGTTGATATGATCAGCAGCTATCAATATTTTTCAAACCTGGTTAACTGATTTTCTTTTATGTGGAAAGAGCAAAGCTACTGGCTAGAACTTTCTGTAGAATTGATCAAACCTACTTTAGATACCATATATATATATATATATATATATATATATATATATAATTTTGTGTGTGGCTCCAAATCCAGGCCTCCATTGGTTAATAAATTTGATTTCCATTGATGATTTTTGTGTGATTTTGTTGTCAGCACATTCAACTTTGTACAGAACAAAGTATTCAATGAGAATATTTCATTCATTCAGATCTAGGATGTGTTATTTGAGTGTTCTCTTTATTTTTTTGAGTAGTGTATATATATATATAAAGTTAAATTTTGTTTTGCATTTTATTGATAATCACAATAAAGCAAAGTTGCTTCACATTCAAGTGACATCACATGCAAATCATTTTGAAACCAGCTCCTGTCTGGTGTCACTTTTATACTTGTGCTTCTTGTTACGTCAACCCAAATAAACAAGACAGAATTAGTAAAAAGATTTTCCTTCTGGATGCTTTTATTTGAAACATATTTGGTGAAATTTTGTAGTGGAAGTCCAGACTTCATTACACAGCTGTGTTTTTTTTTTTGTCTGTGTACATTCTTTATACAAATAAAGAACAAACTCTACTGGATGCCATCTTTGATACTTCTGATTAATATCCACACAGTTAGTCACCATAAACTAACTAATCATGTTGTTGTAGGAAGAAAATGCCACTGTGCCAAAAATGGAGAGTGAGGAGGAGAAACCTGAAGAGCCAGAGGAACCGCAGCCTGCAGGTTCAGCCTGGTTTAGTTGTGTTGCCTCCATCTGGAGTTTATCTTAGAAATCCTTTTTTATACAGATTGTATTGAGAATAGAAAGGACATTAGACATTTAGTTTGTAGTATTAAAAGGCAGTTTTTAAAAAGAGCTAAATCTTGTGATTGCCTCAGAAATCATCTGCAGGAATGTTTCATTCAGCAAAAATTTGGTCTGATTCTATTTCTTTCCTAGAGGACTTCTTGGAGGATCATAGCGAGGAGAAAATGAGCAAACATGAATCCGGAGACCATCAAGAACCAAGCACCATCCTGATTATCCAACAGTTTTTTACCCACTGCTTCTTCCCTGCAGTTGAACATCACATTTTGGTTACCAGGGAGATGGAGAAGCTTGCTGAGGAAGCCCAAAACACCAAAGTATTTCACTTTATAGAAAACTAAAGCTAAGACGTTTTAATTCCTAAAAGAACACCATCATGGGCAGCTAAAACTAACGATTGTTAGCTTTGTACTTACTGTAATTTCCAGACTTTTTTTTTTATACTGGCTTAAACAACAATAAGTATTTTCATTCATTTAAATGTCCTAATTATTATGAGCATATTAAATTATGCTCATCTTCTATCATTGCATTGCAGGAACCAGAGCCAATAATAAGCGTATGTGAAGATCAGCAACCTGAACCAGAGGACACTTGACATGTTAAATAAAAGAAAAGCTTCTGTTCAGAGTTCTCCCCATTGTACAAAAAAAATATTTGGAAAAGCTTACAGCTGGTATGTGATGGCGTGTTAAGCAAGTCCAGAGACAGTTTGTAAACACAACGTTTAATTCAAAAGAAGTAAAAGAAATATTTTCTACCAAATATTAAAAAAAACGACTCAGATTTTCTTTTTCTTTTCTTTTTTTTAAACAGACAAACACATTTACGTCAAAACAGATCACTGTAAGAGAAGCTTTTATAAGTTTGGAGGGGTGAAAACCATGAGGTCACTTGGACAGGTGGACTGGCGAATCCGGTCCTTCAGGTCCGGGGTAAAGAGCAGCAGGGCCGACTGCGCAGTCTGCACCTACAAATACAAAAAATAGATTCAAAATGAAAGAAACCAGCACCAGAATTTATTAGTTATTAATTATTAAAGCACAAAGAACTATTGTATGCCGATTTAAGTTAGTAGTTGTTTTTGTCTAAAGAAAAGTAAAAAAAAAAGACCTGTGGTGGTTGAGGAGTGAACACTGAAGACACCGCTGAGAGTGCTGTTGTGACAGATGAGCAAAAAAATAAATAAAAAATGTGAACAAACCCCAAAGCAAATCAGGCAGCAATAAGCAGGAGTACACTTGGAAAAAAAAAAATCAGAATTCATTAAGCAGAAAAATAACGTAAAATACACAGATTAGAATTTTGGTTGCAATTTGAATAAATTTTCTTGTAAAGTTCTTGATACAGCTCAAAGTTATTCACTTGTGTAATCTTTGGGGGATTTAAATAAAGTATAGCATAGCTAAAGTAGAAGGAAAAAAATCCCTGCAGTTAAAACTTTGCAGTTGTAACAAATAAATAGAATAAATGTTGTAGCTTCCTGCTTAATGAAGCCTGAACCAGTAGTCGGTGCTCATGCAGCGTTCTTCATACCCGGTTCTAGATGAGCAGGAAGCTCCTCAGGTTGTCCTTTAGGACTCTCCATCTCTACATCCGCTCCCACAGATGGTGACAGCTCTATGGCAACAGTGTCCCCCGGTGACATACTGCATCTCTGCGACGGCTGGAAATAACGTTCAAAGTCCAAACCAGGAATTTCCTGAATTTAAAATGTTAAAGAATAAAATCTCAACAAAACATAAAAACGACTTTGTGTTGATGAATAAAGAAGTATCTGGATCAGACCTCAACGACTGAAGCATCTGGAGTGGGAGAGCTGGGCGGCTGGGTCTCCATGGGAACCTGATCGGATGGGGAATGGGACGGTGGTTGGACTGCAGCTGTTTGACATGGAGACGGGGAAAGTCTGGCACTGATGACATCACAGGGTTTGTTGTCCACAGAAAGAGTTGGAAGGTCTTCCGACACAGTTTCCTGTTCAGAGTGCTGGTTGGGACTCGTCTGGTTCTGGGGCTCGTCTGAAGTAACTTCCTTCACAGGGGAGAAGCAGAGAGAAATGTTCTGGTTCTGGGAGGCCTGAGGAGCTTCTTGCTGGGATTTGTAGTCCAGGTGTTTCTGTGCAGAGTGGACAGGCTGAGTGGGAGGAGCAGGAACGGGGGACTGGGTCAATGCAAGGGACCGGCGGGTGACTCTCCTGGGTGAGGGGAAAGCTGCTGCAGGGGAAGCCTGGGCCAACACCGTCTGGGGCAACGTCGCTGCACTCAGGCGGCTGGATCGCCGGGCTGGAAACACAAACATGTGCGCCTATTAGAAAGATGATTATAAACAATAAAGCAAAAGACGTGAAGCTGTATTTGTTGCTTACTTGGTGGTCTGGCTGGGCTCTCCAGCTGGGTGAGACCTCCCAGTGGCTCCTGCCTGCCAGCAGCAGCCCCTGTGTCCTCTGCCTCTGCCTGCTGCCGGGCTTTCATGGCAGCTTTCACTGCTGCCAGGCGAGACTTGGCCGCAGCTTTGTTTCCTGTCGGCTTGGTGGGAGCGGCCGACATTTTCTTTAAAACAATCAGGAAAAGTTAGGATTTTTACTGTTTAGACCCTGAGTTCAGTACAGAAGGCTGTGCAGGTTTTCAGTGCAAAGAACAACCAATTTAACATTTATTTCAGGAGGAGTTTTTTTTTATTTTTGCTCTTTTCAGTGGCAATCTGATTGGCTGATCGGTTTTAAGCTTTGCATTACGCTGCCCCCTATAGGATTAGAATGTTTAAAACTAGAGATGCACTGATCCAATATTAATATCTATCAGTCCAAATATTGAAAAAGAAGTTCTATAATGGATATTGGTGACAATGTGTCCGATCCATAAGGGCATATCTATTTAGTCTAGTTCTATGCTTTCTGCTCTGAGCAGTGTCATGCTTTATTATTCATTTTACATTATATTTAGAATTCACCATTGAGCCAACTGAAAGAAGGTTTGCTGCAGTTTATTTCTTCATGTTTGACCAAAGTGGACAGCATATTGTTTGTCAGTTTCTTTATTATCTACTGGTTGTTCTCCTGGTATCGGTATCAAAAGTGAAGAAAGTGGATCAGTGTGTTCTTGTTTAAAATGCTCAGGGGGGGAACAGAAAGATGAAAACCTTTGTGAAACCAATCCCGTGTGTATGATATTATTACTTTACGATGCATCAGAGGTATTTGTTTTTCCAGGCCTGTTCTGCAGAGCTCACCTTCACCGCTCTCCTCTGTCGTGGGGGCGGCTTCAGCTCCTCCAACCAGCCGCGGCCCTCTGCTTCTCTCAGGGCATCAAACTTCCTGTTGACGTCTTCCACCTGGAAGATAGCGCACATCTGGCTACGCTGCTGCGTTTCAATCTAAAACCACTTCCTGTCTGCCCCTCAGAGGAACCGTACCTGGAAGTACACCATGTCCCAGAAGCCCTGCAGGTCGGTGCAGGTGGTGACCTTCTCTCCGCGGCTAAACTCGCAGTCGTCCACCAGGCCTCTGAACTGGTTGAAGCGCTCCTTCATCAGCAGCCTCGCCTGGCCTACTGCTGTGCGCATTTGGTCTCTCACTGTCACAGAGTCACAGCAGCGCTGAGTGAAAACGACTCAGCTAACGACACCAGTTTGGGTCACTTCAAGTTTATACTCACTCTCTTCTGGGATGGTCTCGTCCTCCACTCTGGACTCCCAACGGAGACAAAGGTCTGTCAGTCTGTCCGTCTCGCTGGACATTTCTGATCTGAATGAACCAGAAACCAAAAGATGCTTCAACTCTCCCAGGTTTAAAATGAGGAAGAGAGCGGTGAATGTCAAAGTGCCGCTACCTGAAGTAGGGCACATCATGCTTTGACTCATGCGGGCTGGTGGAGGTCGAAGCGCTGCGGAGAGGAGAGTGGCCTGGAGGCTTCGGGGGAGTGGGCTCTCCAGGCTCAGCTGGAGGTTCATCACTGAACACTGGGGCTGGTGGGAGACTGAAACTGGGACTGGACAGAACCACAGCACAGGATTCATATTAAAAACAAGCAGACATTAGTGAGAAGAAGAATTTCCCTTTTTCAGGGGTGAAAAACTGTCAGGATTTTATTTTATCAGTCTATCTCAATAATTATTAGTTTTTTTGTTTTAAATATTTGAAACACTTCCATGCTGGACCACAACCTTTTCCTGGTTTTTTCAGTTCTCTCTCCATAACATTGTTTTTTTTTTTTTTTTAAAGGAGTTATGAGGCACGGTGCTGAAATCTGAAACTGCTGCTGAGCAAGTTACTAGGCAGGTTGTTGCTAGGCAACCAATCTTAGTAAGGTGTCAGAGGTTAAGCAACTAAAGCCTTTCCTCTGCCTACAACTCCCAGAATGCTGTTCAGTTCTGGATCAGAGTTCAGTGAAATTATTACATTTTCTATCAGAAGTATATCTATGGATATTGATCACGTCCATCGCAAAACATTTATTGTCCAGCCCAAGTTTATATAAGTAGAAATGTATCCCCTGCTCTAATATTAACATTTCTGCTACAGCCAATAACCAGCATTGTTTACACTTCTCTACCCATTTGTCACTGTAAAAACACACACAGAGCAGACTTCAGGTAAACTCCCCACCATCCTGCGTGCATCACTATCACATGACCAAATTCCTTCATTCACACACCCAAAACTGGCAACAAGAGGGAAAGATTATGGTCATCGGAGCGCTACGATGTTCAGGCTGAAGCATCGAACCGAATTAGAATGTCAATCACCTTGGAGTGAGGAAGGCGTCTGCTGATCGGGGGGTGAGAGGCTCAAACTTGAAGGCCGACAGGCCAGCAGGGGCCTGGAAGACGAAACCGTCTGGAGCAAATGAAGGAGCAGGGGCAGCTTCCTCTGGAGCTGAGCTCACCATCGTGGCTCTGTCCTCAGGGCCAGGCGTGGGGTGTGGAGGACAAACTGATTTCTCTTGTTCCTGGACCGAAGGTTCGGTCAGCTCAGTCTCCTACAAAAAGGAAAATGGCGGCAAACAACCTGATGTGTCTCTCTGACTTTAATCTCACTGTAATCCTGTGTTACGGGACACTGAGGGAAAACACTCACCTTGTGCTCAGCAGGCTGGACTGTGGTGCTCAGAGCTGTAGAAATTCAAACACCAGAATTTACATGTATATGTTTTTTGTTGTTTTTTTAATGGTGTATAGCTTGCATTTATTTTATGCTGTCTTTGATTTGATGGTTGTTGTGAGTTGTTTATTACAATTTTGCCCTTTGCTGCTGAACATCCCCAAGGTGGAATTAATGTATCTATCCTAAAGTTTTAATCAGTCTTAAAGGGGCAGTATTGCGTATTTTTCAGGCACATAGAGCCATCTGATAGTACAATCAAGTCATTATGTTAACTTCAGCTGTTAGAAAAATGCTGTATATATCAAACAGAATTTAAGGACATTAGATGCCTTATAATTAGGCATCTGTCTCTTTAAAAGCTCCTGCTCTTTGTGAAACTCCACCTTCAGAAAGTCGTTGGCTTCTCTATTCACCCTTTAACATTTTTACCAGTGTTGAACTGAGAAGTAGCCGCCATAATGAGCTCAGTAGATGCACAGTTCCACCAGGTGTTTGCTAATTGCTGCTGGTTAGTCTGGAGGAACTGAGGGGGGTGGGGAGGTTTGTTGTGTGAAGTGGAAGTTTGGAAACTGCAGCTCTGAGGGGGAGCAGCGTCTCAAAGGCGGGGATAGGTCCACCCAGGTGTTTTACACAACTGAATAGTTGCCACGAAAATTAAAGGATTTCTAAAGTAAGCATGAAAGAATCAAGGCAACACTCAAGGTATGTTTTTGATGATGAAACATTATAACATGATGAATAGATTTAAAAAAGTCCATTTTACATTATACTGCCCCTTTAATTCAGGTCAGACCTTTGTGAAAATACTTTGTACCTTTACAGTTCCTTCTTTCGCCAGACGAGGGCGGTAGAGGGTTGACAACTGCTCTGTTCCTTGTGGTTCTTCCTTCTGAGAACAGAGACAGACTTTACATATTCAGTTTTCTGGACCAACCAAATCAAACAGCTCTTAAGAAGCAGCTAGATTGTGTAACGTACCTCTGGCCTTAGGATTGTCTTTCACCTCAGCTTGAGCTTTAGTAACCGGAGGCCTGTTGGCCGATCTGGTCGATAACGCTCGGCCGCCTGGCCCTAACGCAGCAGGACAGCCTGACAGACACACAGATTGACATGCTAATATGGAAACACTATAGCTGCTGCTGAGGCAGGCGTCCCGTCCAGAGGGTTACCTGCACTGGTATTGGTGGCAGTGGAGGGTTTGAGAGCAGCAGCACGGCTCCTGGCTGGGCGCTCAGCACACGGCTGGACTGAAAAGGAAGGAGGGAAGCTGTCAGTTAATGGCTCAGATCGATCTAAAACATCATCATGGAAGAGTCGGAGTCATCCAACTCAAAGGAAAAGTTGTCACATACACTCCTTCCATTTTGATGATTACTGGCTACATCCAAAGGAAGAACCAAACTTATGTTTCTCAAAAAGTTTGTATTACATGACACCCATGAAGCGGCCATAACAGTAATATATATATCGCATACAGTAATATATATATCGCATATTAATATCAGCCCAAATGTTCAAATCAGAGAATCCCTCGTTTCACTTGGTCGTGTTAAAATAAGCTGCTTGCTCCTGACTTACCTTTGTTTGCTCGAGTGTTCTGATGCTGCATCACCAGAGGCTACAGAAACATTTGCAAGAGAAGAGCAATAAAATATGTTTTACATTTTACTTGGTGTATTACAGGTGGACATGAGAAAATCCTCAGGATCAGAATCGCAGGATTTACCCTCTGTGGTTCCTGCTGGGGCTGTTTCATGGAGCGAGTGACTCTGCTGCTCTGGGGTGGAGCTACGTTCACTTTTCTCTGAAAGAAAGCCATCATCAGACATTTATTTTTAGTAAAACGTGTTTTTGCTCATCTAATATATGAACAGAAGCCAGATGTGTGTGTGATGGGTAGATCAGCACCTCTCTGGGTCTGGATGCAGCAGACGGGACAGCAGGCAGCGGAGCAAGACTGAACGTGTCTTTGGGTTGGTAGAGGCCAATCTTGAACACTCTTTTTGACTCCCTCTCTCTTTTTTCCATTTCCTTCTTCAGCTCCTTCTGCTCTTTCCAGTTCTGCAGCCGCTTCAGCCTGTCTACTGCTGCGGCTGTAGGAAAACAAATATCATAAGCCACAATTAGTGGCAAAGAAGTCCAAAGAAGCCAAGAATTCAGAATGCAACATGGATTTTTAAAGCATCTCTAGAGATGCCTGTGTGTGGAAAAGTGAGCTCATACTGTTAGCTGGTGTGGCCTTGATCCGTGTCTTCTCCTGAACAGTGGGCATGTTGGTAGTCACCATGGAGACGTCCAGGGAAGACACGTCCGCTTCTGGCAGTTTGTCCAGCTGCCTGCGAGTATTCACCATCCGCTCCCGGTTCTCTTTTTGGCACTGAGATCTCCGGCGTGACTGCTTCACTCGGAGCATTGACACGCTCGAGTCTCGCCGCCGAAGGTCAGCAAATCGAGAATCCATTTTTGAGAGATCTGCAGGAATGGAAAGACAGAACGTATCCGATTTTCAGCTTCCACAAATGTTGATGAAATAAAGGAAATCTACTGTAAGCTGCTGTGATCAAAAAGTACAAGGTGTGTGGAACACAGCAGATAGTGGAAAAATAAATGTTGGTTGAGCTCTGGCTGCCAATAACTTCATGTTCCCTTTCTATAGATGACCCAGTTGGTCCTGCCTTTAGGTGTTTGACTGCATCTCCACACACTACTGAAATTATTTTCTCTTTACTTTTTATTTAGGATTAAACATACTTCTGGAAGAGTGCTTCATGCATTTGCTCTGTTCTCTAAACACCCAGTTGGTCGTTTACATGAAGTCAGGTTCTGATGCTGCTGGAGGTTTCTTTCCTGTTAAAGGGGAGATTTCCTCTCCACTGTTGCTACATGTCATATAAATATATACGTCAGTCATAGCAGCTCTTCTTTAACATACTTTTAGTCAACTAAAGGTAAAAAGTAGCTATTTACACTAGCAAATGCAACTACCTACTACCCACATAGTAAGTAAAACACATCTCTCTGGGCAGATGTGACTGAATCCACATCACCCGATCAGCCCTTATACGGTAAGACGGTCTAAATTCACTCAAACTTGCTGCAGTAATTTAACAACAACAATAAAATTAAACTAGAATATATTTATTTATAATGGACGACCAAAGATAACCCAAAGCTAGCTAAGCTGCCCACTCATTGAAAACTAACAGCAAGCCTTAAATACCTTTAACATAATACATAATAACAGCCACCAACAAACAAATAAATACTAAATTAATACTCTACCTGATGTTATCTCTAAGAATAATGCGCAAGAACCGTGTCTTCTTTTCAAAATAGCAACTTAAAATCTAAAATCCGAACGAGCCCAACGAACACAGTGAACGCAACCTAATTTAAGAAACATAACAATAATGGCGGTTGAATTTTTGAAATTCTGTTAAAGTGACCCTGATTGGCTGCCTGCCACAGGACTGGGCTTCTGATTGGTGCTTCTCATCTTCCTCTTTTTCTTGGCGGATCTTCAGAGGTGCATACTGCCACCTGCTGTAGATGTTTAACTCATTGCCCCCTGTTTTATTTTTGTTTACAAAAATGTTTTATCATCCTGATTTTCTCCTTATCGTCTTTTGTTTCTAACATTTATTTTAAACTATTCTTTCCGTATTTCTCTTACTTTCCCCCTATCCTCCTTTAGTTGCATAAAACACTTCTGACTGGTGCTTTTTCTTTGATGTTTTCTTTAGTTAATTCACTACTAAGCAGGAAGAGATTTTCAACAAGTAATCCTCTTCCTTGGAATCTGTTGGAATCAGTAAATCAAATACAGAATGGTATATAGGAAGTTTAGTTTAGCTGGATAATATGTTTGTTCCAGTGGTAGACTGTCTGATATGAATTAAATTCCAAGATTGACGAGGACCGAGAGCTAAGAACTATCTTTTAAAATATATACTTAAAGTATAGGTCCTCGGATTGAGTGTTTTCTATGTTTTAGGTACAACTTTACCATATCAAAATATAACTGCTTATTTGTTTCCAGTTAATTGCAGTTAGATATACTATTCATTGGGGCATATTGTCCCCACTGTACAGTGACACCAAAATATCTGGCTAATAAAAAATATTTTCACTTAAGTATTTCACAAAATACAAAGTGTTTAAAAAGCCCACTGAAATAGAACAAAACAGCTGATTCAGCTTTGTATTTTTGCTGACATCACAAGTATAAAAATCAAGCTGCTGTGTGTAAGCCACAATTTCTTTCTACAGTAATCTACTGTGTCCAGGAAATCCCTGTTTAAATGTAATGTTAATAGTGACCCACAGATGCATGTTTCATTGCCTTTACTTGTGATTTAAAGCTAAGAGTAAAATGCAGTTTATACATTTAGGAAAATGACTTCATTTATTATTTCAAGTTAGTGCAGTTGTATACAAACCCTAACAATAGTTCTGACATGATGACATCTTAAAACCATAACTGATCACCAAATAAAACTGGAATGAACACATCAGTACATGTCAGTTTTTAAATTAAAATGAGACAATTTCATCATGATCTCAATAAAAATATCCACAAATATATAAGGGGGAACTTAAAACAGATGATAAAATCAAACAAATATGTACAGAGAAAATGAGATGCAGTACATGTAAAGTAAAATCTATATTATTTTTTTTACAAGTAATTACAAGATAAAATTACAATTTTAGTCTATTAAATAAAAAAAACTTGGTGAGAAAGCTTTTCAACAATATTGTTTATTTTACAATGCAATTATTGCATTACGTTAATGCTGCCGCTGAAACCCTGACAGTTTTAGTGTGATCAGTCGCCATCTTGTTTGCTCAGTCCAAGAAGAAAATGTTGTTGAATTGCGTCGCACAAAGCCTCTTCACTTCCTCTGGAAATCAAAAATGAAAATGGATAAGGTTGAAAACATGACAGCATGTTCTGGTTAGAATACACAACTGCACTTCCTGTTGAAGGACGCACCGTTTACTTCAATCAGATTGGCGTTCTTTTGATTTAGGATCACATAGAGCTCTCTCTGGTCTGACTTCTTGCCGACGACCCAGTAGTCCGTCATAGCTTTTACTATGATTTCCTCATCTTCGTCAACCCTTGGGAGCAGATTGGTAGAAATCAGCATGAGGAAGTACATGCAGTAATGTTTATTGTACTTTGTATACAAATAGATTTTTTGAGGCTTAAAGCTGCAGTATGTAACTTGCATTAGCAATATGTTTTTTACATATTTGTTAACATTGTCAACGTGTCATGACTGTATAACATGAGACAGATTATCTGTCTCCCTGTGACTTTACAGCCATCCGCAGAAATACAGCAGTCAGAAATAACCGATGAGAGCCAGGAGGAGGGTCTTAGTTCTGTCAGTCAGCTCATGTTCGCTCTACTCCAGAGAAATGGAAGTAACTAAAGTCTTGCCTTAGACCGCCTTCAGGGACAGCGGAGTTGGAGGAGACAGTTTAGCTTCAAGCATGGCAGAACAATCTCTTTTTTTAAGAAGATGGCAACGAGGAGAACTGCAGCTTCGGCCATTTTGGTGACCTTTGCAAAAGTCCTGCTGATTGGTTTTGTACATTTATGCTATTCTTAAATTTTTTAATAAAACTTGAAATGTAACGTCTTGATATATTTCCAAAAAACAAAACAACTTTTTTTGCGAATGGCAACACAAAAGCTCACAACCCCTCCATACAACTCGCTGTGCGAGAAAAGTAGGTTTTGTCCTCCTTCAACATAATTTTCCATACATTTCAAACCAGATATTTACATAGTTACCCTTGATACTGACCAAATGTATGTAAACTTGAATTTGAGGAAAGTTATAAGAAAAGAAATCATTCATCACCAGGTTTTCTGGCATTTTGCAAGTAGAAATAATTTTGGTAATTCTAACAAACCTAAAGCAAGAAATTGGTCGAATTTAACTTCAAACAGTGAGAAAAAAATGTGTTTGTGTCTTTTTATTCAGTGTATGTAAACATGTGGTTTCATTGTTTATGCAATGAGCAGTTTTACCCTGCAGCTCAAAATACAGAACAAGGAATTGATCCCATTTCTGTAAAGTACACTGCAATTGTTTGTGGAATGTGGTTTGTGGAATGTCTGCTTTTATGGTAGAGTTTGTTTAAAAACAAACTCTACCATAAAAATTATAGCCATTTTATCAGTAATTTTGCAAAACCTGTAAAAACACACAACATAGAATCTTCAACATGAAAAATCTCTCAGAATGATGTGGCTCTTTGTGGTGTTCTCTTACGAGCACAGAGTATTAAAAGGTTGAGTTTCTCCAACTGAAACTTGTATCTATTCGATGCTTTCAGGACAGAGCAGATTGGCAACATGCCACTGGGAAATAAAACACCACCCTGAATATTTGTTTAATAAAACTCCAGGATCTGCTGCTGTACCTTGCAAAGTCACAGTTGATGTCTCCCAGGATCTTCATGAGGTCAGGGTGGACAGAGGTCAGACACACACTGGCGGTTTTCCTCATGTGAATGGTGCTCTTCTCCGCCAGGTTCATGTGGTTAAAGTAGATAAACTTGAACTGGGGTTCCTTCTCTGGCCTACAGCAACAATATGGGAGACACACAAACAGGACAGGATGAACCAAAACAGCTGAACGTGAGTTTTAGCAGCAGTTTGTCATTCCTCTGAAACTGGGATCAATTTGTTTCATTCCAACAGGAAGTGGATTGCTGAGTGGAAGGCAGCAGGAGCCCAAATTCAGGATGGAGATGTGAATGATAGCTGAGGAATTTGGAACCTTATTATTTATTCAGCACATTCTTTACTAAGTTGATTACGAGGAGCCCATCGAATTGCCAGGGCCGGTCTAAGATTACGGATCTGGAGCTAACTGATGGGGTCAAAGACACATGGACCGGGATGCCAGTCCTTAGTGCTGCCTTGCTTGAGTTACCCTTTAAGAGCTTCCATGATGAGCTGCAGTAATGTTAGAGTTCTGTCTGTGTCTGCCAGCCAGGCAGAGTTAACACATGATGACAGGTGATATTCAGAACTGGAATCACAAAGCCCTCGATTTAGCAACAGCATTCAAGTTAAAGCAGCATGCCAACTCTATTTAATTATTCCACAAAAACATTTCTCCTGCCCTGATGGAGTCTTTTTTTATTTTTGCTAATAGGCTACAGAGGCAATAGTACAAAATAGTCACCCAACTGGCCAGTTTGAGGAAGAAAAAAGTAAAAAGCTGCTAAGTGTTTTTGAAAGCTGTGTGTGTGTGTGTAGGGTTAGTGGTAACACTTTATTTGAAGGGGGGTGAATAAGACTGTCATGACACTGTCATAAACATGACATAACACCTGTCATGAACATGAATAAGCCTTCATGAATATTTATGACTGTTGTCATAAAGCGTCATTATGTCACTTTTAATACAAAGTTGACATTATTCAAAATGTCTTTGTTATGATAACTTGACATTAACCAATAAATCATTACTGTTTAAACTTTACCTTTAATAACATAAAGTTACCTCATTTTTAAAGTGCAATCAGTAATACTTTTATAACAAATTTATCAGTAATGATTTCTTGATTAATGTCAAGTTGTCATAACAAAGACATTTTGAATAATGTCAACTTTGTATTAAAAGTGTCATAATTTACCGAATGACGTTTTATGACAACAGTCATAAATATTCATGAAGGCTTATTCATGTTTATGACAGTGTCATGACAGTCTTATTCAACCCCCTTCAAATAAAGTGTTACCGGGTTGGTTATAAAAGTTGTTATAAAAGTGTTGTACATATTAAACATAACTTAAAAGAAAACTGATTTTGTAATTTGATGCCTTAAAATTGTGCCTCTGTCTCTTTAAGAAGCTCCTGTTCTTTCCGACACTGCCTTCAGCGTGTCATCACATCAATACTCCTCCATGATGCCGTTTACAATGACCTACTGCTATAAAGAGTGTTGTTTGTCTGCATCTTGCCAAGTGAATTCTATGCCAACATTAGTGGGACAGTTTGCATGATTTAGACCAGATGTGGATCACAGAATATCTGCAATAAACAATCGCTTTTCTTGCTCGCTACTATTATTACAATAATTTATTGTATTCAACAGTGAAAAATGTTAAATGTGTCTTTAATAGCTCAAAGTGAACATAAGTCTTCAGTAAGTATGTAAACATTCGACTGAGGACCCAAAAAGAAAAAGGCCAGTTTTAAGTCAATGCGATTACTGGACACAGTTCATACATCACACTGACGCTTCTAAGACACTTTATGATAAGTTGCATGACTATTATTCATGCTATGAGTCACCAATACCGCTGAGAAGAGGAGGAAAACTAAATAAAACTATCTTTGTACAGTGGAGGAAGAGAGAAGCAGGCACTGACCCAGATATCCTGCGGTTTATTGTGAACTGTTCACATATATCTGATGCCAGCAGAGTCAGCTGGGGGCCCACCAAGCCGTCCAGCTGCTCACAGAATTCCCTGGTCAGCTCCACGTTGGCTGGGAAAAGATGGCGGACAGAAGAAATTCAGTCGAAACAGGATAAAATGTCTTATGTCAGCTCAATATGAGGAAGAAGACAGCATGAATCCATTAAAATAAATAATGTAGGCTTTAATTTACCACTGATCATAAAACAAGCAGCTGCGCTCATCGCCTGCAATGGAAAAAAAAAATAAAAAAGGAAATCAGTGCAGGTTTCATGCAGAATCTAGGTCAAAAAGGTTGAAAATTCACACTAATCGGATGATAAGCATTGCTGGAAGTACTTCATTTTAAAATTGAGCCATGTAATCCAGAAAAATCCATCCATAGAGAAGGAAGAGACTTAATCCTACAGCTACCATGATAAACAAGAACCAAAATCCCCCCCATTACAGATTAGGTTAGAAAATCATCCTGATAATGAATGACCTGGTCACTGATACATTTATAATATGAGCGAGGATATGAATGGATCAACAGCAAAAAACAGAGCAGAGTCAGATTTGATTCCACACACACCTTATAAACGATTAGATGCAGCTCCTCATAGCCATCTTCTGCACTCACAAATATTTTGGGGAATCGGAATTTGGCCTCTGGATCTTTGAGGTTAGCAGGTCCTGTCAAGAACCTGAGGACAAGTGGAGACAGGGGAGCGAGGACTGTTGGGTGGTCTGGAGTTTTACATGAGTTAAAAGTTACACAATACATGTAGTGGTTTTGAAATGATGAAATATTCAACATTCATAGTCCAGAGCCCAAAGCAGGAGTCTGCAGCCATAACATCAACAAGTGAGGTAAAGATGTGTAAATAGGTTTTGAATAATGCCATATTTTAGTACAGTAGCATAATCCACCCATCCTCTGTCCAAACCTGCCTATACAGCAGCATCAAACACAGACTGCTGAAAAACATGATGCAAAAATTCAATTAGCACATCCAGTGCATGCCGTGATGCACGGGGAACACAGCAGTAGATAAATTCAAATGTTTTTTCTTACAGAGGACAGGATTAAAGAGAAGATGGAATTACCTCCCATAATGCAACAGATTTCCTGTGACTTCAGGCCTCAGAGGAGAGTCTCTGCCAGCCAACTGCAGCAGGAAACAGGAAAAACACAAAAACGTTCAGTTTTAAAAAGTACAATGCATTAACAAAGTCATGTTATTGTAGAGAACATGAAAAAAACTGTTAAGTGCACAAGATCTTGATGCAGGATTGAAACGTCCTGTGAAATAATCCTCATAAATTCATTTTATATGAATTCTGATTTGCTCTACTGAGGTGACTTGTGGAGTTTTTCATACCTTCAAACGTCTGGAAATGAGTAACAAAAAGTTGTAATTTTTTTAGGTCCAGACTTTGAATATGCTTTGATCTTTAGCATTCCAGTGCAACTCTAGCTGTATCTTTGGCTGTATCTACTTTAGGTGAACCTTTGTCCCAGTTTCAAGTCTTCTCGTCTCACTTTGCTACTTTCTTCTTCTACTACTCTCCAGTTTGGATCATTTGCTGTCATTTCACTGTCAACTTTTTGTGTTCTCTCAGTTATTTTTCTCTCCATTGAAGCTACACCTGGTGTGGTGTTCTGTTGATTGTGGTTCCTTCCTGGACGAGGGAATCAGCTGACATAACACTGCCTTCACCTAAACCTTCTCAATCTCCTGCTGTTATTAGCACAAAACAAACATCTATATATCAGCTCATCTGTTTCTTTTCTGTGTGTCTGCGATCACACTGAGCCAGGTTCTGGTTCTGCTGGAAGTTTCTTCTTGTTAAAAAGCAGTTTTTCCTCTCCACTGTCGCTACATGCATGCTCAGTATGAGGGGTTGCTGAAAAGTCAACGACACAATACAAGAGATCATCTCCTGTTGCTACATGTTCATCCAGGAGTGCATGCTGCAAGTTAATGACTCAATCCAATCTCCTTGGTTTCTCTTAAATAGAAAACTTTGTAAACTAATTTGAATAATAAACTGAGCTTAATTGAAAACTCACAGCAAAAACACAAAATCTTACCTAGTAATTTTGGTCTAATATCTAGAGAAAATATCTTAGTACACTTGAAATAAGACAAAACTAACTTGCAACTAAGTTTTCAGCAGGATATAGAAGTTTAAGTAATTCCTTATTATTGATGAAAATGTGTTTATTCTATTGTCAGACTATTTTATTTATAAAAAGACATTTTTTCCATTTCAAATGTACTAAGATATTTGCTCTAGAAATTAGACCAGAATTACTTAGTAAGATTTAGTGTTTTTGCAGTGTAGGATTAATTTGAATGCATGTGTGATAGAACTGAAATGACTTTCTTCATAAAGTGCCTTGAGACGGCATCTTTAGTGAATTGGTGCTGTGGAAATGAACTGAACTGAGCTGACTGTCTTGTACTTGGCTTCAATGTCCCTAACATCAGGACACTTCTCTTCTTGGTGATTTTGAAGTGTGTCATGTTAACACTAAAATGTGAAAACGTCCAGTAGGTATGAAGACATTTGCAAGGCTTTGTGCCCGGGATTCACTTCCATGTACCTCGGGCTCTGAGTGCCTGGGAAACAACGACGTGGTCAGATACTTGTAGAGGATCCTCATGTCGTCCTGCTCCAGACCACTCCTGCACACACAACCATGACAACAACAACAAAAATCACTTTTAAACCCTTTAAAAAATATTTTTTTCTTGTAACAGAAGCTGAGGCGTGAAATGGACACTATGAGTAGACAGAGTATTTGTCTGCTAACTAAATAAACCCCCTCCTGTCTGTAGACTGTTTACTGTGAATCACCTTTAGTTAACATCCAGGTATTTACCTACTGATCTAGCAGGCTGACATTGTGTGACCTGTCAGGTCGCATGCAAACCATAAAGAAGATTAGACTTCTTGTTCAGCACCACCTCTGTTTATTCAGCATGTTTTTATGACTTAATCGTGGGATTCTGCCATTGGAAGTGGCTGCAGACATGCAGGGTTGTTTTAAGGCAGTGGGAGTTGGCAATTCTGGTAAAGAGCGGATTAGCTGGATGAGCGTGTAAAGTTTTGACAGTTTGTACCAGATAAGCTGGTCATTGTAGAGGAAGGCTGTGTATTTGATGAGGCTCAGGCTCTCCTCCACTCTGTTGACAAAGGACTGGATCTTCAGGTAGGTCATCTTGTCCAGGGGGAAGAAGCTGATGCCTCCAAAAACGTCCAGCAGGTCACAGGACTGCAGATGAAGCGTCTGCAGATACTGGACAGCGCCGAGAAAAGACGACAAAAAAAAAAAAAAAGATTAGTTTACAACGCAAGAAAAAGAGCAGACTGAGAAGTTCTTGACCGATGTGATGCAGAAGCTCCTGCATCAGAGAAGGGATAAGATGTTCAGCTGACATTCAAGCTCAGATACAGAACACCGCAGCGTCTACTTTCTCTCTGTGTTTAGGTTACACGGTGGAGAGGGAAGCCTGGATCAATTTAAGGTCTCCCCTAATTAAAAATGAATTTTTTAAACTTTTATACAGAGTTGGTTAAGGCAAAAGTAGGCCTGTCAGCATGACAAATATAGCTGGACAATAAATTGTCCCAGAAATTATGGCAATAAACAAATGCAACGTTCACCATCTAAATGATTGATAAACTCCAACTTTGTAAAGAACATTTAACACAGGAACTTGAAGAAAATTTAAATAACCGAAAAAAAAGAAGAAAAAAAAGACCAAAAACAATGAAGTGGAAAGAAAGAACAAACATATTAAAAAGAGTGAGAATTAATTATTTTTTTAAATTTATCATGCAATTAATTGGTCAATGTAACAGGCTTAGGCAATTATGTTGATGCTGAGAAGTGAACACAGTCAAGGCAGGTCGCTAAGGGCTGAGAAATGAACCCCACCTCCCAACACCGTCCTGTTTTTTTTTCACACACACACACACACACACACATACACACACACACACACACACACACACACACACACACACACACACACA
>NW_006799943.1:1080907-1091172 GCF_000485575.1 Poecilia formosa | reverse complement strand
CACACACACACACACACACACACACACACACACACACACACGCGCGCGCACACACACACACCGACGAAGTCTCTGGAACTGAGACGCAGATGCTTATGGAAACACCGTCAGGCTCTGGTGACTTGAAAAAAGAAGCAATGCCGGACTTAGTTTGACAAAGACAATATGTACCATCCAAAACAAGGCCAAACAAAAAGACACCTAGTAACAGCGGCCAGCTGGACAGACGTCGGCAACATTTACCCTGTAGAAGAACTTCTCAAGCTTCTGGATGAGCAGCTCCACTCCGCCGGATTCCATCGCCCGACCGAAAGTCCCATTAAACAGCTGCAGAACCAGAGAAATAATAAAATGATTAAAACTACAATTTTAAGAAACATTGTTTTTACTGGAACCAGGCGGTGTAAAACTCTCACCTTGTACATACTGTAGCACTGCCGGACCACCGCACCGTAAACCGTATCCTTTAAAAAGAGAACAAGGTGGTAAATTGGAAAAAATAAATAAACCACCAGAAGTTCATGTTTTTATCTTTGTCATGTGACTCCAGTGGTTTTAAACCAACAGCAGCTTCAGTATTGTCAAACATGTTCCACATTAAACTTCATAGCAGCTCCAGTTGAGACTAAACTTATTCATATTATTTTTCTGACTGGTAGTGTTAAGAAAATAAATTTAAAATATGCTAGTTTTAAAACTTAGCAACATGTCTTGATTGAAATAGCCTAATTATAGTTTTCAGATTAATAACTTCTTCTGTCCTATTTACCTTTATGTTAGCTGTAGTTACAGCAGATTGTTTGCTAAGATCTTTTGAACTCCCCATTGTCTGTGTGGGAAACAATCAGGAGAAGTTCCAGCTTTCACACTAATCTGTGAAAAGCCATAAAACAGCATGAGTTCAGGCCAGTAGAGGAGAAGCTCTGCTTCCACTTTGCTTAGATAAAGATGACAACTGGTGTTTGATCTTGAAAACAAATTGCAGGGAGTTTCTAACTTTTAAGAGGGTCTGAGACAGCTCCTGGTTGGATGAGCAAAGATACGCCTTATTTGAATATATTGAAGACAAGAATACGCCTTTACTATAAAAGTTTGTACACAGGAGTAACAAATCAGATTTGGCTCTTTGCAATTTCTCCTAAGACGTATTTGCTTTTTGTTTGTTGTTTCCATCTTTTGTCTTTTCCCTCTCTCATGTAAATTCATGTGTTTGTGCTCTGAGTTTTCTGATGTTTTGTGATGTGCTTTTCTGGTGATAGTATGCATCTGTCTTGAATAAATGCTGATTATTGTGACACTGTTATCTCTTTGTGATCTCAGTCTTTGCACATAGCATTTTCTGAATCCGGGCATAAGAGAGGATATAACGAGTCAAAAGGTTTTAAAAAGTGTTAAGTTTTAGAATTTTTCCTCTCTTAATAGTAGTAATGTTAATGTTCTGGAGTGGCCCAGCCAGAGTCCTGAACTGAATCTAGCAATCTGTGGATTAGGGTGATGGTTAGGAGGCCCTCCAACTCCAAAGAGCTGGAGCTCACTGCTAACAATTCATTGATTATTAAGAACGATATGAATTATTTTCAACATGTTGTTTTTTAAATATAGAAAAAGTACAATAAGATTTTCTTTTTTTTTAAACTGACATTCCTTTTACATTTCTTCCTTATCTTTTAAGGGATGCCCGTCTGAATTCCTATCAGAACCAAACTGCTTGGTTGAAGGAAGATATTTATAAATCTGAATATGCTGTAACATTGATGCATTTTAGAAATCTCTGAATTCAAGCTAAACCTTGGTAAATGTATACTGTTTCCACAAAAACCTGACCTGCTTGTCAATAGCTAACAATAGCATTACATTGAAATGAGAAAACTCCTGCTCTTTCTGAAACTCCGCCTTCAGGAAGTCATCACAACATGGCTCCTCTATTAACCCTTTAACATTTTTAACAGATTTCTGCTGTATTCTGTAGATTTAATTCTATATAATAATTAAACCTTAGACATAACATTTAATGACTGTGATAATCAACATAATAGTTTAGAAGGAAGTGAATGATTTATATTTTTTCTCTTAAATAAAATCAATAAGATGGGAAGTTTTACATTTTTTGTTAAAAACCCCTAAGAAGGCAAACTGCAGTATTATTCTCTACAGGTAGTCCTTATTAACTCACAAGTAGTTCTTCTTCTTGATACTCTATTGTGGGAGGTTTGCCATCTTTGTTCGGTTTCTCAATCATTGGGTTTCGAACTACCTGCGGAACAAAAGCACAAGAAAAACAACAAAAAAAGTTACTCTGACTAAATATCAAAATAAGTCCAGAGGAATCGAGGAAATCTGTAGATGCTGTATACCATGACGATCCAGAAATTTTCCTCTGGCTCAAAGAAAAACTGCCGATTCTTCTGTGTGTGAAGGGATTTTGCTGGTTTTGTTGGACAGAAAGTCCTGGAACAGAGAAGTGAAAAAGAGGATGCATTAAAAAAGATAACTAACTGATCCATTGTGGGTTTTTTGATTAGACATTGATTAAAATGTTAAAGGATATTTCCCTATTCCCTCCAGCTTTTTGTTTTTTCACAAAGTACCTACAAACATGCAGCGTTGTGGCTGCAACTGCAGTAAAATGAGTACAAAGTCTACAAAGTCTTAAAGGGGCAGTGTCATGCGTTTTCCAGGAACATGGTACCATTTTATAGCACAATCAAGTAATTATGTTAGCTTCAGTTAAAAATAATGTATATGTCAAATATGACTTAAAAGAAATTTGACTTTGTAATTTAACCCCTAGAAAGTGGTCTTCTGTCTCTTTAAAAGCTCCTGCTCTTTCTGAAACTCTGCCTTCAAGAAGTCATCACAACATGGCTCCTCTACTAACCCTTTGACAGCGACTTTATTAGCGTTACACTAAGGAGTAGCTCTTATAATGAGCTCTGCTGATACGCAGTTCTACTAGGTGTTAGCTAATTACTGCTGGCTAGTCTGAAGGAGCTGAGTGGCTGGGGGTTGCTCTGTGAGACAGAAGCTCGGTAGCTTGGAAAGTCCAGCTGGGTGGGATAATCAACGTAATATTTTATAATTAAAATATTCATTTTAATTCTAAGTGGTGCCTAGTCATTGCTAGGCCCACCCAGGTGTTTTACATAGCTGAATGGTTGCCACGGGAGGTTAAAGGATTTCTCAAACATGCAACAGTATAGCAGTACTGTAACTTACATTACAGTTAATGTAAGTTGAACTTACATTAACTGTTGCTTTGTTGATTTTTCAAAGCAAGAGTTAATGTAAGTTTATGGTGAGGGAATAACATGAGGTAAAGCTCAATAAAGTACATTTTACATAATAATGCCCCTTTAACTCACGGGAGGTGAATACAAATACACAACCCAGTGTCTGATTTTCACAACTATTCCATTTCCATTTCACAACTATGTACAGCTTCATCTTGGTGCATCACATTAAATCATTGAATCCCAATCAATTACTTAGAAGTTGGAGGTTTTAGTGACAAAAGACCTGAACATTGTTTTTGCAGAGGCATCATGAAATCAAGTGTTAATGATGTGTTGTACCTGGTGAATTGAACAATGGCTTCACAAAGGCCCACATTTCTGATTTTCTCATTCTTCTCAATCTCACTGGGGTGATAAAACAAAATCTTTTTCTCTTCCTGAAAGGAAAAAATGTGATATGAGAAACATAGTCCAGAACAAGGTTTTGCAGAGAAGCCAAAGAGATGTCCTCCACTGAAAGCCCCCTCTCACCTCTCCTTCCCGCGGTCCAAACGTAGGGTTATAAATGAAAAAGCTGAGAAGGGATGGTGTGTACTGTTTGTCTTGTGCTCCTGAGGCCATTTTAGGACTGGGAAAGGACAAAGACAAAGAGTTTGGACATGGAAACCTTCAGTTTCATCCAGTCTGACCCAATACCATCACTGAATCTTTCTTACCTAATCATTAGCATTAGTGAAACTTGGGTTATGGTTTCCTTTTCTCAGGTGACAGTCCTGTTACCATGCCGTGTGCCTGCAGGAAGAGTAGTCATATTCTCTCTCTCTCTCTCTCTATAGATATATATATATATATATATATATCATATTCAAGTCCTTTTATCAGATCAACAGTACCTTTTGTAAATAACAACCTTTAAGCAGTTATTAAACATACTTTTCATTAAGTCCATATTTCGGCTTTTAAAAATAGTTTTTATTGGTCTGATGTAATATTCTAATTTTTAATGTCATGTTTTCATTAGCTGTTAGCAGAAACATCAATTAACTTGATAACATAAATCTGTAATCTAATCTATATATTTTCATTTATTGAATGGGTTGGAGGGCTACTGAGGGATTTACAAATATTGTATTTTTTTTTTCAATCATCACTCAAAATGTGATGACTGATAAACGTGATCTTAATTTTACACATCTTTGTTGACCCATGACAACATTAACTAGCATTAACCTTTATTTGATGTTTTCCCATGAGTGATTTTGGGACTGGCACAAGAAGGAGGAATGTTTATAATATAACTTGTATCTTTACTTAAAGATGGTAAAATCATCGAGTACATTTACATCACTTTTTAAGCCAGATCACTCAGACATCAACTAAACAGTAAACATCAAAAGTCCTGTAAGTATATTGAGTTTTTAGTTGCGTTTTCAGAAAGCTCAACAGAATCCACCGACCCCAAAGGGTAGAGGGCTTCAGAGTTCTGGGGATCCTGCTCCCTGGCAGAGACTGTGCTCACATGACCTTATCTGCAATCTGTGGCTCCAGAGTCACATGTGGCCCTGGGCCCCTTCACAATCACTCTTCTTAACTACGACCACAACTGATAGAGAAACAAGAGTTGTCTCCAATACATATGCAACAGGATGACTGGCTGCAACAATTATCTTTATCTATGTGAGTTTATTTAGACATGAGGTTGCTATTGAGTTTTAACACAATAGCATAATAAAATTATTTAAATATAGGGCATGTTGTACAGCTTGACTAGTTTTATTTATTTATTTAATTTGTGGCTCTAACTGATTTTATTTAGCAAGGAGCATGACTGGCTCAAGGGACGTTAAAAGTTGCTGAACCCTGACCTAGGGACATTCAGATTGAAACGTTCTGAGATGTATGCCAGTAACTTACTATTCAAAGTCCTATAGCTAACAGCCAAGATCATACAGTGATGCGCTTGAATAGATGGGGGGCCTGTGGAGCAGGACAAGAAACAATGTGACATGAAAAAAAGTGATTTTCTCTTAAATCTTCCAGCAGCACACTGTACAACCTGCAGACGGCCCAGGGATGCTTTGTTCGCAGAAATTGACATTATGAAGAAACAAATACATAACAAACAATTTCCAGTTCTGTTCTAGAGATGATACTACTTAACCTAGCAATATTTCATAAGTCTAAATACACCTAAAGGTTCCTGATGGAAAACTTGGCAGAAGAGGTGAACATTCAAAGAGTTTCCATTAGAGTTGTGTCCTTTTCTGGAGCACAAATAAGTTCAGTTTTACCTTAGTTTAGTTCGAGAAACATCTTACACAGTCTAAGCAGCTGTGTAAGAAATGCTGCTGTTCTGCTGCCTCATGAGGCCTTAAAGAAATGTAGAACTGAATATCATCCGCGAACAGTGATGAGATATCTTTAAAAGTGCTCAAAATGTGCTCAAGAGGGAGCAAGTAAACCAGAAATAACAAGGGCCTTCTAAAGGCAGAAGTTCCATGTCCGCAGAATGAAAACTCATTATTAATGTCGAAGTATTCAAGTCCTGCTTCCTAAAAAGAACTGATCTGCTCATGTAAGCAGTTAATTCGCTGTTTAATGTTGTCATCAAGTCCAAGACGGAATAAAACCTGCAAGCCGGGACAAAATCTCACGAAAAAAGAACTAAATATGCAAGAAAACAGAATATTCATTAACGTCCTTTAAACCATTACTGTTGCATCAAAATGTAACAAGGTGAATTCAGATGTCAGGTAGTTTAGAGTTTAACGAGAATCCTTTAACTTCTGCCCATGAACTGTTGCTCAGCCGCCGATACAGCTAGCACACCCCGGCTAACAGGCTAACATGTTCTTGTAGCTCATCTCAACCGCAATGAAAATAACTCACCTCGCGAAGCACGCAAACAAGACGCCCAGCTGCACCTAGTTATTGTGTAAATAAAGGGGAAAAGTATGGAAATAACTTAATGAAAAGACATGTCTCTCACATTATAGCAGCTTCCAGTGTTCAGTTCCTGCTTTTGAAAGTGAAGGGTTACAGGCTTAGTTGTCCGGGTAGTAGAGACTTCAAGTGAATTAAAAGTTCCGACTCCAGTCGTGTATTAGCAGTAAAATGTCAGGAACTGTCCAACAGTGATGGTTTTATCTAGATCAAGGCATATATCTGAAAAATCTGGTGTCACTTGGAATCGTCTGCAGTTAGTGCTAGATATCACATTATTCAATGAAGATAACCTCAACCCTCCCAAAAAACAACTTTCTTTCCGTAAGTGACTGGTGTCTGATTCGAGTTTTCATCTAGTTCTTGATATTCCTATTTATTTCATAATCAAACTGAGAATTTTGAACGACTTACAGCAAGTCTGCAGCAAAAACTTCATGTATGTATGTATGTATGTATGTATGTATGTATGTATGTATGTGTTTGGCAACAATAAAACTCATGATATGGTTTGTGAGGAGGCCTATAGCAGACTGGAATGACCCAATTTCAAATCATATTGCTATGAAGAATTTGGTTGATGCATCCATATTGATGATTTTCAAGCTCAACTGTAAGAAAGAGAGAATATGATTGGGTTAAACTTCTTGTAGTGCCCTTGTACTGAGAAATCACACAACTATTTAAGGCGAAAGAGGCCAAGCATTTGGAAGGACTATACAGAGAAACCAATCCCAATGAAAAGTTCAAGAAGGAGTATAAACAGATTAGTAATAACTCATGTTCTGTTGATCATTCTCATCACTACAGTTTGCTTCAGCTTCTCCATCCACTTCAGCTCATGGCTTAAGGTCCATACATCCATCCGTTTTCTGTACACGCTTTTCCCTAGTGGAGTTGGGAGAGGTGCTGGTGCCCATCTCCAGCGAATGTTTCGGGCAAGAGGTGGGATACATCCTGGACAGGTCGCCAGTCTGTTGCAGGGCAACACAGAGACAGACAGGACACACAACCATGCACACACACATTCACACCTAGGGAGAATTTAGAGAGACCATTTTTTACTTAAGGTCATCAAAGTCAAACTGTGGCTAAGAAACATAAGACTGGCTCCCTTGCAATTCAAATCAATTTTAATTGCATCAGAATTGATGCCACAAATACTCAAATGTTGCTCCTCCATCATACTGCTAACTAATGCTAGCTGGTCAGTTTGTTTCCTGCATCTCTTGCGACATCATGAACCCAAGTGCAAACAAGTGAGACACAACCACTTTGTTCTTCATTGCTCTTAAGATTCCTTGTATTTTCTTGCAGGTGGGTGGGAGTCGGTGAGGGGGTGGTGGGGAGGAGGGTATTCTCCATTCTCCAGATGTGTTATTTTTTTCTCAGTATATATTTATCAGTGAAAAAGTACACCTCAGGTGGGAGCTTTAAAATACACATAATTTCCAAAAAATTGCAATATTACTGTTTGTGCACATGTATGTCTGTGTATTTATTACCTATTTAAGAAATATGGTCTGTCTTCATATCAAGACATTTAACCAAAATAGTTGGTTAAATGTTCACCCTTGACATATTTTACAACAGTAGAAAAAATATATTCCATAGCTTGTACTAAATTACTAAAAGGTCTGATGAATATAAAGGCTTAAGAACCTAGAAGATACTCTGACATGACTTTGGGGTTCCCGGCCTGGTTCCATATATACTGTTGGATAACCTGCAAGCTCATTGGTACAGTGTATCTCTGTGTTGAGCTGTCTATAATATCAAACTTAATATAAAAAATTGCCTTTTCTCTGACTGCTACACCTGGTAGGTGTGAAAAATAAATCAATGCATGAAGACTATGCACATATATGCTTTCAGATCTACATTTATTTCATTCTTTATTACAAGCGGAATGTGCATAGATAAGAAACAACAGACCAAGAGAAAAGACAATCTGAAGCTTGGAGTCTTGAAAAGGACATGTAAGGTCATTTAAAAATCATGAGCACACACAGATTTAAATAGAAAACATCTGAAATTCCTGGGAATGGACGCTCCTATCAGAGGACTCCAGAGGTCGGGGAATGGCCAGAGGCTTCTTTCTGTTGGTAGACCTCAGGACAGGACCATTGTCTGGAATTCTGGAGAAAAGTGAAACATATTGAGTTAACCATGTTGCATTCAACATCTGAATTAAATGAACCACAAGACAAAATTTTTTGTCTCTAATCTAATTATGTTCTTTGCTGAAAAGTTTGCAAACCTACATTATGATGTTTCATTTTTATACACATGGCCTCTGATAGCCTGAAAACATAAAACTAGTATGTCTAACTTGTCCTATGCACATAATGCTTTTGGGTTTATGTGGGAAAAAAATTCTTTTTTTTTTTTTTTCCAGTTCAGGTAAATTTAGTTAGCTTCAATTCAAAGTACGTCATCTCAACAAATTTCACAAAAAAGTAAATTCTGTTCATTTATACATAACAATTCTTCTATATCAAACAATGCAGTTAAGTTCAGTTTATTTTTCAAACTGGGTAAAATGCTTATTCCTCCTCTAACCTTGCATGTAAATGCATGCACAGTGATGAGGAATAATATGTGAACTTCGTAAGAAATAGACCAGAAACCTTAATGCATTTTGTAAAGTGTAAATAAAATAATGTATAGTTCAAACTATGTGCAAGCAAAAATGTGAAAACCAGCTTTGTGCATCCAGAAACGACATTGTTTGCCAATTCTTTGCAAAATAGCTCAAGGTCAGTCAGACTGGAGAGGGAATGTCTGTGAACATCAACATTTCCAGTCCTGCAACAGATTTAGGTTTATAATTTGTCTGATCTGAACCTTTCTGTTTAAACTCCAGCTGTGAATTTAGAATTGTTTTCTTGACGGAAGGAGAGCTTTCTGATTGGGCGTATCAAAGGAAAGGGACTCAATTTGAAGTGAAACATTTTGAAAACCAGGCAACATTTTCCCGAGCAAATTTAGTGCCATAAATTTGCTTGGATGTGTTTTTTTTTTTAGTTCTATGATGGGAGAGTTAATGGACTCAGCGTTTCCTGTCATTTTAAACCTGGACGATGTGAAAAATGAGACACCAACCATCCGCTCCAATTCTGCCGTCACTGTTCTCATCGGCTGATGAGACAAATTTCTTGGTTTCTGCATCGCTCAGGGTCCGTGCCCCAGGGACGAACCGCTGCAGGAAGAACCTACAAACACACACACACACACGCACACGCACACACAACAAAACATGACACTGAAACACTCATCACTGAGCTCTCATCACACCAGCTGAATTATATAACAAAAGATAACAAGAGTGCTTATCCTGGTGTGTGAAGCTGAAATGCCCAAGTATTTAGTTTGAGAAATGAACAGAACGGTTCCTAAAAGCCTGAATTTTGATTGGGAAAGTCTCAGTTTTCTCTTCAACCCAGACCTCAAAATCCAATATGGCTTTTGAGCCATATTGGATTTGGCTCAAATCTAATATGAGCCAAATCCAATATGTCAAGATTGGATTTGACACATTGATTAAATCAAGATTAAGTCAAGATTATTGACTTAATCTTGACTTAATTTGCTCAAAGTTGTACAGCATTCATATCTCACTTTATGTTTTCTTCACTCTCCATTAGTGAACATGTCGCCATGGTAACTGAGAGAATAAAATGCATCAAAATAAAGCATTCTCCTCCTTTAAGAAAATTCCTGACAATCCAGAGTTTCCTCTTCATGAGATTGTTTTAGAACATCAGAATGGCTTCAGTCAGAGGCTTCTTCTGAACTGCAGTAATACAGACTGCTATGGGAGATGCTTTCTGCCCTCAGCCATCAACATCAGCAACTCTTTAAAAAAATGGCACAATATGAGTTACAAAAACATTTAATTTACGAAGAAAGTATTTTGGATTGAATTTAATTTATTGCTGGGAGTTAATCTGGTCTCTGAATGTATTGTTCATCAGATTTCATTCCCAAATCTGAGTTAAATGTTGCACTGCAAAGTAGCCAATTTATTCATATTTTCCAAACAAATACAATAGCTAAACATTGCCTAAAGGCTGAAAACTGCAGTAA
>NW_006799943.1:1073018-1080510 GCF_000485575.1 Poecilia formosa | reverse complement strand
ATAGCTAAACATTGCCTAAAGGCTGAAAACTGCAGTAAATACAGTGGGATTGTCAGTATCTGAGGAATAACAAGCTCTCTGTCTCCCAGGTGAGTTTTTACCCACTTGAGCTCAGATTCCTCGATGAAGCCGCTGTTGTCCTCGTCAAGGATCTGGAACACGTCTCGCACCTCCTTGGGTGTCTTTGAGGACAAACCACACAGCTGGAAGAACTTCTTATGGCAGAACGATTCTGGAGCTGCTCAAAGACGCACACACACACGCACACACGTAAAGCAAACACAGAGAGTTTGTCATGACCCTGACAGTCACCTGGTTGGTCGCGGTTGTGAGGATTAAACCAGCATGTGGCTGTGTTCTTGTTTTTCATTTTTAAAAGCCCACAGACGTGTCCGGTGCCGCAAACGGAATGAATCTTTTCAGACTCTGATATAAAACAAAGTGTGGAGAGGATTAAACTCTTATATGATGGGAAGTGTGTTTAAGATATGCATAGCACTGAGGCATCACATTTTGAAGTATTTATTATTTTATTGATTTAATCTTACAAGACTTTTGATCTTGTTGGGAAAATCAAGCTGAATTACTGACTGAACAATTATTAATTGTCTGAATTTAATAGGATGGTGTATTTTCAAGACGAGGTACCTTCACAGTCCTTGACTGCATTTTCAATGGCCTCTGCTGAAAGAATGGAGGTGAGTGACATGTTGGTCCTGTAACATACAAAAGAAAATAATAAATTATGAGCATGACCACACAAAACATTATATATATATATATTTTTTTTTTCATTTTTGTCTACGTCATGCTTTATGTGTTTCCTCTGGATCTAATTTTGTGTCACAGTGTTTTAACCTCTCAGCTGTATTTAGGTTGACATCAGGATCCCATAAAGTATCCACATAGACCTGTTTACATCTGAACATACTTTTGAAAAATATATTTTAAATATGTATTTTATCTGTTTTAAAACTGTAATCAAATCTTTTGCATTTATGCTTGCTTTGTGGGCTTCCTCATTAACTTGCCACACTTTAAGTCTCAGATAGAAAACTTTTTAAACTAATTTGAATGATGTACCAAACTTAATACACTCTTTGATAACTAGGATTAGTTGGAATGTCTGTATGATTGAAATGAAATTACTCTTCTTAAAATGGCTCAAGATGACATTTGTTGTGAATTACTGCTACATAAATAAACTGAATTAAATTAAAATCAATTCAGTAAAATTCAATTAATGATTTGCAGAGGTTATAGGTTGAACTAAATACTAATAAATTTTACACTAAAACACATAATGTTTTTCATGTAAAATGTGGACTTAAAAAACATTATGTCACCTTTAAAATGGTAAAAATGATGTCGCTCAGTTCTGACAACATGATGGGTTTTTTTTTTAGTAAGCTCATCCGTCCTCCACATGAAGCACATATAATGCACTAAAACAGGCTTGGACCATGATGGAGGTTCCTAGTTATTGGATGCCTAATGCATAAAATGTATCAACAATAATTTGTGTTAAATGTATGTAGCAGCAGTCAACTTACTGAAAAACAAACATTTCTAAGTAACTTTACAGTTTTAACAGCAGCTTTTATATAATCAGCAGTCAGCCTAACCTACTCTGCTGTTAACTACCATGTTATTACATTAATTCAATTCATTTGCATGTTGACAAAGAAGTCTAGGTAAAGCTTTAGATATGAAGTAAGTTCAGCTGAAGCTGCTGAGAATAAATGTCATGCTGCATCTGACCAACTTCCTGTGCAGCTGTGGGACTCACCACTGTTGACTCGTTCGCTTCAGTCCAACTCCAGAGCAGCAGCAGCAGCAGCAGCAGGAGCAGCAGGAACAGCAGTAGTTAAAACTCTGTGGTTCCTGCTGACAGTTGTCTTATATATTCCAGTCACAATGCTCAGAAGGTGCTTGAGTTTCTAATGGATCCGGGGATCAAATTCTCCTGCAGTCACAGCAGCCTGCTTCTCGGATTCCCGAGTGTCTCACCTGTCTTATTAACCTTTCCTGTTTATATCCAGTGTTCAGCTCTGCCTTTGCCCTGCATTCCCTTAACTCTACTGGGTGGATTTTATCCAATCAACTTTTTTTGGTCTCTGTATCTCCCCTCCCTTTTGTTGCCTGTCCATCCTCCCTCTGTTTAGGTGCATCTAGAACCTTTAGCAAATAATCTCCTAAATGTGGAGAGATCAGTGGGGCAAAAAGTGGGGATGCAGCGCATGCAACGCATAGGGGCGCTGAGGGGGTGTCAAAACCCCATCTGGAGGGGGCGGCGCCCAGATGATGCCTTCACATACACTTCACCACGCCCTTACGCTCCTTCACCTCGCGCACATGTAAATGTAAAGCGAGTTTTACCTTTCACGTGTCTTCGTCTCGGGGTGGGCGGTAAACATACGATCGCTCATACGGATAGAGCGACCGTACGTTTTCTACGCTCCTTCACCCTTACGTATCTTCCTTGGGGGCGCCGATTTATGTTTTCGCATCTACCTGAATAATATGTAGTTGCGCCCCTGGGAGAGATACAGGCTAGATATTCAATGTTGAATATTAGATCCTGTTTGTGACATTACATTGGTTATTTACAAACAAGGCAGGAAAGTGAAAACTACATTACCTGTTTACCAAATGTCAACCATTTTAAGAAATGTTCTTCATTTAGCAGACCCTGTAATAACTGTGATACATTTCCCTTTTTAAAAGACTTACAATATTGATTCAGTATAGTAGGGATTTCAGCTAATTCTTTAATAAAAAATTAAAAGTGTAAATGCAGGAATTATAGTACAATAGAGAGGGAGAGGGGTCAAAGTTTTCACAAGCCCTGTCATCAGTTCTGTTTCAGGTACAAATGTTTTTCCTGTTTTTAGTTTCCGGCTAGAGACACAAAAAGAAGCAAGAAAATGAATAAAATCACACTTTACTCTCACTTTATAGTTGGTCTTCATGTCAAAGTGTGGTGTGTGTTTTGGTCAGATTTTATCACTGACAATTTTTACAACAAACACTCCAGGTCTACTGTTTGTGGAACAAAGAAGGAAGAAATAAAAAATCTCATGAAAATCTTTAAAGCCTTAGTTTTGGGTTTGGTGAAGGATCTGTAATGCTGTGGGACTGTTTCATTTTCTGGTGAGAATTTAAGATTTCACAAGATCCCTGGAAAACTGAAATCGATTGATCTCTGTCAGAAATGTGTCATTACTGAGTTGTTTAACAGGATGACAACTGGAAACATGGCAACGCTGAAGTTTTTACAAGTATTACTAGCTTGGATGCCAATAATCAAAGCTTTGCTAAAATAAATGTTAGATTTCTCTAAGGTTGCATGAGATTTTGCTACTAAAATAAAAGATCGTAACATCTTTTACCTGGCTGCTGTGAAGTGAGTCGGCTGTGTGTAGAAGCCTTGTATGACCCTGTGTCCTGGTGTGCTCCCGTATTAGTATTCTCCGTAAATTTCCATGCCATCATCCTATAAATCCCACAAATCTTTACATTTTCCAGACATATAATGCTATTTTATAGCACAATCAAGTAAAATATTTAACCTTCAGTTATTACACAAATGCTATATTTCAAACATGACTTAAAAGGAATTTCACTTTGTAATTTAGCACCTTGAGATCAGGCCTCTGTCTTTTTTTGTCTCTTTTTCTGCCTTTTCTGAAACTCCTCCTTCAGGAAATCATCAAAACATGGCTCCTCTATCAACCCTTTAACAACATTTTTACCAGCGTTGCTCCTATAATGAGATCAGTAGATTCAATTCAATTCAAAAATACTTCATTAATCCAAACCAAAAGGGAAATTAAATAAGAAATGTGCAGATTCACTAGGTGTTTGCTAATTGCTGCTTGCTAGTCTGAAGGAGCTGAGTGGGGGAGCTGTTTGATAGAGCTGCTTTGAGGAGGAGCTGGGTCTTGAAGGCGGGGCTAGTTCCACCCAGGGGATTACACAGCTGAATGGTTGCCATGGAGATTAAAGACTTTCTCAAACATGGATGAAAGAGTTAAAGCAACACTCCAGGTAATTTTTTGATGAGGGAATAACTTTGTAACATGATGTAAAGCTCAAAAAAAGTGGATTTTATATGATACTGCCCCTTTAACTTTCTGATACTGAAGGTGGCCTGCATATTTAAATGCTGCTTCAGTGGGAAAAGTCAGATCACAACTGCTCCAGAACAAGCAAACATATTTAAAATATTGAAATTGTGTTTTCATAATTTAAGAAATGACATTATATTTAAACGCTAGTGTATGTTCAGAAAGTAGAATGGGATCTAAGATGCTTTCATGCCAAAGTCTGGCCACTTAAACTGATGACCTTGTTGCCTGCCAGAGGAAACTTGTCAACCCATCTGACGCTCCACCGTCCCTGGAGACTGCAGTCAGCAGTAATGCAGTGATGGCAACAGCGGAGAGGAACAAAACTGCTTTTCTAATGAGAATCATGGGAATAAATCCTGCTTCCTCCACTCCACCTCCAACTTTTGTTATTACATTCAGAATGAATTCTTTTTGAATCTGTTTCCTACGGTGGCCGACAGGTGCAAATGTGCAGCAACAGAGAAAACATGCAAACAAAAAAAGAGACGCAAACAAATTAAATGCAGCAAACAAGAGATGACGCAAACAAAATGAAGCAAACAAAAAAGAGACACAAACAAAAAGCAAATGAAGCAAACAAAAAAGAGACACAAACAAAAAAGATTACAACCACAAATGAAATGCAGCAAACAAAAGAAAAGATGCAAACAAAAAGTACTGAAAACGGAAGTGCTCCAGACCACTAGAGGGAGTCGAACAAAAACAGCTGTGTCCAAATTTAGGGTCTGCATCCTTTAAAACGGGTGTTCAGAAAAGCAGCAATGGCGGCAAAATAATTTGTGCTGTGTTACACTTAAAATTACTCAAAATGATTTTTTTCAAAGTTTTTAGGCGAGATTGTAGATGTATAGATCTGAAATATCTGCTCAGTTCACCAGTAACTCACTTAATTACAATATTGCTCCGACGTTTTCGGAGATGTCTGCTCCCGCTGCATTAACAGCCAGCTCCCCTCGCCAGCTGTCAGCTGGCCGGGCGCCCCAGGTTCGGTACACCGAACCTGGGGCGGTGTCTCGGTTGCTAAGCAACATAACGCCGAGATGGAGGCTAGGCAGCTAGCCGAAGGCTACAGCTTCTCTCTTCTGGTCGTCCATATTCGTGGCCTTCGAAGGACCCGTCTTCCGTAGACCGGGCCGTTTCTCACATAGACATAATAAAAGGACAGACGCCTAATGGACAGCTCTCATCTTATCAATACATATTTATATAAACATAAACATAAACAATGATTAATACTGAATAATATTAGGCTATACATGTTTATACACACACACACACACACAGGTTTTTTTTTTTCATGTTTTCCAGCCGACGAGTTCTAGGTTAAGAGTGACTGGGTCCAAAATCCGATGCGAGATTCATCCGTGCTGTGCAGTGAATCTGTCCATTTCTCCCTTCTTCCTCACATCGTGTCTTTAGGAAACCTTCAAAACAAAAACGGGAGATTTGGGAGGTATATTACCTCCCAAATCTGTGAAATAAATAAATAATAGCCATTGCCACTTGTGTAAACTTTGCTGGTGAATGTTATAACATGTAATGTTAGGATTTTTGTAATATATATTATATTGTTTCATTTCTATAGTAGGCTCTTGTATCAGATAATCTAAATCAATGTTAGAGAATAAACTTTTTAAAATAATCTCGGTTAGCTTTCAGAGCGGGGGCTGAACACCAAGCACTGTGTCGCTATACCAGCTAGTATTAGCTGGTATTTCGCCGGTGGACATAAATACAGTAAAGTAATATTCTAATCACAAAATATACACAATATTATGTCCATCTTACTTGCGAAAAGTTGTCTGTTGAGCCCTCACGTCAAAAGTCCGTCGATCTGATCAACAATATCCCGCAGTGATGAGGCATCTTCTGCTGTTTTGGTCGAGCAAAGCAGGAGGGTCTTTTGTTTGCGTCTCTTTTTTTGTTTGCTGCATTTCATTTGCTGTTTTTGTTTGTGTCTCTTCTTTTTGTTTGCTTCATTTGCTTTTTGTTTGCGTCTCTTTTTTTGTTTGCTTCATTTGCTTTTTGTTTACGTCTCTTTTTTGTTTGCTTCATTTGCTTTTTGTTTGCGTCTCTTCTTTTGTTTGCTGCATTTTATTTGTTTGCGTCTCTTTTTTGTTTGCATGTTTTCTCTGTTGCTGCGCATTTGCACCTGTCGGCCACCATAGTTTCCTAAATCTTACACCTAATAATCCGATACACAAAATAAAGATGACTAAATGTGTACATTTTTAGTCATTATATTTAATTTTGGAAAACACACACACACACACACACACACACACACACACACACACACACAAACCCAAACAAAACTACCAACTTAAAATATAGGTGACTTACTAGCACCCTCTTGTGGCTATTTTACATTAACGCAGAGCTTGTCCACACTTCTGATAAAGAATTGAAGTTCTAAAGTAAGGTATGTCCTGACATTGTATTCCTGATACTAGGGGACTTAGAATGACTGTGTAGAGCAGACCTTGACACTTCCTCATAACTTTATGACAGAGAGAGATTATGTGTCACTCTCAAAGGGTTCTCTGTGTTCCCAGTTCAAATCTAATTTGCTCATCCTCTTTGTGCCTCATGGAAGAACAAATATGATTGTTATGTCTTACATGGCACACAGTGTATCTATCTTTAGCGATTCTGGGTATGGCTTGATATGCTTTATATACTGTTCCTATGATTTCATAATGTTTAAGATGATTGATTACAAATCTACAAATTCATTCCTTCATTTAAGGGAATTTATATTAACAGATCTGTGGATTGTGAGCAGGGCTGGTCCAAGCCTTTTAGGGGCCCTAAGCAGATTCTCATGTGGGGTCCTTCAAACCAACATGTCATCACCAGATGCTCCATCATTCCTAATTTGCTCCACTTGTGAAAAATATCTACAATCATTATCATTGTTTGTAATTAGCTTGTATCATACCGCTGTTATGACTGCTATGATTTTAATCTTACAGGAGTTGCAAACCTCCCAAAACTATTGGATTTTGAAGTGCTGAGTGTTTTTTAAGCAGGCCATATTATTTTAGTAATTTGAAATTAACACTAATAATCACTAAATTTGCAATAAACAAGTTTGATGTCTTATATTTCTCTAATAGTAGAAGCAGCCAAAAGCAGGAAAAGATTAACAATTATTTGTGTGGCAGCAACTATAAAAATAATAGAATTGTTTTCCCATGTGTAATACTTTGTATTATTCAATGTTATTTTAAATATAAATATTTTTTATCAGCTGGAGATAGGCACCAGCAACCCTCCCGACCCCAGTAAGGGACAAGGATGGATGGATGGATGGATGGATGGATGGATGGATGGATGGATGGATGGATGGATGGATG
>NW_006799943.1:1062786-1072857 GCF_000485575.1 Poecilia formosa | reverse complement strand
ATGGATGGATGGATGGATTGGTGTTTTGGTCCAGCTGGTGCATTATCAGTTTTACCACAACAGTCTATTAAAAGACCAGTTTCAGAACGTTGTTATTGAAAAAGAACCTTTATTGTCTCATCGTCCGTCCGTTTTCCATAAAAGTGCATCATTGTTGATCTCACAGCATGCAAATCCCACACAGTAAAACGACGACAGAAGTGAGAAAGAGAGAGAGAGAGAGAGAGAGAGAGAGAGAGAGACACAAGTCAGCCACGCCATACATTTAGTCAGGTACATTCATCGTGGATAGCACTGGGGTGAGCACGGCCTGAGAGAGAGAAAGAGTTGTTCGTCTGGTCAGGGGGTCACAGGTCAAATATAAAAGTGTTGCAGAGTCTACAAGGGGTAGAGTGAATGGGAAGAGGAGAAGAGAAGAAGAGGATGTCTTTGGCTCAAGTTGTTCCTTTAGAGTTGTGAAGTCAGATGTTGGTTAGTTTGTCCATTTAACCCTTGACCATGGCAGCGAACTCTGCATGGAGGAGACAAGGAAGGTATTGTTTCAGCACTCATGCCTCATTAGTCCAAATGGGTTTGGCCTAAGGAGGTGCTTCCTCACCATCAACTCCGATCTTGCCATCACCATCAGAGTCACCAGCCTTCAGGAAGGTCTTTGTCTCAGCATCAGTCAGAGCTCTGGCACCGGCAGAGAAGTTCTGCAGGAACAGCCTTGAGAGGAAAGAAAGGGAGGGAAGTTTATTGAGTGATATAACAACATGTTTTATTGTGTGCCTAACAAGTGTCTTAGCTCATTTGCTTGGGGATGTTTTACAAAATTGTTTGATTGAGGACATAATTTATGGAACCAATTAATTGGAAATCCTGCTATTCCTTGAATTGACTACCGGCTGGAGCTTTCCTGTTGCCTTTAGTGCTTGAAAGTTAAATATTTCTAAGTATTTTTTATGATTTCTCTTGGACCATAGAGCAAAAGAGACACTGAGTTGCTGCCACAGTTTCTTTGGTTGCATTTTTTCTGAATTTACCCTCATTGAGACAGTTCATATCGTAAACCTTCAAAAGCTAAAGTATAAAGACGTAGAGAGAATGTTTACTTCAGCTCCTCCTCCTCAATGAAGCCGCTCTTGTCCTGGTCAATGACGGCGAAGGCCTTCTTGACGTCATCAGCAGACTTGGCAGCCAGGCCGACCTTGGCAAAGAAGTCCTTGTGCTTGAAGGAGTCAGCGGCTGTGAGGAGACAGAGAGGAGGATCACATCAGAAAGTCAAGAAATGATTCAACACAAACCTGCTGCTGGTGCATAGCTTTCTGTTTACAAGGTCTGGTATTTACTTGTAACAATTCTGTCTCAGCATCAGTCAGATGCTAAGCCAGATGTAAAACGAGCTTAGCCACATTGTCAGTTTTGTATCTTTTTCAGTGTTTTAAAATGCTGCAGTCTTTTAACTTAATGGTTGAAATAATATTTTAAATCTTCTGCCTTGCATAACAGGTCTACTAACATGTACATCTTTCTAAGTAGCTTGAAGAAAGTGAAACAAAAATGACTTGACAGTTTTATTGCTTGGTTTACCTTGACAAGCTGCAATGGCTGCACTAATGTCAGCATCACTCAGAAGTCCGGCGAATGCCATTTTTAACTGAGGAAGAAGAGCAGAAGAAAAATCATCAGTCCAGGACATCAGCTTTGGGAACATCAAACACATTCAAACAGATTAAGTCTGGACCAAAGAACATCTCAATGTACTTTTAGTTTACAAAGTTTACACAACTATAAGTAATCTTCAGCATCTAAGGTAGTCCGGATCAGTAAGTAATCCAAGAAAACAAAAAGATCATTTCAGGTTGTCCAGGTTTTCCCGAAACCAAACCCTCCAAGAGAAAAGATCAAATCTTCTTTTGGTCTCAACAGGTTGAGTTTTTTTCTCCCCTATTTTGTTTCTTTTCCAGTTCAAAGTCAGACTCCAGCGCCCCTGATGTTCAGGAAACAGACCTCTGTGGCTCTTTGTCTGATTTATATCCCATTTTACGAAGGAACACCCTTTGAACCAGAGGCCACATTCGCCTACAGGTCTGCCGCCCTCCAGTGAAACTCACCTCAAGGTTATCTCTAAGACTAGAGAGGATTCGCTCAGATGAATCTGCCGACTGCAGTGAACACCCCAGCCGCTCTCACCGCCTTATATATGTTCCGCTCCGCCGAAATATGATGCATAGGCCATGTAACGGACACCGTGTGCGAAGAAGTCGGCTTGAAAAAATGTGTCAAGTAGACAGAGCCGTTCTATTTATAAGTACATAAATGAAGATGCTTAAATGGTAGGCCAAGTGTGGGCCCAAGCGAAAGTGCTTGATATTGCATCAGGCTAATAATAAACGCTGCTGATTTGGGTAAAACACACTGTGCTAGCAGCCTGTTGGTCTGAGCTGCTGAGTGAAGAGCGATCTGAGGCCTAGAGTTGTATCAAGAGGTGGTTGATATAATCAGCCAGATCCAGCAGTATTAGTCTGGATCCTTCATTAGCTGTGTCGCTCAACAAGCTTTTTACTGTACTATGAAACAAAGCAGCAGTCAATTTAATATTTCTCAAAAAGAAGGGCGAATTATTGACTATTGACCGAATGTCTTCAAATTAATTTAAAATAGTTTTGGTAGGACTTCTAAATGACAGTTTGACTTATTATATAGAACCTGCTATGTCAGGAAGATGCAGCTGTTGTGACAGGACTGCAGCAGTTAAAGCATTATTCTTAAAAGAGAGCAACTATGAAATCCAAAGCATCACATTTCCAATCTACAGTCCAATTTAATAAATTACATTATACAATAACAGCTTTTAAGCAGACGGTAAACATACTTTTCATTACATACACATTTATGCTGTAAAAGGTAGTTTTTTATTTGTCTGATGTAGTATTAAAATTTTAAATGTAATGCTTTCATTAACTGTAAGTAGAAAATCATTATAACTAACACAAATGTTAGACACACACAGGAATCAGGGCTTCCTGTGTGTAATTATTCAATATAATGTGTTTCAGTAAGTGATCAAGTTCATGAAATAATTGACTTTTCAGTAATATTAAATTTATTTGAATGGGTCTATATGGTTTCTGTTTTTATGTGCTTAATTATAAAAGAATGCTTCCATGTTTGACTTTCCATAATGATTATGACACACAAATTGTATGGTAGTCAGAGGAAGTTGAAATTTATCATTCCCATCAGTCACAAGTGAATTTTATTTTAGGCCTGAAGTGACGGAAGGACCATTTAGGCCCAATGAATCCTATTTGTCCACCAGCTTGATTCGCTATGGTGACGGTGTGACAAAGGACGATATTCATTGTTATGCAAGAGGCACCATTCCACAAAGTTCTGAGTCAGTTCTCTGTACTCCCCATCATCTCCATCCTTGATGAGGCCGACGACAGCAGAGTTATCCAAGACCTTCTGCACGTGACAGCTGGCAGAGCTGTACTGGAAGTCAGCAGTGTACAGAGTGAAGAGGAAGGGGGCAAGGACTGTTCCTTGTGGAGCCCCCGTGCTGCAGACAACCTTGTCTGACTGACAGCCCTGGGTCCTCACATACTGTGGTCGTTTTGTGAGGTAGTCCAGTATCCAGGTGATGAGGTGGTGGTCCAGACCCATGTACTCCAGCATGTCCTTCAGTATCATGGGTTGGATGGTATTGAAAGCACTTGAGAAATCAAAAAACATGATTCTCACTGTGCTCCCAGTATTCTCCAGGTGAGAAAGAGAGCTGTGTAGAAGGTGGATGATGGCATCCTCCACTCCAATGCCAGGTTGATAGGCAAACTGAAGTGGGTCCATAGGGTGGAGTCAACCTTGTCTGACTGACAGCCCTGGGTCAGTCAGACCCAGTCAATCCCACGATTGTGGGATTGTCCTCACAATTCCAGAATTGTGGGGACCAGAAGTAGGTGAATGAAATCAATCTATTCTTCAATAGGTTTGATCACTCTCCTACTCAGGCACTGCTGACACCTTCCTGTCTGGCAAGACTGACATGCTTTCCTCTCCCCTCTCCCACACTCACCCCCCTTCCTCTCAATGCACAGCTACCTCCAAACATCTCTCCTGCTGACATACATTCCAGCACAACCACCCCACGCCCCCAAACCAGCCTGACATTCACAGCACTCCAGGTGAGAAGTGAGCTCAGGAAGATAAAGACCAGGAAGGCTGCAGGTCCAGATGGCATCAGCTCAAGGCTTCTCAAGACCTGTGCAGATGAGTTGTGTGATGTGACCGGGTACATCTTTAATCTCAGCTTGAGGTTAGGGAAAGTTCCAGAGCTGTGGAAGACATCCTGCATGGTACCAGTGCCAAAGATCACACACCCAAAAGACCTCAACAGCTACAGGCCGGAGGCAAAAGGTTTAAAGAAACCTTTTAACACTCTGGAACACTCTGTCTGCTGATGCTCTTCTTTCACTTTTTCTCTAACACACCTGTGAGCTCTTGCATAAAACAACAGCATTTATAGCCAGACTTTCTACTTCACAGCTATGCATTTTGTCAAATCAACTCCAAAAAAGTTATCTGAAGTATTTCAGAGTATTTTGTGAAAGAGTTACAAGGATATGATCACTTTTTCAAGACAATACTGTCATTTCACTAGCTGTAAATAAAGTTTATGTTGCAAAAAACAAACACAGAAACCCTTAATCCTTTTGGCAACTATAGGATAAATAAGGTTAGGTCAGCAGTCTGCAGGATTAACAGTAATGCTTCAATCTAACCGTGTCATCATCATCATCATTTACTGAATGGCACTGGACCGCTTTGTGCCAGCTCCTATTTTTGGACCTGCTCCACTTATTCGGTCCATTCCTCCTTATGGGGATGAAACTATTTGTGATGCTATTTTAGGAATCTTTAAAGGCTAATATGATCTGTCTCATTATCGTAGCTATTATCATCTTCCTCATCATCACATAGACACCAGAGCTGGATTACATAATGAGCTCACAGCCTGAACCAAAACAATGAGATTAAAATGGGAAGTAGCACGGGGGTCTTTCCTTGCCATATTTGCTCTGGTGGACTGGTCCAGGCTGTTATGTGTGTCTTTTTACATTAGGTGGCAGTAGTGAAATAATCCCATTACGGTTGCAAGGAGAATCGCTTTATAAATACTCAACTTTAAAATTTTAGATCATTGAATTGCACTAGCTGCTGCGGTCTCAGCTGTAAGAGGAAAATGATAAATGCAGAAGCATTTCTAAATTTATTCTCTCCCTGTGTAAAACATACATTCCTTCAGATTCCTGGCTTTCTGACTAAAAGCTGTCTACATGTAATATTTGGACTTTAACATTTGCTCTGGTTAAATGAGGTCCTCACCTCAAACGACTCAGCCACAGATACTGTAACTATTCCTGCCTGTCTTCAGTATCGTGATAGGATTACAAATATCTAACAGCAGGAATGACACCCATCAAGCAGGACTGTAATTTTATACAGTGCAGGAACATCCCTGTTACATTCTGAAATGCTCCCTACTTATAGGGAGCATTTCCCATAGGGAGATTTTTTATTTTATTTTATTTTTTCAATAATTTGTACATTTTTTAAATCAAACAGTTTTTCATCCTTTTTTATGATGTTCTTGGTTTTAGGTAAGTTTTAGGCAATTACATTTAAATTATTTGCTCAAATCTCCAGCTTTTCCTTCAGTTATGCTGCAAGCAGAAATAGATGTGGCCCCTTTGTTCACTGTCCCCCACCTTGAAAGAAAAGCTGTGAATAAATGTGACTCCCAGACAGAAGCCCTGTAAACTGGCTGGCTCAGAAACTCTACCCCGTTCCCAGACATTCCCCTGGGTCACTGCAGGAGACCCGGCCTCCTCCCTGCACCAAGACCCTATGGAAGCAGTGCCAGACACCAGCCTCCTGGTCCCCCCTCTGCCAGAGATCCAGCTGGATCCTGTCTGCACACTTCTGTTCTCACCGATGATGGTTCTTGTCCACCATGTTTGAGAGCGAGGTGTCAAAAAGCTGGGAAATCCCTGGTACTGAGCCATTAAACCCTGTTCGAAATAATTTATTCATCAAATAAATTGGGGTGACTAATTTGGGCGACTGTGGCTCTGTGGATAGCATAATTGTCTTGTGATTGGAAGGTTGTAGGTTCGATTCCAGCTTCCTCCTGCCACATGTCATCGGTGTACAATTGTGTGAGTGATTGTGAGTTCGAATGGGTGAATGTGACTCTAGTGTAAATGCTTTGAGTGGTCAAAATAATTGGAAAAGCCATTTACCAAAAGATTAACCACAAAAACCATCTACAATAAGTTTCATATTCATATTTCATAGTCATATGATTGGACCATATAAAAATATGTTTATGTCGTCCATATTAAAAGCCCAACTGTTGAAAAAATTTCAAGTAAAATTCTGACTGTCTCATGACTGTCATAACATGATAACTGTACAATGTGTGGGCAGCTGAGGCGATATTTCACAGTGACATGGATGACATCATCAGTTGTTGACAAGCACTGCTAATCCACCTCATTTGCTTCTGCTGCTCTTCTTTAAATCTGCCTTGCTGTGTGTTTAGAAAGCTGTACTCAGAGATGTTAGAGTAGGGGATATGATCCTTGCTCCACATCCATGAAATCCCCAGTTGTCACAGGAATACATCACAGCTGTCTGTCCAAAAGTAAAGTAGTAAAAATCCCTCCTGCTGCTCAACATTCAAAACCAGAAGGAACGATTGTCCAAATGTGCAACTGCTCAACCAAAACAACAACCACAAAAAATAGAAGAAAAACTCTTCAAAAAGAATAAATCAGAATGAAAGTATCAGAGCTACTCCAACATGTTTCCTATGAGTAGGGCAATTCTAGTATTAGGGAAAAAAAGTGTTTCATGGTTTGATGTGCATGACACATGCAGAGATCCTGTAAATACTTTAGGAGTGGTTCTAGCAGCACTAGAGGTGATACCATGACAACAGGTCTATAATGTATTGTGGTGCTGAACTGTTCAGTGATTTATAAACTAACAACAGTATTTTAAAGTCTATTCTCTCAGTGAAGGACTGTAGAACTGGGTGATGTGCTCCATCTTCCTGGTTTTAGTCAGAACTCCAGCAGCAGCATTCTGGATCAGCTGCAGCTGGAGGATTGAATTTTTAGACAAACCTGTCAAGATGCTGCCGCAGTAATCAATGCAACTAAAGTTAAACTCATGGATGAATTCCTCCGAATCTTGCTGAAACATTAGTCCTTCAATCCTATAAATGTTATTCAGGTGATAGAAGACTGAAATTGTAAATGTCTTGATGTGACTTTGAAGGTTCAAGTCTTAGTTCATCGCTAGCCCAGATTTCAGGCTTGATCACTGGTTTCTAGACGTATTAACTGTGTGTTTTAAAGTACATATTTTTGTCAGCAATCTAAAGGTTATCTCATCTCAGTTTGTGTTCAGTAAGATTAGATGTAAACTACACCTGATTAATAGTGTCACAAAAACACATTTTATCAAGAAGCTTTGCTGTCTCATTGAATACTGATTTTGCATTCATTATTCAACATTTTGACCTATTCATAAACAGTTACAGACAAGTACTTCCTACAACTTTTTAAGTCAAACTTTGCAGTGTGTTTCATAAAGGGTGACTTCACTTTGTCTTTCATTGTTAGTCATGTCTTGTAGAATGGACCCATATGCAGCAGGTGTGTAATGTTGAGTTGAGTTTTTGTGATTTCAATGAAAAGATTAACAAACTTAGTAGGAGATCCAAAAAGTCAAATAGGAACACAAACATGAAATCTGAGGGAAGAGGATGACAGGGAACAGAGAGGAAGAACAACAGGAGTAGATGAGAGAATCCAGCAAGGCGTGACTGAGGATGAGATGCTTAAATATTGGGGAGGTTGAATGCTGAGACAAAAGACCTAGGCTGATGAGCTAACGAGTTGCAGGTGTGAGGGGAGACCAGGAGTGAGACTGAGGAGAGAAAGAGAGATAGAGAGAGAGAAAGTAGCACAGGGGGTGAGGCAGAGTACACTGGGAACAAAGAAATAATTCTACCACTGGGGAATGACTAGACTAACGAAAAATAATTAAATTAGAGCAACTAAAAATAACTGGAAACAAGAAATGAACATAACTAGGAACATTAAGAAGAACTGAAGCAAAAGATTGAAGTAAAAGATCAAAGAAAAGATTAAGATAGAAAAATCTAACTAGGATAAATAAATCAAACTCCAAAACAACTGAACAACTCGGGATCCTAACAAGTCACTGTTTGTGTAGCCTCTCAACAAAAAAGGCTTACATATAAATGTACATGTTTGCTTTGGATGAAGTCTGACTTCATCATTTAATTGCTATAAATAACAGGTATAGTATCTTTTAGAGTCTGGAAGGAACCATTCCATTGCAACTGAAAACACTTGAGGTACAAAATATAAAGTAACAATGTCAACAATGAGGAGGTCAGCACCAAATTCTGGTGGAATAATATATGATAGCTACAGTATTTTATCACAAAACTGACTGCAGGTGTTTGGTGTCACCTGCAGACAGTCATTTTAACCACTGCTGCATTATGTATTAAAAGAGGATCTGACATCATGCTGCTACATCCACCTGATCTAACCTGGGCAGGTACTGTAGTGTGTGTGTGTGTAAACTGAACGGCTGTCAGAGAGGTTATATTTGGCATATCTGAAGGAAACCTGGCTCGGCCTGCGTTTCCTCTTCACTCGAGTTTCCAGCTGTGGTTGCTGCCTGCTCGTGGTCACTCTGCTCTGGCAGTGTTTCCTCAGGCTGTAAACATCCTGTTATTAAGGCCTCCGTCACTTTCAGACTTCACTCCATGGGCTCCCTCCACTCACCACCCACATTGTTTGCACATGCAACATTTAGGTCAGTTCACCACTGGGATATTCTGTTGAAAATGGAATAAAGGCATGCTGTGGTTAACATTCACCCTGATGTTTGAGGTTATGCGATTCTAGGTCTATTTTTTGCATATGAATCCAGAGAAATACAACCTGTTGCAAAAAAAGAAAAATGGAATAGATACTTTTGTAGAAAGTTCAACAAGTTATTCTACTTTGGGACAAAAAAGGGATCGCAGATCTGACTTAAAATTTATAAGAAAACAAAATAAGCACAAAACTGTAGTTTCATAAAACATATTGAATATAACAATAAATGACACTGTTGCAATGAATGACAAACCCATATTTTCAGATCAAGTTGAGGAGTTAAAAATGTAGAATAATGTCAGAATTTGCATTTGTGAAACAACTACAACTACTAAAAAAACTTTTAAAAAAAACAACTAAAAAACTAAACTAAACTAAAGCAACTACTACTGCTTGCAGATCTTAAACCCCTCTCCCTTTAGAGGAGTAAAGATTAATTTTAACATTCTTTCAAAATATAAATATATGTCTTGCTATCTCTGATCCTTTGTGATTTGAGAAACTAGATGGTTCCAAGATGTTTTAACACAATGTCCTACTAAATTCAGGACATCATTAGTTTTATTATAAATCACTCAAAGGAAATCTATGGAAAACCACATGCTGATAAATTCTCTCACTGGCAGGTGGGCTGGAAGTTTCTGGTAGTTCCATTCAGGAAATGAATGGATGTTTGTTGGCAGACTAGTGCTCTTAGTCACAACTGGTGCTCCTCGTGGCATCTGTCAACACCACATTTGGACTCTTTTTACTTCCATTTCCTGCTCATTAAAACCTTCAGGTGTAGATGCGCAACAGGTTGCTGCAGCTCTCACTGCGTCACAGGACGGGCCATTGAGAGCTGGCTCAAGGACCAGCAGGGTGACGTAAGACGGGTTTCCTCAGGATGGACTACGATGAGGCCTACAGCGACCAGAGGGGCATGGAAACGACAAAAACATCCTCTACCCTCCATCACGTACGAGCCTGCCGGCCTTGTGCCTTTCCATGCGCTGAGGCTTGTTTTCAGGAAGAGCAGACTTCCTGTGTGATGGAGAGGTAGATGAGAGGAGGAAGAAGGGGGGATGGGGCAGAGAGGAAGAGACAGACACAGAGAGGG
>NW_006799943.1:948077-1057326 GCF_000485575.1 Poecilia formosa | reverse complement strand
GATGGATGGATGGATGGATGGATGGATGGATGGATGGATGGATGGATGGATGGACAAGTTAGTGGATAAAAAACAAATAAGAACGCAAACAAATAAGTATGTAATAAAAGAGTGAGTAGATAGAGCAGTAATTAGGTTAAATAATATAATTAATACATACATAAATGAGTAATGCCTTAATCAGTATAATTAGTTAATTAGACAGTACATAGATAGACAAATAAGTAAACTAAGACAGAAACAAGTAAACAACAAGTTTATCCCTAAAAAACTATGTAACTGACTAAGAAACTAATTAATAAGTAAGAAGACTGTAAATCGTTAAGCAGTAACAAGATCAGGAAAAGTAGGCTGATTAAAGAAAGTGAAACACTTTGCACAAAATTCTCCTCCCTGTAGACTTTGTCCTCCATTCCATTTGTAGTCCCTGTAAAAACCATGCTTATTTTTCAGCTAGATAATTAACTATTTATAACTTTTTTTTAAAATAACTGTAGAAGAGGTTTACCGCCACCAAATAAAAAAAAAAAATCCTGATTTTTTTTGTCTTTCTTTTGAAAATCAAAAGTCAGATTTATTTTTCATTCTTTTCAGTGGCTCTAAATTTCTTTCATAAATAATAAATAATGATCCATTAGGAAATAAGCAAAAACAGACTCCTTGGAAAGCACTCCCTGCCCGACTCTATATCCGTCTGTCTTCGGTCTGATGTCTCTACATAGGGCATCAGTCCCCTGCAGACGACATGTCCTCACAGTCAGACGGTGTCTCTACATGTGGAAAGATGGGGAAGCAGGAGTGATCAGAAATACCTCTGACTCCAGATGAAGTGATGCCCATGATCTCCTGCTTAAAGTTAATCTGACATTGTTCTGTGGATCTAATCCACATTACTGCCACAAACAGGCAGACCTGGATAATGTTTCCACTCTGAACAAAGTTTAGCATCCAAACAACACAAAGCTGTTATAAAGTGTGTTACCATTGAAGCCACACACCTTGAACCAACAGGACATACCAGATTTATCACTTTAACTTGTGCCTCATGTCACTCCCTCCCAGCCCACAGCCCCTGCACACTCTGCCGTGTCCAAATAAAGGCTGCGAACAGCACTTCCAGTGGTCTGACCGAATGCTGCACGGGCCCATATTACCCACAGTGCATTGCCTCACTCCACAGACCTCAGACAGAGACAGTGCTTTATTCCTTCTTGAACTCGCTCACAGTGTATTTGGCATGCTCAGAATAATCCCAATCCTCTCCAATTACACTCCCCCCACAGATTGTTGGGTGTCACTTGCCGTCTGCCGGCTGGATATGATGATTCTGCGCCTGCAGTGTAAGTGGATACAGCACTTTTTGGCATGTAGTATGTAAGTTACAACTCAATCGGAGCAGTAGGCTACTGTGGTCCTAAAACAGACGGGTCATAAATTTCAAGCTGCTTAAACAAATGCGTGAGAGGGACGTTATACTCTCCTGTCACACACTGACGGAGGTGCATGAGACGCACAGCCACATCTCTGGGAGAACGCAAAGGAGCTGACTCTGATCAAATAAACAGTAACCCATAGCAACAGAGCTGCACACTAGACAGGGCACAGTTCTGAAACCAAAGAAGTATCAATCATTCATCTGACATTTGGATTCAGAAGCTGGTGGCATATCAGATTATGAGATCCTCACACTGGACACATCCATCATAGCTCTGATATGAAAGCAGACCAGGAAACAGACAAGAACAGGTCCATTCAGTCTTCACATGTGCTTCTGGGTCCAGCATTCGCTGACCCAATCTGGGATTCAATGCAGAGGAAGGACGCATGTCTGAAGATGGGGGGTTGAACTGAAAGAAGGAACTCCACCATCTGTCCAACTCTGTGTTTCTTTTTTTCTAAGCATTTCCTTTGTTTTCTTTAATATGCCCTCACTGGGAACCAGAGATGGACTGAATGGTGACATTGTTGCCTTCTGGGAACAACATCCTGATGCTGTCTGGGTGTGTGAAGCAAAAACTCCAGCATCAGTGATTTTGTTGCCAGCAGAAGGACAAAATCTACATAAAACTTGTGTGGAACAAGTGTCCAGATTTATTGTACAAGTATGTAACCAAAAGGGGCAGTAATATCTATTTTAATCCAGAAAGAAGTATTCAGTATTAGTAGCTGGGAAGTTATCAGAAAATAAATACAAAGCAGAATAAAATCATATACCCATAACCAATGGTATATATTTAGGCTTTTTGACAGCTGCATTTCTGCCATTTCTCAATTATAACCTCAAGAGGGAGCCAGTGCTTACAGACAAATGTCTACAAGTTGTGCATTAAATGCGGAGTCATAATCAATAAATAAAAATATTTCAGTAACTCTATTCACTAAGTGAAACAAAAAGAGCCTTTTAGAAGTCTAAACCTATACAAATTGGGAAACACTTTGAAAACTATTTATCTTTCTGGGCAAGATCAATCGATCAATCGATCGAGTTTTAAAAATGTGAACATTTTGAATTCCATGTGGCCAAATGACGTCCACATTTCTTAATTACTTAATTACTAGATAGATAGATAGATAGATAGATAGATAGATAGATAGATAGATAGATAGATAGATAGATAGATAGATAGATAGATAGATAGATAGATAGAGAAATAAATTACTTATTATGGAGTAATTAAGAAATGTGGAAGTCATTTGGCCACATGGAATTCAAGTTGTTCACATTTTTAAATTGGTTTGAGCCTTAAACTTTTAGGAAATGTGCAAATATAAGGAGATGGATGGAGGTAACTACAGAACGAGCCTGAGCTATAATAAAAGGCTTTAGATCAACACAAAGACATCTATTAGAATGTCCCAGTCAAAATCCAGGCTTAAATCCAATTGTATGTTTGTGGTAAGGCTTGAAAAATTATTTTCATAAATGATCTCCAACCAGTGTGTGTTGAGCGGGAAGATGGGGCAAAATGTAAAGTTATGTGGTGAAGAAAGCTAAACCCACCATCCCACAATGGAACATGGTGGTGGCAGCATTATGCTGTGAGGATGCTCTCCTTCAGCAGGGGTGGAGGTGATGAAAAGTTGCAGTCCTGTCATAAAAGCTGTTTGAGTCAGCAAACCATGTGAGACTGTGGCAGAAGTTCACCTTCTGTTTTGGTTTATCACATAAACTTTATTGAACTTTCAGTGAAAACAAAATATAATAAAATGTGTAAAATCTCAATGGGTATCAATACTTTCACACAAAACTGTCTGCATAGCAGTGACACCTACACTGTTAGTCTTTATAACTGGACTCTGTGTTACATTAGCGCTGATGTTATTGATTGCATCCGGCGCTCTGCTGCAGGAAGGCCAGGAACCTGCTGGCGGAGAGACGGATATGTAAGCTCTTTGTCCTTTCTTTGTCCTCACACCGTTTTCATCCCTTCTATACATTCGCTCTTCTTTGCCCTCCTCCCTTTCATTTTCAGATCGTCTCCCTGTCTCCTCTGTCTCCTCTGCCTCTTCTCTTGCAGGAAGCTCGACCAGGTTCGCCACAGCGTGGTAAAAGCAGGACGATGACTGAGCTTTGAAGGATGCAAGGTAGGACGTGTTTGTGAAAAAGCTACTGCTTTATCTTGGTTGTGGCTGCAGAGACACTTTGCTGCAGCATATTGTGCAAACTCATGAAGCTGCAGATTTGAACACGTTCTGCATTTTCAGAGTTGAACTACAGCAGGGGTGGAGCTGCCCTGATAATTTCAGTGAACAAGTTGTTTTCAAACAGGAAATGCAGCCTGGACGAAATTAAAAGAAGGTAATTTCACCTGCATATGACTGGATGTCTGCATGAGGACACTAAAGATGTGAGTTGTGTCTATTGCTGTTGAAGGCACCACAGTGTGTCTCTTTCTGGACTGGTTGTTTGGAAAAGTCTGTTTCCCCCTCTTCCTCCTGAGTCCCTCCACCTGTTACACAGTGAGGTGTTAATTTACCCAAACGGGGCAGATTTTATCCTCCTCCCAGGTGTGTGTGTGTGTGTTTGTATGTGTGTGTCTCCTTTTACATCCCTTTACGTCACAGCTGCTGTGAGTCAGCTCCTCTCTTCCTTTCCTGAGTCACTTGTCCAACGGTTGCTTGGTTACTGCAGAGCAGTAAAAGTTTCCTATTGCGTCTTTGTCTCTGCAGATGGAAGACTGCCGATATTTATTCAGGCCTGGGGCTGAGAGACCCAATAATGGACCCGTAAGTGTGCATGAGCGCGTTTGTGTGCAGAATGTGCAACAACTGGCAAATCTCTGTCATTCAGACATTTAGTAGAAAGTCTCGTCAGATGACTCCCGTGTGTCAATCTGGGATTATCATAGTGTCTCTCCTCCAGTCAGTAGAAAGCATGCCCTCTTTATCCCATAAAGTAACAGTCCTCTCCTTTCTGCCTGTAATATCACTAATGTATCAAATGTGAATCAGTATATCTTCAGGTGTACTGAAACTGCCTTGTGGATGCCCTGAATCATTGATGCAGGAATGAAGAGGAGTGTGAGGACCATGAAGTGGGTTCCTACATCTGTGTCCTTGATTGGACGGAGTGTTCAGCCCCTAACTCACAGAGAAATACTAAGCACACATCAGATTGGCTAGCTTCATCTGGATTTTGTTTCCCACAACACTTCTGTCCCCCATCGGAGCTCAGTGGACAGCTGAGGTTTTTAGATCCCGTCATCAAAGGTTTACCAAGCCATGCCAACCAGGAAGGAACAACTTTCCATATGGTGGACATTTTTTATTGGATTAAGCACTTTTTGAATGAAGCAACCCAGCAGCATGCCATTGTCATGGATTCCTTCAACAGGCTCATCATTCTTTCTGATAATTGTATAACTATAAATAAATTATGCCACGTTTACTCCTCTCTGAATTTGAGGACATTTATTAGACATAGAGGAAGTTCTGGAAGAAATAACAAGATGTCTGCTGTAGAACACAATGACGCCCAAAGATCTTTTTGTCTCAAGACGAGCGGTCAGGACGCAGAGAGGGACAGCTTAAGGACGTGGAACCCTGAGATCTGTCAGAAAACCCGTCAAAACGATGATCATTCACGAATACCACAGAGGAGGAGCAAAAGTGAGAAAATGAAAATAAAGAAAAGTGTTTCCTTTGAAGAGGATGTCATCGTCTACCTGTTTGATCAGGTAATGATCAATCATTCTTTGTCCTCCAGTTTATTGTTTTTAAGTGGTGTTGAGGGTGGAGAGGCTGTTAATTAGAAAGAACAAATCAAGAATGCAGAAGGGCCACAATCTGCCATCTGGCCCCCCAATGATAAAAGTCTGGCTCCGCCACTGGCAAAAGTCTTTAACACAAGAGTTTTCTGTTCTAACTGGAGTGTGTGTGAGCTTCTTGTTTCTGAAAGGTAAACCTGACTCGACACAGCTCCTCTGTTAACACGTGTTGCTCCTACTGATGGTAGTTTCATGTAGAGAACGTTTGTTGATGTGCTCGGCTAACGCTAGCATGTTTTGACTATTTTGACAATACTCAATGCCAAATTAAACATTTTTCAGTACAGTTCTAGTTTGTTGTGTTTGTGGGGATGGAGGGGGAGCGACTTTAGGAAAGAATTATTAATTTCTCCCTTTTTGTTGGACATCATGAAGTGAATTCTTAATGTTGTCTGTGCTGTTTACACTAGACAGACATCTGTCAGGTCAGCACAGCCCACAGAGCAGGTCATGTGACACAGATTGAAAACTCAGGCAGAAAACTGTCATGATGTTCAAAAAATCTGGACTTATCTCTGGAAGTGACTGTTGCCCTGCAACAGATGTCAGGAGTTGAGTTTAGTCTTTAGGCTCTGACACTGATCCTTTCAAAAAAAAAGTGCTAAAGCTTGGGATTAGAGGGATGACCTTGATGTTTCCTTTGGGGTTATCTTGTAAAATCAACCATGATTTTCCTGTATTTTTTTATTTTTTTTTGTCTATGTTTTGACAATCAACTGTTGATTCTTAGGAAACACCCACTCTCAAGCTGCCTTCAGAACCCTCTACATCTCCACCATTCCATATTCCCAGCATCCAGTCTGATGTTACGTCAGAGGACAATGGTAAGACTTAAAATGACCACATTCTAATTATTCCCCTATTGAATATCATTTACATATTTATAGTTGAAACCAGAAATGTCACACCGTGTTTTTTTTTCTAACTTTTTGACCTTTATTCTGATAAAATAAAAAGTAAAAAAAAACCTTTGCTGCCTCAGGTCAGTTAAGATTACGGAAACGAATTCAGTTTGCAAAATTCAAGCATAATCTTCTTATATTCAGAAATTTACAAACATTACTTTCAGTATTTGAAACAACTACTTTCGAAAAGTGCCTGTTTCTGGTCAAATATTCTCACAATAGTTCGTTGGAATATTGACCCATTCCTCCAGAAACATCGGCTCACAAAAAACGTCCTATAACACATATTTTCTACTGGACTGAGATGACTGGATAATGACACTCCGTCAGCCAACATCTTCACAAAATCTAGAATTGTCTTAAGATTTGTTGAGAAATTAAATCTTTTTTTAAATTTGCTCTTTGCGACACTCTGCCTTCAGCATGTCATCACCACAAAGCTCCTTATCAAGCATATAATTATGTTTTTACCAGTGTTTCGTTTCATGGAGATGTAGCTCATATGATGAGCTCAGCAGATGCACAGTTCTAACAGGTGTTTGCTAATTGCTGCTGCCGCTAGTCTGGAGGAGCTGGGTGGAAGTGTTGGGGGGAGGGCTGCTGTGTAATGCAGAAACTCAGCTTGGAGTCTGCAGCACTGAGAAGGAGCTTTGTGCAAAAGGCAATGCTTGGTCACAGGACCTGCTTCTGCAAGCAGAGTGACTACCAGGGGAGATTAATAGATTTCTCGTAATAAATTTCAAAATGAAAGAATCAAAGCAACACTCTAGGTATGTTTTTTTAATGAGGGAATAACAATATAACATGAAGTAAATCTCAAAAAGTTGATTTTACATAATACCGCCCTTCTAACACTTCAAGAAACTTTCGAGTAATAAAATTACATTTATTAACTGCTAATGTTTGTGGTTTCAGGGTTGCAGTGGGAAGATGACTTCTCAGCTTTGGCGTGTGCTCAACAATCTGGCACCGTTTCCCTGCCGACAAAGAGCTGGACTTCTCAGGGCAGGCCAGAGCGTTGCTCCCTGGCCCAAACTTGCCTGTTCCTCACCTATGTCACCGAGTCAGACCTTGAACTATGACACAAAGTGTGAGTGACACACACACACACACACACACACACACACACACACACACACACACACACACACACACACACACACATATATATATAATTTGAGCTCTGTGGTGATTTGATGACAAAGTGGTCAAAGCCACCTCTCTATCTGAATACCTCCCCTCAGCCAAGGGCCACCCAACTGTCACCATGGCCTAACGTGACATCCACTGTTGTTTTTCTGTCAGATGGCCAGCCTTGACCAAACGGAAAATCTGAGTAATCATCCAGATCTCAGTTCCTTCACCTGCCCCCCTCTCCTCCCCCCACTTCTCCCTCCCCTTTTATGAGTCAGGGATTTCAGCAGCTGCTTTCCCGTCTCTTTGCTCCAAAGCACTTACAGTTGATGACATCACATCCTACGTAGGGATGTGGCACAGTGCATTCAGCTCTCACTACCATTAGTATGACACGAGCAAACAGCGTGTGACACAGTTCAATATGATGTAGTTACATAACAGATCTGGGGCCTTTCCAGTTGCTAACCAAGCTGTGAAGTTTGCATCAAACATAAAAGCTTTCAGAAGGAACCCCAGGACAGTCACAGTGACAGAACCAGTCTGTTTTAGTAGAAAAATTATGTGAAAGGCCTGATAGCTTGCCTCTTCACTGAAGTGTGCTATTCAGATCAGAATTTATCAGTTGCTGCTGCAAAACAAACAGTGTAAGTCGATGCAAGCAGAAACTGAGCAAACTAAAAAAGCAACAGATAATGTTTCTATCGTCCAACGTTGGGTGAGGTTTGGTTGACTAGTTATGGTGTACATCAGGAGGGAAGGAAACCTGGCACGACCAGTCTGTGATCATTAGAAAACAAACATTTTCCTTCATTTATACATGAACAGAAATATGAGAACCTCACAGAATTCTTAAGAACCAGGTGAAACTGAAACCAGTTCCCCTTTAATAAAGACTTGTAGCAGGTCCTACGGGTCTCTCCAACATTACTGTGTGAACAGGTGTATGTTCTCACACACTAAGTGGTCGTAGAACATATATTGGCACCTCTGTCATCCAGGTCACACTTATGCACATGTTTACTCAGTTTGTTCAAGGACATCCAAGCCAAAAGTTGCTGTTTGCTTCTGAGAGCTGGGAGCACCACATCTGTGATCTCACACACTCGGCCCTCATTTTACTTGTCTTGTTTTACTCCATTCATAAAATACATACAAGTAACTGGAATTACTGTTCACCTCTTGTAGCTTCTGGATTTACAGCATGTTGATTACTTAAATACCTATGCTATATATTGTGCTGTAGTCAGAGGCTAACTCCAGTATTTCCTGGAGTTAGGGACCACAGTCACAAGCAAATAGTTAAAATCTGTAAATACTCTAACAACACTTATAACTGCCTATTTTAAAAGTTCACACACACACAAAAAAACCTAAACATTCACTTTTACACACAATGGAAGCCATCTTTGCACTAGCCTTTTTATGTCTGCTCTTGGGTTTATAGCCAATCAACATCAAGGAAAATAAATGCCACTCTTGGATTCGTTGCTTTGCAACTGGCAGTTGCCAATTCACTGCTTCAGTCAAGCTGAAAACACGATCTTTGAAGACTGCTGGTAACTCCTCCGCCGATTGGCTCGGGGGAGGAGTGACTGGTTGAGTCACGAGAGTGACTTTTTTGCAATAATCTGACCTGCATTTTATAATAACTCACAATATTTAATGATTCTGAGAAAAAGCCACAGACTGGTCAGAATGTTCAACATTGCTTCCATGTCCTCCGTTGTTGTGTTGTGCTTGTGTTGCAAACACATCACATTGTGCTGTTTGTGGGACTCTGGAATCGCCCATCTATAAGATGATCCCACCTGCTGGAGCTGCAGTTCAATTGTAGAGAAAAACCACCTGAACTATGTAGAGTAGAGTTGAGTCAACTCAAGTCATGTTGCTTGGTTCTAGGGGCATAAGAAGGAGAGCGAGAGATGGTGCTGTCTGAACTACTTATCAACTTCCTCCTGTCTTACTCTATGCCTCAACTTTCAGAGCCTCTACTTCACCTCCATTGACAGTGTCATGTTTTAAAGCAGATGAAGCTCCCACAAACATCTCTCCTCCTGAGGGTCATACCCTCACCTGAGCATCATTATTTCTCTTTTTCAACTCCATCATCATCATCATCATCATCATCATCATCATCAGCAATATCTTCATCATCATCACCATCTTTTAGAACCTTAGTAATCTTCTACACTGTCAGCATCTTCCTTATCATTAGAATATCTTCTTCAGTCTCCAAAGCCCTGGCCTCTTGTCAAGTCTTCTGATTCAGGGACTCTCCACAAGTCCTCATTACCCTGGGTTTTTCACAAGTCTATTGTACCTTAGCCAAGAGTTATAGTAGACTTAGCTTATTTTTCCTGGGGGAGTAGAAGATAACCCACTTCTTCATCTTCCTTATAGACCCAGTTATTCAGCCTGCTCTGGGTGTTGAAGACATCCCTTCTCTTTCACACCCAGAGGGGTCAAGAACCGCTAATGCCTGGTTCACAGGGGAAGATTTTAAAATTGTCGTCCAATTTTCAAAACTTGAGGCAACACATACATGACGATGAAAAGTCATAGGTATAACAGGTTTGATTGTACAGTTTTTGGTGTCAAGCCACATGGCAGGAGTAACACATCACACTTGAACCGATTTAACTAAAACATTCAGATGTCAGACAGGTTGTCTCATAAAACCTCTTGGGAACAAATATGAGCTCAGATTAAACAAAAATGGTTGACTGGGAAGAAGCGATTGAGATCGTTTGTGGATAATCTTTAACAGAGAAAAAGTAATACAATGATGTTTCCAATGTTCACCAGACAGTGTGAGGTGCCATGGGAGTTGCTTTGTCTTATGTGTATTTTGGATTGGTTCTCCTGGTTTTGCTAGGGTTCTATCAATTCCTCACTCAACCCCCTCAGTTGCCTTCAGGTCTTTGGTTCCTTCACATTTGATTCCTTTGTAATCACTTGCTTGTTTTCTATACAAGACACTCCATTCCCATAAAAGCCTCATGCTTTCATTCACTCTGTCAAATTCTCCTCTTAGCTCCTGGTTATCTGTGCTAGCTTGATGTTTCGGCCTTTAGGGTTCCTCACATTTTTGTAAATTTGGATTTTGTTACCTTTGATTAAACATCCCACTGCATTTATAACCTGCCTTCCAACTACTGCCCTCTTGTACTTCCATTCTTCTCAACCTGCAGTCATGTCTCTAAAAAGACCCCAAGTTTTTAGGCCATTCATGTTTACGGTGATAGAGATCAAACTTATATGTTCACAACTGTTTTAACGCCTCCAGCTTTATGTCGTCTGCTTTTTAACTGTGTTGTTTGATGGGTGGATCTGTCTAAAAAAACACAGTGACATCATATACGTAGACTGGGTGGGGTGTGGATAATCAGAAGGTGACTTCCCCTAAAGTAAAGTTGGAATGCCAAAAACGAGTAATCCAAACAGTGAAGGTGCTGGATGGATAATAATCTTAGCTGTTTTACTTTCCTATTTATAGTTACATTTAAATTTTATCCATGTGGCATTCCAGATGCCACCGTAAAGATGCCATCAGATTGTTTAAGTACATGCTCAGTTTATCTTGCACAACTGATGCTTTTCAGTTTTGCAGCACTTTATCAACACCAGAGGTAATAATCCCAACTGCCAACAGCTGCCAGCAAGTAAAACAGACAATGAAAGATTAACTCAGAAAACACATTCCTGAGAGGAAGGGGATTAGATTAGTGATTCCTAAAATAGGTAATCATTTAAATAATCACTTGGTATATTTGCTCACACTTCTAATGGTTTCTAAGAGTGTATTTTAGTTGGTATTACACAGTCATTACAGAAGTGATGAAGTGCTAAAAGTTAGGGAAGGCAAATACTGTGACATGGCTTTAAAGGACCTACCTCTGGGCTGGCAGGTGGAACCTGGAAGCCTATTCAAATGAAACAGTGGAAGGCGATAACACACAATGGAAATTATGTTAACTGCTGGACTCAACTAGACTCCCTAAAAAGCTGAGCTCAACTCTGCTTCAGCAGGATTTCATGCCCAGCTGTGTGTTTTAAAGCAATATGAGTTCATTTGAGTCTTAAAGGTATTATATTCCTAATAATATTATACATTTTATCTAAATAGTTCAACAGGAAATAAAAATGTGTACAGTTTTGTTTGAATAGTTCATGTGAAGTCAAAATTTCACTGAATGCAACTGTAAATACTCAGATCACTTCCATTTCACAGAAATTACAGTAAAACAAAAAACGTGGTGAATTACATTATTTAGTAGTGAATATATTTTTATGAAGTTACAGAATAACCTCTAATGGTTGTTTTTTGTGTTTATTGTTGTAAAACCTTAACTAACCGTGATAAAATCAACTCTGCACATGTGCATACTTTAATAACGTTACTGAAGCAGCATAATAACCTTTCAGCCTTTGTCTCATACATCATCTTCATCATTTGACACCACAGAGAAAAAGTAAGAAAACGGCAACCTTTTCACCAGGCAGTCAGAAACAGACAACATTCTGATAAAGGTCATACACACAGAAAACTACATATTGAATGGACCCCAATCAGATAGAAAAAATCAAACAGGAATATTAGCATACTGGTAGCAGCAGAAGTTTGTCATTCATGGCAGGATGCATCTTGGGGAAGGAGGAGTGAGGGAGGATTATTCAATTATTTTCAAAATTACTTTTCATCCTAAAGAGAATTCAAATGATGCCATAACTCATATCATCCAAGTATATTCAAAAGTCTTCATTGCGAATGGTGATGCTGTATTCTAGAAGCATCTCTGGTAGCAGTCAGTCTTGCTACAAATCTGCAGAGGTCTCTGACTGAAGACTGTCTCGTAACTGTCATGATGTACTAACAGCTCCATTTCTGGGCAGCAGAGACGACTTTTCACAGTAATATATCCTGGATGAAACCGTCAGTTATTGGCAAGCACTGTTAATCCACCTCATTTTCCTTTGATGCTTCTTTTTAAATCCCTGTCTAGCTGTTTGGTTCCAAATGCAGAAAAATGTCCTGCTTTTTGCTCTGCTCCTTGGTCCTGCTCTGCATCCAGGAAGCCTCCTTTAAAACACTTAAAGGATTCAGGTTGTTCTTTGAGTTTTTGTGATGCTAATCAGTTCCCAGTTGTAAAACTAAAGCCTAGTTGGAGGTACAGAACAACTGGAGGTAAACAAACAAACAAACAAATAAATAAATAAAGCATGAATGAAATCACAGTCCCACTTTACAAATTCTAGTAATGCCAGCTGAATTCTCCAGTCTTGTGCCTTTTGTGATGTCATCAACTAAAATAAACACAAATGTAAACTTTTGTTCCTCCTTGAAACTTTTTCAGACATTATAATTTGTGGACATCAAAACTTCTTCACACAGCTGTGCTCTCATTATATGGACACATTTGTATGTAACGCTCCGGTGGTTGGCAGCTTTAAAACCCGGCAGCAGTTAGTTACAGCGCTCAGCAGCAGCAGTCTGTCGGGTCAGCGGCCTGCGCTCTGCTGCTCGGGCAGACTGCGCTGAGGGGCTGGCTCTCTGATTGGCTGAGCAGCGCGACGTGTACATCAGTCAGCTACAGGTAGCGCACATGTGGCAGTTATCTCCGCGCCGCGGTGACGCTCCGCAGCTTCTCTCTGCTCCTTTACCGACTTTCTGCCGCTGGTTTATGAACGGAGTGCTTTTCAGTAGACGCTCAGCGGTAAGTCTTCTCAGCCCACTCTCCTTCTTCTAACCCACTTTTACGGCCGTTTTGTTTGCTTTCCTTTCTCTCTCTCTGTGAACCTTTGGCTGGAGTTGCTTCATGAGATCTGCCGTTAGGTGATTGCAAACTGAGGTTAGGGAAATAAGGAGCTACACAGTACCGGGAAGATATCTAGAGGGTTACACTGTGTAACTTTTATTATTAAGCGCTCTAATCTATGTAAAACAACAAGTAGAATTTGCTTTGAGGACCGTTTTCACAGAGCTCAGAATTAAACTGCTTAATGTTTAAAGTAATCAGTCTGCATTATGCGTCATTTCATCTTTGTTCTTCAATTAATTAGTGAATTTATTCAAATTTGGAGACTGGTAAATTTTTGTTCAGCTGTTATGAATATTCTGTCTAGTTTTGTCAGTTAAGTTACAGAGACAAGTGAATAAACAAAATGCATAACAAGAAATATCAAACAGTAACAAAGAAAGTGATATATTTCCACTTGTGTGGAACAATTTGTTATTGTGACTCAGAAGACATGCACAATGTTACATTATGTCTTAAAAAATATCAACCATGTAAGAAAGGTTAATACTCGCCGAACTATTTCACAAAAGTTCTATTTTTGCTCGAAAATGTTCCAACTGAACTCATTCTAAATACATATGAATGTCTGTGAATAAAATTAGATTTTCTGAGGGCCAGCAAGTGGCCAAAACCTCTATTTTTTATATATATATACCTCAGTACTGGCTGCTTCCCCTGTTTTCATGAGCACAACCTTGAAGCTGACATTATCTCAGATGTGACAGGATAAAAGGTGCAACATCATGGCGTTTTCACACCGTTAGATCAGATACAGGAGCACGCTGCACTTTTAGACTAAAAATGGGTAAAGAGACTAGTGCAGGGGCTTTCAGCTCTGGTTCTCGAGGGCCGGTGTGCTGAAACTTTTAGATGTGTCTCTGCTTCAACACACAAATAATGAGGTGATTAGCAGGACTCTGGAGGACCCGACTGCACACTGAGGAGGTGATTCAGCCGTTTGACTCAGGTGTGGGACCGTGTCTCCCTGGTCCCAGCTGCATTTAGCAGCTGCAGGACAGCGGCCCTCAAGGACAGCACTTGAAGACCCCTGGACGAGGGGATCAACCGACCAACTAATTATTTAATTAGCAACTTTCACATGATCTTAACACAAGATTGATAGTTTTTTTTAAAGTGACCCCAGTATTGAAATATCTCAAAAATGTCCTGAGTTTTATGAAGCAACTTACTAATTTATAGCTTCGTGTTTTAAGTAACTATGCACCTGATTTGATTTATTAAAACATATTTTTTAGCAGTTTAAAAATGAGAATTAATGATTTTTAGAAAATGTACTGAAGCTCTCTAATTCTTTTTCTGAACTAATTATGTAGTCCTGGTTTATTGGGGGCAGTCCCAGAAGTTATAGAAATTCAAAGGGTGTTTGTTCAAAAAACAAACAAAAACAACAAAGCATAAATGTATAAATTAGTAAAAAATGGCACGTTCCAACAAAAATAGACTCTATGAACAATACTGATATGGTTTCCACCAGTGTCACTGCTTAGAATCTGCCTTTCTGAGAATCACTAATGCAGATTCTGCTATGGTTTCTCTTCTTACTCTCCTTTATCTGAGGACATTGATTCCATCCACAGGCTTGGATAAACCATAAACATTTCATTGGTGGATGGCCATCACCCCATCCAATGGATGGGAGGATGGTAATGTGACAGGATGGTAAAGCACTGCAGGATTCTGAGGAGCTTACTGAAACAGGGAAGCAACGGTGAAGTCAGTGGAGTGGTAAGGCTGATAACCAATTTAATATTGGTTATCAGCTTTCATGGTTTAGACTCTAAAACCTCTGAGGTTTTGAGTCTAAGTGTCATCCTTGACAACACTTTGTCATTTCATTCTCATATAAATGACATAATCAAGACTGCATTCTACATAATTCAACTTAAACAAAGGCCATTCTCACTTGATGAAGATCATTGAAACAGGCCAGGAGTAATGAGCAGACATGCAGTCCAGTACTTGGTTCTTTGAAGTCAACCACAAAGGGACTTGAACCCTCAATCTTCTGATCCAAAGTCAGACGCCTTGTCCATTAGGCCACATGGTCCTTTTTCCCACCACACTTTGGTGGTTGGAATGGCCAAGTCCTGAGCAATTACTCCATTCGAATAACCATTTAACTCATATAGTGACCAAATAAACGCCCAGCGACAGATACTGCAGTAAGCTTAAGCATAGGTGGTACTCTTCATATTCTTGAAATATCTCAAGGGGAAAGGTCATTCTAAATGGTTTTCTTAGATGAAGAAAGCTTTGAAAAATGTCTGACTTGCAGTAGATGCACAGTGACATCACAGAAAAACTTAGCATAGCAGTAAATAAATCATGTAAGCCTAAGGTTTTACCTGGTGTATTGTGTGGCCGAAATATTTTTTCTACAAACTGTACCATTGTTTTGCATTGGCTTTGACTGAACATGGGTTCCACAGCTTAAGGCTTTGATAAGGCTTAAGTGCTGATATTTTCAAGATGCAAGTCAGTAAACAGGCTCTTGAATTGGCCAGTCTTGCATGAATAGAATTTGTTGATGAAAGATCACATGAAATATGTTCCATCTTTTTGTCTTGGGTTAATGCAACCTAGATAAAGAGTTTTCCTTATTGACTAACATCATCAACAAATGATGTTGAAACATTGGATTTAACTCAACCACGAAGGGACTCGAACCCTCAATCTTCTGATCCGAAGTCAGACGCCTTGTCCATTAGGCCACATGGTCCTGTTTTCCACCACAGTGCGGTGATTGGAATGGCCAATCACCGCACTGTGTCCTGAGCAATTACTGAACCATTTAAGCCATGCAGTGACCAAGTAAGAAACCCAATGAGAGAGACCGCAGTTAGCTTAAGCAGTGGGAGTTTTGATATTCTTGTAAAAAATCTAAATCTGAAGGGGTGAGGCCATTTTAAATGGTTTGTTTTAAAAGAAGCCTTGATAAATGTCTGAGTTGCAGCACATGCCTATCAGCAATATCGCAAGAAAAATTAGAAGAACGCAAAACAAAATTAATAATAATGTAAGCCTAGGATTGTGCTTGGTGTATTGTGTTGCCTAAATATTTTTTTTAACAAACTATACCAAATTATTTTTGCAGCATCTCCGACTGAATATATTTTCCACAACTTAAGACTTTGATATGAAAGTGCTGATATATTCAAGATGAAAACATCTTCAGTTGGCTGCTCATGCATGAACAGAATCTCAGACAGTCTGTGTTGATGAAGGATCACATGAAATGTGTTTAGGTGGTAGTCTTAATATTCTTGAACAAAATCCAAATCTCAAGAGGGTAAGGCCATTTTAAATGGTTTGCTCTTTGAAGACATTTTGAAACAAAATGTAAAATTTTACTAATAAAATTAAATAAATAGTTATCTCCAGTTTAGAAGACCATCAGCTATGCTGAGGTATTTAGGGATCTAATCCCAGATAGAAGGGCAGGAAATGAAATGTCACAATTCCACTTTTGCATGTGAAATTATGCATAATTCACTTTTTCTTTTGTGTCTTAATGTTCCTGTCTGTGTATCTAGGACTTTTATAAGTTGGGAGACTTGGTTGGAGACTGTGAGGTGAGAGGAAGCAGTAGGATGAAGTCCAAAGGGAAGGCAGCGAGACCCTCCAGGAGGCCCTGGTCCGACCCAGAGCCGGAGAACGAACCGGACACAGAGCCGGGCTCCAGCGAGCAGGAGGGCTCGGAGGCCTCGGTCCGGATCGGCGGCTCCTGGAGGGGCTCCTTGAGGAGCGGGAACGGCAGGCGCCGGCAGGGAGGAGGAGGAGCAGGTGGGGGAGGCGGGCGGCGGCGCAGGATGTACGGGTCCAGCACCAAGGAGCGCAGCATCCGGAGGCTGGAGAGCAACGAGCGGGAACGCCAGCGCATGCACAAACTCAACAACGCCTTCCAGGCGCTGCGCGAAGCCATCCCACATGTGAAGACGGACAAGAAGCTGTCCAAGATCGAGACTCTCACTCTGGCCAAGAACTACATCAAAGCCTTGACCACCATCATCCTGGACCTGTCGGGGGCCTGTCTGCCCACTGAGGCAGGGCCCTCGGGGGCCAGGGCTGCCAGGCTGCTGCAGTGCTACCAGCAGCACCTGGAGGAGGATGGGGAGGACGGCCTCACCCAGTACCTCACCCACATGCAGAGCTTCGGCCAGGAAACTTAACAGCCTGGGACTGTAAAAGGGTTTGGGACCAGGAGCCCCCTGCTGGATGCTACAACAACTGACTGCTGGCCCAAAACTCGCAAAAGTTTTCCTACCTCTTGAACCTTTTCACTTTTTTTCACGTCTCAACCCCAAGCTGTCAGGAAATAAATGAAATGTAAATATTTATTGACATCCCTTTGTTCTGATTCCCCAGAACAAATCCCAGTTTTATTCAGAAATGACTTAATTAGCAAAGCCGGTCCACCTGTGTGATGTTTGTTATGATCCTGTTTCTTTGACAAGAAAACAGAACCATGATGACCACGAACACTGCAGGTTAGAAAACAAAATGGCAAACTTTGCACATTTCACAAAGCTCTGTGAGGCCACCAGGAGGAAACGGAAAAAATCTGAACACAAATCTACCAAGAAAAAAGTGTTATTTGAAAGAAAGTCATAAGAAGTTCTGCTTGCAGCTTGGTACAAGCCAGAAAGGCATGGGCGGAGCCAGGAGGTGGTGAAAGGTGGCCATGATCACCCCTGCTGTTCCCTTTCAAAACAGTTGGTGGCAGCAGTGAAATGTGCTTAGACAGCAAAAATATATAAATATAGGCGTATGCTTATTTACTTCTAGAAAAAAATTTCTGTCTTTGATAAGTTAGTTGGAAAATATAAATGTTGTGCTCTAAAGTGGCTCAGTTGTTGCCCACCCCCCCCATGAGGGGCCACCCCTTCGAAAATTGCATGGCTCCGCCCCTGCATATTGGGAGACATGTGGAAGAAGTTGCTCTAGTCAGAAAAGAACAAATTGGAATGTACTGCACATGTTGAGACATGGTGGTGGCAGCATGATGCAGTGGGAAGGTTTTTTCCTTTTGAAGGAATAAAGAAGCTAAACAGAGCTGGTGGGAAGTAAATACAGAAAACCTTTTACGGCCTAAAAAAAGAGTTTAGCCTGGGTTGAAGGTCACCCTTCTAAAAGTACAGTGACCCCAAACCAACAGCCAGAGATACAACAGCATGGCTTAGACTTAAAAACTGATTTTTATAAATGCTCAATCTCACCTTGAGCTAATTTGCCAATGAAAATGAGAAATAATTTCATTATGTTCATTTGTAAAATAGACACACCGGAAAAGACCTGCAGCTGTAATTGCAATGAAAATGGACAAACTTCTGATTCAAATGGGTCAAATACAAATGCACACCACATATTTCAGAGTTTTACTAATAAAACAGTTTGAAAAAGCCATGGATTATTTTGACTTTGCATTGATCTGTCACATTATTCTCATAAGACATATTGAAGCTTGTGGTTGGAAATGACAAAAGTGGAATTAATTGTTCAAGAGATGAGAACATGTTTGCGATGCGCTGCAATCCTGTGAAATATGCTTGAACACACGAGGTGGGCAGAGAAAAAGACTGCAGTGGACACCAGAGCAAAATGTGAAGTGCTTGTAAAGAAGAAGGGCTCTCCCTTTTGCTTACTTTTTTTTTTTGCTGTTTGAAATGACTTTGTTCTCTTTTTCTACTATCTTGTGATCTCCCTGTGTGTATGTGTGTGTGTGTGTTTTGTTAGGAAACTTGCTGAGTGTAAGCTTCTGGTCATAACTGTCACAGAAAGGAGAGAGAAAACGAACAGCAGGTTTTTGTTGCACAAGATCGTGTGAGACCCCGATAATCAACTATGATTAAGCTGAGAAGGCCTTTTTGCATTTTCTGCATCATAATCTGATTGGCTAAAGTCAGCTTTAAAGTGTGTTTTGTTTTTCTTTATTTTCCTCCTTTGTTTCCATTTATGCCAAAGCTTCTGAAAAAAAAAATCAGAAAAGAAGAAAAAAGCTATTTGAGTAGTTGCTATCAATAAAACCATTTATTTATTGACACCAACTTTTTTTCATTTTGGTCAATGCACAACTTGATCATATTACACAAGATGATTACTATTTACAGATAACAGCCACATATCAGCACATGATCAACATTTACTAACGATTCAGCAGTCAAACAGTAGGACACTACGCCAGTTATTAAAGCACCATTTTATAACCTAATATATCACCCAGTCCTCAGAAACAGAAAACAGAAAATCCATCTTTACTTTACCAATGCTTGCTATATTTCTATTTACAATAACCAAAATAGTTTTTTTCTTTACAACTGCTCAGTCATTGTCTCATCATCTGGTCAAAGGACGTAAACAACATGCAGATGCAATCACCCCTGAGAAAGAGGAAGGGTTAGTTTAAGCATTTCAAATACCATCTTCTTTTTTTTCCCCCAAGTAATCCCCTTTTTTCCCTTTTGATAATGCTAAATATTGCACATGCACCACAACAACTTTTCAAAAACAAAATATTTCAAAGTGGCTAGCTCCCCTGACAGTCAAATGAAAGCAGTTGTGACACATCGGTGTTTTGTCTTATTTTTTCATGCTTTCTGCTGCTTAAACGATTAAAAATTATTGTTTATAATTCATAAACTTTGCTGGAATCTGTAGCGTTTAACGAATCTTCCTGTTCCTGAACTAATTATCAAAATAAAAGAACCGGTTTGAGACGCAGTGCAGCTAAGAGGGTGTAAAAACAACAAAAAGCAGCTCCAGGCAGAAGCAGCCAAAGAAAGGTGGTTCCAGATTTTGACTTTTTTTCCAACCTGTTATATATACAAAAACTCTCAAATGTCTGCACACCTCTGTTAAAATGCATGCTTCTTGAGACAAACAAAATATTCATTCTGATGAGGTTTTTTAAAACCTTTCCCTCAAATTATTTGAATAATATATTTTGCAATTCGAGTAAAAAACAAATGCTACAAGACAAAGAAACTCCAAAATGTCTGCAATAACCTGGTGAAATAAATATGGATAAGGCTTAAATTCACATTTGCTGCTATTTATAATAAATCTGTTTAAGCTCTAATAATATGACCGTTCCAAACGGGATTTTCCTGGTCATTTTCCATCCATATGTTGCAAGGAAGTTCCAAAGCATCAGAGGAATCTTACTGAGTTAAAGTATTAATCTGTGTACTATAAAGCAATGACAGAAAAACCACAGAAAAACAAAAATCTGGACATTTTTCCAAGTAGGCGTAGGGTTACAAGACATCTCTTCTAAAGGTAACATCCAGAACATCATACCCAAGCTAAAACTGGTAGTGGCAGCATCATGCTCTAGGTTTGCTAACAGAGATTATTGCTAAGAATGGCTTCACATACCAGTCAGTTTTGGCCCCAAACCTAGAAAGCTTAACCTGCTGACACTTTTTTTTTTTGTAAGCTTTACAGTCATTAAACAAAAAGAACAATATCATGTTAGGGAAATGGCCAGAGTTCAGACCTAATCCAACAGAAAATTTATGGGAAATTACTGTGCTGCCTAATTAAATAATTTTAAAAAATTGCTATTGTCACGTTAAATTGACTTGCACAGATTGACACAAACAAACCACACACACAAACACAAAATAATGAATTCACGTTTAGGTCTACTGAGAAAAATCCATCAAGCTTAGCAACAAAATACAAACACCGCTATAAAGGAACAAAACACACAGAAAACAAAGACTTATTTATAGATCTTGAATGTCTGGTAAAATATTAGACTGGCTCAGCTTCTCTGAATATAATACTTGCCCGCAACTTTAAACCTAAAAGGCCAAAGTGTCTCTTAAAAGTGAGTGTATTACTAAGTTATCCTGGAGTTTGACAGCTACATGGTAGGATTAGGAGCTCAGGGTGCGGCTGGGGGTGGAGTGTGAGCGGCTCGGGGCAACGGCTCTGTCATGGAGGGAAGACAGATCCGAGGTGGCTCCATGGAGTTTCCTCTCACTGTAATATGGTCCCATCCGCCCTGCAGAGGGGGAACACAGAGGGAAGTAGCAATTATAGGTTCATATCCCAGGAGTGTTTGGATGTTTATGACATTAAATTCCATTAGTGACAGAGTCCCATCCTGAATAGTTTTACCCCAATGCCATAGTCCCATGATTGCCCCTTGGGTTCCATGGGCTGGACTCCGAGTCGATGGCACACCGTCCCGCAGCTCAGACTGTGGCTGCCCTGAACCTTGTCTGCTATGATCCACACCTACAGCAACACATAAAGCAATTCAATCAACCCAGGAAGCAACAAACAGGTGCATGCTAAGAACTGAAAATGTAAACACACATCCATCCAAGCCCCAAACACAGAGCAAAAAATAAAAAAAAAAGTAAAAAAAAGAAATCTTTCCATCCCAAATGGTGTTTTTATCATCTCTTTTTTATCTGGTCCCAAACAAAATGCCTGAAATATCCATGAGCCCACCTGATCCAGGGGTCCCACAGAGACTTTGCGTACGTTGTTTGAGATGTGCTCCCAGGATGAGCCCTGAGGGTAGCTGGGGGTCACTCCCTGTCTGTACCAGAGGTTACCTACACATGAGCAGAGAAAACGTACAAAAGGCACTCTGTACAGTGAAGTTGTTCAGAAGATGTTGCCGTAAACACAAAGACAGTGTCCTTACCATTCTCGTCCACAGTGTAAACTGACGTCATGCCTACAGACACCTGCTTCAGCTTCTGCTTAGCCGGAGAGGGGATGTGGTACCAACAGTCCCCTGCAGATGGAGACAGAGCACTTTGATACTTGAGCGCTAGGCTATCTTTAATCAGAAGCGGCATAAGTTGCTATGTTTTGCTTCTTGTAATTGGCATGATTTTATTTAAATGTTAAAGTCGTTTAACAGAACTGAGACATTTTTTGTCATGGTTTTCAGACAGTCTCAGATCCTCCTGCTGACCTGCTGGGTTCGGTCCTGAGACTGACCCCCGGTAGAAGGCTGAGCCGTCCCGAGCCACGCCCCACACCTGGCTGGCAGCCCCAACAGAGATGGACTTGAAGGGCTGGTCTGTCCCCACATGAAGCCATGAGGTTCCCTGACATACAGACATACAGACAGGAAGATGTAACAACTACCACAACAGTATTATTCATTCCCCATGAACATTTTCACATTTTACCACAACAACAAGTAGAAGTATTTCATCTGGACTTTTTGTGACAGACCAACACAAAGAAATGCATGATTGTTAAGTGGAAGGACAAGAAAACATAATCTGACAGACAGACAGACAGACAGACAGACAGACAGACAGACAGACAGACAGACAGACAGACAGACAGATAGACGGATGTCAGCTGGTGTCTTGGTTCTTAATGATTTTTTTCCACCTCCCTTTCTGTGTATTCAATAATTTTTTCCTCTGCCATTTCATATTTATGACACATAACTTAAATGTTGAACATATTTGTTTTGGTTTCTTTCTATGGATGGATTATTTGAGAACATGTCATGTCAGTAGCACTTTTAGGATATATTCACTATGAAAATTTGTGATGTGTTAAATAGTTATTTTACTTTCTGTATCATGAGTGACAAAATTACTGAACGGTTTTCACTGTCTTCTCATTTTTGGAGCTGTCTTGCTATTAGCCAAATATCATTTGATCACCTGGTTACTGTAATCTACGTTCCCTCATTTTGCCCCAGAGCTTTCTGCCATTAATGTCTGATTAAAGCATTTAGAGAGCAGACAGTAACCTTTAACAGTAATATTACCCTCATATATTCAATGAGAGTTAGAAAACTCTCATTGAAGTGGTTGTTATGGATACCCATAAGGTGTCAGGCTGGTGCATTGAGTGTAATTTTGCACATTAGTAACTCACAGCAGGTGTCAGCAGGGTGACTCCCAGTCGACACAGGACGTCTCCTTTGTTGCTGATGGCCCACACAGGAACTGTATCCACGCTGCTCTGAGCAGCACAAGGCAGGATTGTGACATCACTCAGTGGGATTGGTGGAATTTCCCGCCAAGGTCCTGTTGTTGTCAATTTACACTTCCTATGCAATGGGGGAAATAAAACAGAAGCAGGAAGCTTTAACATAAGCAGGAAGCTTATGTTAAAGCTAAAAAATGTAAATTTTATTTTTTAAAAATGTTTTTTTTTTTTTTACATATTTATTAAAACTGTTACCATGTTGTGACAATATAACATGAGACAGGCAATCTATGAAAATACTGCTAATGCTGTCTGAAGAAATATACTGCTGCCCAACAAAAACAACCAATCAGAGTCAGGAGGAGGGGGTTAGTGCTGTTAATCACACTCATGTATGCAATGGTCAATGTGCTAATGGAGAAGCAACTTACTGTTCCAGGAAAACTGCTCCTCTGTTATCATTGACAATGCTAACTAGCCTTAGCATTCCTGGCAGACTGCTATCGGGAAGAAGCTTTAGCATAGCAGAGGACAATGGGGAGCAGCATATATACAAGTATGATTGACAGAGCTAGACCCTCCTCCTGGCTCGGACTGGTTGTTTCTAGTTAGCACTTGGAGGGAGTAGAGAAGATACATTTTTTCACAGATTATTGGTTTCAAACCATATTGTCATGACAGCGTCAGTTTTAACAAATCAGTGATTCTTGAGAATAGGGACAAAATGGGTTTTAATTTTTCCCAATTTTTTTTTTATTATATCTCAAACCTTATTTATGTAAATATGACAAATAATGTTTTGAAAATGTAAAAATGCTAAGGTGCAGGCACACAGTTGCAACATTTTTAAAAAAATAACATTTTTAATTGACCTGACCCAGAACATTGTCATCACCATCTGACAAAAATAAATATAAAATTATTTTTAAAATACCCTATTAGTGATATTTTTACTAAGTTTTACAGACAAATGCTTCTCAAGAAATAAAAAAATATTATTTAAAACAAAAAACAACAAAAAGTCCATCTGACGGAGTTGACAGTGCTTGACGGAGTTGACACAGAGCTGAAGCTGGTGACAAACTAGTGAGTAAAAAGAAATACTTGATACATGTGAATTTATGTAAAATACATTAAAGTGAATTAATTGCACATTTAAGTTAGATTTGTCAACAATTTCACTGAAAGAGTCAGAAAAACTGATGGAGTTGACAAAATACCAAACTACCTCAATCTATATGTTGTTTTTCTGAAGGAGGCCATATTGTAGCTCATCAGTTAGCATGGGGTCCTTAGAAGTTCTGATGCCCCCCAATAATGCCTGAGTTTTTTTAGATTCTTTTTATGTCTGACGGTGTTGACAAAAACTAGGGACAAATTTCAATGGAGTTGGAAAATATATAAAAATGATTTTTAATTCAATTTATTGATACTTTTATAATTATTTATATGACTACTTATATTTAATTTTCATAATATATAATTTTAGTATTTCTTTAATTGTTTTAAACTATTATAATGTATTGAGTTCTGCTCCTGGACAAGGGATTTTAAAGACACCAGCCACCTACTACAATGTTTAAAATAAAAAAAATATTCAGCAAACACCAGGAAAATATACATTGTTGTGCTCATATAACCCAGGTTAGTTTAGTCAGATATTTGAAAAAATTATATTTTGTGTGTATTTTATTCAAATTTTGTGCTTTATCCATAGGACCTGTTTTGTCCCTATTCTCAAGAATCACTGAAATATGTAAAAAGAATCTTTTATAAAACAACTTAAATATTCCAAACAAAACAAATACAAACATCAAGCCTCAATGATCCATTTAACCCACTAACAGAATACTTCACTCATCACTGGTTTGCTCTTTCTGAAAATACCTGGCCCATCGCCTGCGCCGTACAAAGTCCTTTATGGTTTTAAAGCCATGATAGGACCTACCAGAGGACATGGAGGGAGTGGATGAATGAATTAGAAGGAACAGAAAAAAAATTTAATGAAAGATTAAGTCACGTAAAGTGTAGCCTGAAAGGAAACCTACGCTGGAAAATCTGCAGCATATTGCCAGCCCTCTCTGTCTGTTCCCCCGGAGACGCTGTAGTCAACAGCCCAGTCAGACACCTGGACACGGTAAAGAGAACTGAAACACTTCATGCACCTGCAGTTGTTGGGTTAAATGTTCTCAGAAGTCAAGAATAAACACTAGAGGTGAGCTCAGATTACCCATGTCCACTGAGGAGAAGGGGGTTTTGTACCAGTCTTAGTGCACTCGCGTAATCCTGACGCATCGCTCCACATGTAGCGGTCTGTTGGAAGGCCTCTAAAAGGAGGAAAGCCCAATTCACATGGGTCAGAAAGAGCGTAATACAATTATTAAACAGATTAAATCACAATAAGCCTACATGTGTTTCATTTATGATTGCTTTACACAAAGAACTTGGAAACATCTGCATGTAAAACACCTGTTGGTGTAGCCAGTGACAGGGTTCCATCTCTGGTTCTCATAGATGTAAACGCTCTTGACGTCAGTCTGGGTGTAAATATTATCTGTACTGCTGGCCAAGCCCTGGAAGAAGCCTCCTCCATAGCCTCCGGTGTGGACCCAGGCGGTGTGGTCAAAGCCGATGCCCCAAACTATCCCCAGACTGTTGCACTCCACTAAACGCAGGTGGCCTCCTACCTGCCGCCAGAACCTGCACCAACAAAACAGAAAGACTCACAGCAAACTCACAACTTTTATTTAAATACATCACAGGGGCAACACTAATGCATTCATTTATTCATAGATTTATTTATATTTTGATATATTTCTATGTGCATTCTTGTTACTTTCTTTATTTATGTATTTTATATATTTAATTTATATTTAGTCATACTTAAATCACAGTATGACACATATGTATATATATTTTTATAAATTTTATGTTGCTTATGGTTACATTTGTATGTAGCAATATTGAACACTTTGAATAGAGCAGCTGTCAGCATACAAGTAATTTTCCCTTGGGGATCAATAAAGTATATTCTAATCTATTCTATTCTATTCCACCTAACAAACATGGACTATCTACTATTGGTAGGTCATATAATATCCTAATTAAACACAATGGGGGGTTGTGGCCTTAACATAGTTCAAAGTAAATGCTCTTGGTGGTTTTTCTTACATTTGATCACAGGGTGTGGGGTAAGGCATGGCTTCGAGGGCAGAGGAGGGCTCACTGACAAAGATGTCCCCTTTACAGGTGATGGACCAGATCGCCTGTTTGGACGGAGAACCGTGGATTCCTCTGGAGTCACAGCAGGAAACACTCAACAAAGCCAACTGGAAAACAGAAAGAACATTAAAGAGAGCAAAACTACTTTACGTCACCTGTTTCTGTGTAATCACAGGATAAGCAATCACAAAAAAATGCATGGTAAAAGACATGAGCAGATATTCATCTTCTTATCAAAGTTGTGCCAACAGGAATCATGGGACTAAAATGTTTCATTTTTGATGTAGATCTCTCTTTCTACACACCCAATCATGCATCTCCAGCTCTGTGCCAGCTGCCACTCTTATTGGCCACCTCTGTTTGGTACGTTCAGGAGTGTAGATGGCAAAAGTGTGCTTGGAGTCGTTGAGAACAGGAACCAGGATGGTTACTTCATTAATGAAGGCATGGAGGTACTGAGAAAAGACAGAGGAAGGAGAAAAAGTAGAAGAATGGAAAACATTCATTTTTGGAGTTTTGTGGCACGAGTCTTTAGACAAACAGAGACACAAATTCAAGCTGAGAATTTATGCAATGCAACCGGAGCTTATACACATGCATAGATAATAGCAAATATAAATTAGACATATTATAAATGTACGAGTCAAATTCATGTGGTGAGCAAATTGTGTTTTTTTTATTAGTTTTACCAACTTTACATTCTCACCTTCTTCTCCTCATAATAATTGTAATAAATGAATAAGATCCCATCCTTGTGTCCCTCAGCTCCAGAAAACTGTTCCAGAGCAAAGTGAACATCCATCCACTTGTGCGGCTTCCAGTCTCTCCACCACTGCATGGCTCCCTTCTTTACCCACACCGACTGCCAACACAGATTGGAGTTCAAGTCAAACCGTGAATGGGTGTCAATGAAAAGGTACTCTTTATGATCCAAAAGCTTATAATTTTTCAGAGTGTACTGCACGCACCTGCTCAATGGCTTGTTCATAATGTCTGAAATTGTCCATCTCTCTCTTGGACCTTTCACTAAGCTGCTCAAAGATTTGTTTCCGCCAAGCAGCTGTCTGAGCAGGAGACACGGACAGACTCAAGGACTGGACTGACTGGAGCACGGCTGGTGAAAGACAAGTAAGACAAGTAAAGCATCCTTTGCAAGAAATGGTCAAATGTTCACTACAGGAATCCTGTTATTGCATTTTAGGCAACAAAATCCAAAGAATGTGCCAATTGTTTTTTTTACCTAGTTAATCAATTAATTGTCAGAATAATAGATAGATCAATCAAGTTCTAAAATAATCATTAGCTGCAGCCCTAAATCTGGCTGTGTATGTATAATTTTGACTGTATTTGGGGGGAAAAAATACTGAATTTAGGTATTGTATCATCAATCCACCTGAAAAAGAAAGCTTTAAATAATTAGAAGCCCAAAATTGATATGATATTAATGCACATGATGTGTGTATGTAAACATCTGACTGGAATTAGACGTGGTATTTCAGAATTCTAGCTGTAAGAACATTTCCCACTGAGTCATTTCACAACATAACATACACGTGTTCAAAGAGTAGCTGAACCAGTTGAGTTGAGAGTGGCTGTCCACAGAGCAGCCTCCTCCGCTGACCCACGCCCACAGAGGGTGCTCGTCCACCCCATACTGATCCTCCATGGCCAGGCTGTAGGTTGCCAGTGACGACAGGCTACAGGAGTCAACGGAGTCTGCCACTGCTCCCGTTTGGCCATATTGAATCTGTGCCTCCTCCAGATCTACATTACTCCACTGGGGGTCAGAAGGACCACCAGACCCAGTAATGGTAACAGTACTGTTACTGGACAGAACGTCAGCCTCTCCTTCATCAGGGATGACCTCCTCCAGGACAGCAGGAGAGGCTGATTCAACACCTCCAGATGTCTTTGCTGGTTTTCGGTCAGAGACGAGTTCAGAGATAAAGCTGTCGCTTGTGACCTTGGGGATGTTGGGCTTGACGCATGGTTGTGATGAAGAGTTTGTAGGGGCATCTACGAAGGAGTCCAGCCCAGGGAATGTGACACTGCTGATGGCTACATCTCCTGGTGGATGTTCTAGGTCTAATTCAGCATCGCTGACTACTGATGGAACCCGCACTTCACCGGAGAAAAAACAACCCGCACTGTGGAGAGGACAAAGATTCAAGTCAGTAGAAATTAAATCATGAAGAAGCTCTGCTTTACAGACATTTGAATAGTAGAATGCATGTCTGTGGACTCAGAAAAAAGTTTAAGTCCCGTGGGATGCCTTTACCTGTGTTGACTGTTTGCACTGGCACTGGAATGGGATCGCTCCCCGTCTCGAGGAACGCTGATGGCCTTCCAGGTTTTACCGCTCAGCTCACTGGAGGTAACACCCTGTCTGAAGTACACCAACCGGTCCTCAAAGCTAATGGCCCACACCTTAAACAGGAGATGAGCCATGTTATGACTTACTGAGAATTTGGCAGAGCCTCACAAGACTGTCCATAACCCACATATTTCCAACATAATATGATAGACTAACAGAAAAAGGGCAGAAATGGTGGAATGGAAATAAAACAACTCCTTTTTTTTTTTTTTTTTTTTTACAAATAAAAATTGTGCATTTGTATTCAGCTGGAATATAGTCCAAGCATAAGAGAACCCCGTCACACAGTCCATCCAAACATAAAATCTTAAAGGGGTAAATACACATCACACAACATTTTCCATATTTCTATTTGTACAAAATTTGAGGACCATGTATTATTTCCTTCCATTTCCCTTTTATGCAGCACATAGTGTTGGTCTGTCACATAAAATACCAATAAAATATGTTGATGATCATGGTTATAATGTAGCAAATGTGGATGAGTTAAATGGGTTTGACTAGTTTTATACTGTATGTAGGAACAAAGTAACAGATATTCTTATCCACAGAAGAACTGAACATTTCTCTAACAGTTAAATATTTGGAGTCTGGATGTGTTGTGTCACCTGGTCGTTCAGGCCCACGTTGATCATGATCATTTCTCCAACCATGTTGATCCATCCGGAACCACAGGGGTTATGAGAGTTCACACCTCGCCTAAACCACACCTAGGACAGCAGGGTGACAAACTACTTCAACAATGATTATATTCCCATCATTCTTTGTATGCATTCATCAGTTAAAAGGTTTTATTTTTAATCTTGCAATCCTAATTCTAAAGACTTTACTGCAATAAATTTCACTGTAGCTGTCTACAGATGCTACTTCCTTTTTGCAACACCAGATGATGTTTCAGTTTCCAAGTATAGCTAATTTTAGTCTCATCTCAACCTTGACATGATTTAAAGTTCTGAAGCCCTGAGGTACCGATGGGTAAATCTCGCGGATATTTATTTTTCTCTTATGGTAGTAGCAGATGACTACAGTCTCTCTTTTCTCCTCTGAAATCAGATATGGTGATTTTTCTGCTTCTTCAAATGACCAACCACCACTGGGCAATTGGAAACATTTGGAAAAACTGATACATCTAAGTGTAACGGTTTATACGTTTGTTAATATGATTATTACTTTGTCAGAGAACACATTGAAATTAAGAATGTATAGAAAAACATCAATACATACATCTATACAGACATGCCATTTTCTTACTTTATTATCTTTGGTCACAGCCCAGACCACATTAACTCCTACAGCGACATGTATAGTGCCCACCTCAGGGCTCGGAGACTCCACCCCTGCCCAGGAAGTACCTGCAACACACAGGAAGCAGTTCTCAGACAAAATCCACACGCTTCAACAATGCATGTGCACAGTTCAGCGTGTACCTCTTGGGCAGTCTCGACTAATGCCCTCCCTGACAATCAGGTGACCCTCCCACAGCACAGCCCAGACCAGGTCCCCGGGGCCACAGCTGATCTGGACCACTTCTCCAGGGGGAGGCACCTCCACCCAGGAAGAACCCTCAGGATTGTGGTGAGAGATGTCTTCTCTGAACCACACCTGGACAGTAATAGAAACAGTGTTAGATAATAACGAGTGACAGTATTGTTTTTTGGTCAACTGCATAATATTATTTGAATATAAGTGTTAAATACCACCCCAGGAAAGAACCACTATCTGATTTGCATAAAACAAGCTAAACAGGAAATAAACAGCAGAATAAAGTGGACCATGGTGAGCTGTAGTGTGTTGAGGTGAGCTGTACCTTTCCTTGCAGGGACACGGCCCACAGAGACAGCCGGCCCCGGGGCTCCTCACTGATCTCCCAGCCTCCACAGCTGATGTCACTAAAGGGATCCGGTAGAGCTGTCTGCTGCGAAGGGATCTGTCAAGGCACAATTAGAATGAGACAAAGAAAATAAAAAAGTGTCCTAAAGTCATAGAAACAACTTTGCCAGATATTCTGGACTGATAGAAATCTCTTCTAAAAATGTTAGTTGAATTGCAGTTTGTTCATGACTGAATAAGAGGGATAATTACTTTTTCCACCAAGAAAAAGGAAGATTTTTATATTTACTCAAGTTATTTTTATCCAATATTAAAACTTGTTTGCTGAAACTTTTAATTGTGTCAGTGAAGCAAAAAAAAATAAAAAAATAGAAGTATCCTGTAAGAGGACAAACATTTTATTCACTACATTGTATGTGAACATAACTCGTACAGATATTTTGACACACACACAAACATACACACCTTAGCCCAGGTGTCCATGTCTTTGTACCTCCTGTAGCGGAGCCATCGCCTGCGACGGACACAGGAGTTCCACTTCTTGTCCTTGGTGTAAGTGGCAGGAAAATCCATGGCATACGTCCACCCCTGCAAACACAAACACTGAAGTTATTAATACAAGATGAGTGCAAGAGCAAAAAGGAAAATGAGTTCACCAAAACACTACCTCTTTTTCTGTGGGCTCTCCATCAAGGTTTTCATCCACAAACCAGTCTCCCTCCCACTCCCAGCTGCTGGAAGGGAGCTGGAAGCTGGCCATGGGTTGATGCTGCAGGCCTGTGATGTCACTCCACTGCCAGCGGTCACTTGGCAGCAGACGCTCTGAGAAACCGTCAACGGGATTCCATCTCTAAAAGAAAAATAGGGAGAAATTATTTCATTTTCATGTCTGTCCATCCATCCATCCATCCATCCATCCATCCATCCATCCATCCATCCATCCATCCATCATCCATCCATCCATCCATCCATCCATCCATGGTCTATAGCTGCTCATCAATGCAGGGTCTGGGACTCCTGAAGACCTCTGGTCCCTATCTTGAATGTTTTTTGGGCAAGAGGCTGGGTATGCCTCAGACTGCTGACCAGTCCATCTCATGATGACACAGAGATACACAGGTAAAATAACCTCATCTCTCCCCCAAAAAATAAATAATGCAGGAAGACTCTCATACCAAGAGTCAATTTTAGAGCGAATTTTTGTGTTTTGGATGAACCCAGAGTACATCAAGAAACACAACACAAGCAAAGGAAGAATATGCAAATTGCATGGAGAAACAACCCTGGTCAGGATTCAAACTTGAGACTTTGTTGTTGCAATAAATAACCAGCAGAGTAACTGCATGTGTTGCTTGTCCCTGTTTTTTTTCTCTCCCTTTCTGCAGGTGTAGAATCAGACCTCTAGGGTGCTCTCTAGTATTCTCTTCATCCTTCTGTTTCTCCTCTCTTCTTATCTCCTTCTTTCTATTTTAACTTTTGGTCCCACTTCTGTCCCTTTTTTGTCATCTCCTTTGATTTATTGGGCCAAGATCTGATGATTTTTGAGACCAATGGAGGAAGGTGAACTAACTATAAGAAGTCATTCTGACATAACTTAGCTCTGTGACAATGAGCTAAGTTGGAAACGTGGAACTGGGGTCTATTTGTGTTAATTAATCAGACGTACCAAGTAAAGTGTACATGAGCGTAGCTGACAAACAGATCACTTTTGAAGATTCTTTCTCTGGAAATTTTCTCCTAACTGAGATCTACTAAGGTCATGCATGCAATCTGGGAAAAAAAGCAGCAAAGTCCTTGTCAAGCTAATTCTCACATGTTGCAAAGAGACAATTAAGAGACCCTAACCTGATTTTCGTATGTGTCCTCTTGGTAGCGGATGGGCAGGTCAGATGCATGGACATTCAGGTAGATGCTGTTGTCACAGGCAATGCCCCAGCAGCACTGCTGAGCTGCTGTCACCCGCTTGAACTCCAGGTGGGCATTGCGGCAATGCTCCCATTGCTGTCCCACAGTGGACAGGCTGTAGACACGCCCGTACACGTCCACTGCCCACAGCAGGGTCACAGGCATGGCTTCACCCGTACCTGGAGACAAGCAGCAAGAAAATGTTAGTTTTTTTATATATACATGGTGCACAGTGTTTAACAAAACTACACAAACATGAGCAAAATGTACCAAACTTTTATCTGTATGTTCATTACAGATATAGGAAGAATAATACAGCATTGTAGTTTTCGCAAAAAAATCATTCTGATTTCCGTGATGAAACTTACAACAGGAAAAAGGAGCAAAGGGAAGTCATGAAAACCCTCATGTGATCATAACTTCATTCTCATAATGTGGTTTCCATAGTAATTCTAAAATTTATATTCATTCATCTGATAGACATACTCTATGTCCATCTCATCCAAATTCATATTCGCAGAATTCACATCACACAAAAGCAGCATGTCTTGTTTAGACACAGCCATAGAAACAACTAAATGAAGGCTACTTTATAGAGCTTCTGATGGATATTATTAGGGATATTATTAGCCAGATGGTTCTAATCAAAGTCACTTAAACAACTGATCACCAGCAGGCAGGACCACCTCAAAAATGAGGGAATTTCCTTGTTGGCTGTTTGCTAGCACATAAACAGTGGCTGTAGTGAAGCAATTGCTGCCAACAATTTAAGAAAGTTACCATGGACATTGTCATGTAAAACAAAGTGAATCATTCTAGAAAGGCAAATCAGAAGTTGAAAACATTTAAAGCATAAAGTCACCAATCTTCTCAGCAGTGGAAGTCACAGCAAATTCTTCAAACTTCAGACAATTCAGCAGTCAAATAATTTAACCTCCTTCCCTAAAATGTTAATTCTATTTTACATGGACATCTGTTACCATGACAAATGTTCAGATCCATGACATTACAATTACAAGCCTGAGAAAGTACCGCTTGTCTAGAAAGGTTGCAAGGAGATTCTCTCTACAAAAACTATTAAATGTTTTGGATAGTTTCACCTGAGTGTACAATAAAACTTCTTGAGACAAAGGCCAATGTGACTGCTTCAAGTTATCCTGTATAACTGTAGTTTGAAAAGAAGCAAAATCACAGGGTCTACTGAGTTTTATATCAACACTTCTAATTTTGGTCTAAGAAATCCTTTTCCTTTATTACTTTCTTACCATGCTTCAAGATTATTTTTGTTACTCTGAGACCAAATCTGTACTGAGTAGGTGGGGTTGTGTGTTGAAGGGCTGTTTCTGGCTCTTGCTTCATAAGTCTCACCTACATTTTGTTGATGTCACATAACTAAACTGCATTATTAAAGTTTGCTTCCTCAAGATAACCTGCTGTTTTTATCCCTACCAGCTCTTTCTTTAAAGATACAAAAAGGTCATTGATATGAACTGTGTATTCTGCAAACTCTATAAAGAAGATCTGCATAAGTTATTCCAGTTTGATACTTTTTCACTTATTTTCTGGCGAGATATTTGTACATTCATTTCCAACAACATTCTCAACAACTTTTCCCTCGCCTATGCTGACATTAGGGCTGGACGATATGACTGAAAAATGTATCATAATGAAAGCATTTCATATCAGTCGATAAAAATAATTATTGATTAAACAATCATGCATGTACACACCCATACCCAAGGAGAATTTTAGGAGATCAATCAACCTGACAGTCATATTTTTGGATTGTAGGAGAACCCTTCTATGCACAGATAGAACTTTCAGAAAGACCCCAGGCCGGGATTCGAACCCAGGTCCTTCACTGCAAAGCAACAGTGCTACCAACTGCAACACTGTGCAGCCCTTATTAGACATATTATCTATTGATACTGATCATGGCTTATCGAGATATTGTTAATGATATTTTTGTCCACCCCTAGCGAGCGTGTTGTTTAAATTCTTATTCTACTAATAAAACAGATCAATTGTATATCATCAGCCTATTACTATTATTACTATTTATAAATCCAAACTTTTCAAATCATACATTTTCCTTCTTAATTTTTTTAAAGAGGAGTTTGAGCAATGTATTACAACACTTCAACATTCACAAAATAATACTAAAGTTGATATGTGCACTCTAACATTTTGGTGAATTGATTTTCATTTCTACCTGCTGTATAACCCTTGGCGTTATTGTTTTGTTATAAATTCTTTCTGTGTTTGTGATTTTGATTTTGCTGTTTTTACCAGCAGATTAATTGAAAAATAAAAAGTTGGCTTCCTCAGATTTCAGTCTACACTTGGAAAATTACAAACTGCTTTCAGTTACAGGTAAAGTAAAACATGGGATGCATTTAATGCTAAACTGTATCTTAAATGTATGTCACGCTAATTATAAAACATATGATACCTAATTTGGCTGCGCACAAAAGTGACGTACATTCGGTGCGTGAGGTTGGTTACATTGTAACAAGCTAGCTGTATGTCAACACCCTGTCAAGATAAGCCTCATTCACAAACAAACACGACAATAATTTTTCCAAACAACTGTAAACTGTAACCTAAAACTGGCTTCGGAGTATCACGACACGACAATTCTTATGTCTGGACACGGTTAACCATAAAAAGTAAAAGTGACAATATTTAAATTTAACGAACCTAGACCCGCCTATAAAATGCCAGCCGGTGCAGGTAGCAGGTCGTCGCTCTTTCTTCTAACAGCAGAAATGAATGGTCAAATCATGGTGTGTCAAGTGGCTGCTAATATTAACGTCCTAGTATATACCTGCTATAAAACCGGAAGCAGTTGTTCCTTAAATTCTATTGGCTTAGTTGTTTACAACGCAGACCTCCAATAGAGGGCGCTCCCTGCTCAGATTTTACAAGTAGGTTGTTGAGTTCACTTTTCAGCAAGATTCAAATACTATGCAAGTTTTCTGCTCAAAATTGTTGAACTTTTTTCAACTTTATTTACTTTCTTAGTTACAAACACAAATAGAAAACGAACTGCTATATTTTATTCTGTTATATAGCTGGTTGACTGATTGAAGATGGTTGAAAATAACACAGATTAACAAATTATCTGACTATCCTAAGTTGTGCAGTACTTATAGCTCATATGATTTCCCTTGCTTGTAGATGTTACAAAAATACACAAACTCAGTAAAAATTAATCAGATGTTTTAATGGGCAACATCATCAACGTATGGCTGCCACGCTGACACTTGGCAAACGTGGCAAACGTGGCCACATCTTTCATACTTTCACTAAATAATAATAATCACAGCAGTAATAATGTTTGTTTTTTTTAAAGAAAACCCTTTGGAAAACCTAGAGATATCTTTAGACCACTTTATAAGAAGGACTGCTCTTACAAGTGTGATTTAAAACCGTTTGAGATTGTATTAACAACACAGATTGATATTTTCTTGCTTTTATTCCTGTTAATTTCAATGATTTTCTGCTTACGGCTATTGAATAAATGACATTAACGATTGGAATATTCCATCAAACCGAAAAAAACATGACTAAAACAGAAATATTTAGTTTAATATACGTTTAATATGCTTGATAAAGGTTATTTTCAGAATGTTGTTTTAACTCGACAGAAAAGCTTTATAGGATCGCGTAATTTATCATATTGAAGCAAGAAAGGAAGTTTGACTCCAGAGACTTGCCGTTGTCTCAGCTCCGCCTACTCCTATAAATAACAGCTGCGCCTACCCTGTAGTTCTTCCCTTTCATTAATCGCAGAGTGGATTGTCTGGTTGCTTCAGCGGAGCTTCACTGTCGAGGTAATGCCACAAAATCATGCCTTTTTTGCCATTTGTATAATTATTTTCCAGTGTTTCATAATTTGCTTGACTTCACCTTATTTCCTCTCAGGTTTTTGGTACTTTGTTCAAAAATCTATTTATAACGCCTTTAAAAATGAGTTCACACCTCTTGTGACGAGTTTAAATCTTGAACATGCATTTTGACTGCTCGCGCTCCTATCCGGTTCTTGTGTCGCTAAAACAGAAGAGTCTGACTGCAAGCAGCGGAAACAAAGGGACCATGTGGCTGTTAAGAAAGGCCCAGACCTTCCCTGATAAACTATGCGGAACTGTCCTCTTTATTTACTGCAAGTTCAAATTCGCGACCACCATCCCTGTCTGGAAGAAATCTGATAACGAGACACTTCCTGTGAAGGATGACGCTGGTGTCCGCCTGCCCAGCTGTCCAGGAGAATGCCGAAGCAGCCGGCGGATTTAGAGCTCACTCCTCTGAGCAGGCAGGCAGGCAGGCAGCGCTGCTAAAGTCCAGGCCCGTGCGCACCTATCAGTTTTTGCCGCGTGACTTCACGTCACAGTACAGGAAGGAAACTATTGAAAATCATGAATGTTGATGTGGTGACGGCTATCATTTATTTTAACGCAACTTTACTAGAAGAAAAAAAAATTAAAATATCTTTTACTGTGCGCTAAACGAGTAACTTGCGCTTGTAGCCGTGAACCAAGTCGCAGATTGCGAATAATGATCTCTTCCACTTGAGCGCTGAACACCACCCTGCTCCATCAGAGCTTTAAATCTGCAGGCACACTATTGTGCTTCTGTCCCGATTCCCTGTCGGGTTGTCTGGATCAGTCTGCTCAGCAACTCTGAACATTTATCTGTCACTGTGGGACGTGAAGACCACACCTCAAAAATAAAAAATCAACGTACGTGTTTATTTTTTTTTGTCTTTATTGCGGTGGAAATGATACAAACCGTCACCCATCAAATTATAATCATATAGTGTTAAACAAAAAAACAGACACTTAAACTCAGTGGGCAACGAAGGGATTTATTGAAATAAGCCAAAAAAATTCACACATTGAACATCTGTGGGCTTAACTTTGACATTTCTTAATGGAATGTTTTCCACATATAGTAAACCTGTTCAATATGGGTTCTTTATTTGCGATGTCATACCCAAACATGTTTAAGACCGAAATAACCGGGGATGCACTGATAAATCGGTGCCATTTTCTTAATTTTGGGACATTGTGATCACTCACTCACTTGCTGATCTTTTCCAATGATTTCATCTTCCTTAGCAAAGGTCTAAAAATCAGCCAGTGTCCTCTTTCTCACTGCTATGAGAGGTTTGACTGATAGACCCACCAGGTCATGTTTACAATTAACAATAGTCATTCTACTGTTGCAAACTCCATGACTTTAGTTTCAGACAAAAAAACGAGTATAGACCAAAATATGAATGACCAGGTCAGGCTTTTTAAAAGATCTGTAATCTGTTACTGGCCAGAAAACGACAATTGATGCACTCCTAGAAATAACCTTATAGATTAGATTATAGCCAATATTGTCATTCGAAAGCACATGAACGTTCTCATGTAAATCTTCAAAACTCAAAATGCATAGAACACATAATGAAATCATTCATTTATATGCTAAACTTATCTTTCAAATCTCATCTCTTTGATTTTATGTGGGAGTGGAACAGAGTGGGTACAGTCGGTGTTCTCTAACTCAGGGGTTCGGGGGGGCGGTGACTTGCAGCTTTTAGACGCCTCTCTGCTTCAGCACACCTGACTCCAGCATAAGCTCATTAGCAGAGCTCTGTCCAGCTTGACTGCATGCTGGTGAGGTAGTTTAGCCACTTAATTCAAGTGTGTAGGAGAAAGGGCCCATCTACGGTGCCGGACACCCCAGCCCTCAAGGACCGGAGTTCAGCCTCCATTGTTGTACAAATAGAATATCTTATATTAGCACCGAATGACGCTTTATGACAACAGTCATAAATATTCATGAAGGCTTATTCATGTTCATGACAGGTGTTATGTCATGTTTATGAAAGTGTCTTGACAGTCTTATTCACCCCCCTTCAAATAAAGTGTTACCATTAGCACCACCTACTGTTACATTTGCAGCCTGATCTCTTTTCAGGTCCAGTTCAATGGGATTCAGTCTTAATCTTTTCATAATCTCTTATGTTTCCCAGTAGTATTTAAAAAGAAAAGTGGAATGTATGCACTTAATTTAGTAAATATAACTGCTACGATTTACGATGACAAACTGCTTTATTTTTAGATGTTGCCCCATTTTATATAAACATATCTTGATTTATAATGTACCATTTTTCTCACCACTTTATTTTGAATCATCTACCTTCTATTTGCTTTAAGATCTTGGTAAAACATTTGGCACCAGCATTAACAGTCACACTCCCTTTGTTCCCTCTAAAGTCACTTTAGATAATACTGCAGTGTTTATTAGGAACAGTTACAAATGGGGATTAAGCTTGAGCTCTTGGCATCATGGCAAAGGTGGAGATAATAGTTAGCAGTAGCTCTCTTCATTCTGTGATCTATGACTGTGTGTGTGTGTGTGTGTGTGTGTGTGTGTTGTGCTTTATGCAATTTAGAATTGGAGCAGCACTTTATTCTGGGCACTAACAGCTTGTCATAGACAGGGAAACTCCTGCTCTATAGAACTAACCAGTTTGACTGGAAATGCTGTAAATAACAGTTATGTCTGTATGACTGAATTGAATATTGGGGGAGGAACATTTACTGTAGAGACTGTAAAATGAATGAACAGGAAGTTGTCTATAGCTTCCCTGGCAGGTAACACCTAAGCTTTGACCCTGTGTGGGTGTGGCTGTTGGTAGCTGCCGCTCTGTTCTGTCCGGGTGTCTGATCCTCATTGACCTAAGCGGAGCGTTCCTCGGCTCGATGGGGACGGTTCCCTCGTCAGCCGGCCCCCCAGCTCCTCGTGCCAAATGCAGCCCGGTGCTGTGAGTGACCGCCAGGCTGGTTCCTCCGGTCCACCCCAGCTGTCCTGACCACCTCCCCTCTCCACCCCCACTGAGTCGCACTGTCTGCTGCTTCGTTTCAGAACCATGGCCGACCTGCAGGAGCGTACCTTCATCGCCATCAAGCCCGACGGCGTGCAGCGCGGCATCATTGGCGAGATCATCAAGAGATTCGAGATGAAGGGCTTCAAACTTGTTGGCATGAAGATGCTTCAGGTGAGGACAGACCTGAAGAGCTTAAGTCTGTTATTTTGAGCCACATTCGCATGACTGCAGAGAGCACCAGCAAAGACCTCTGGAGAGCTGATTAGCCATCTGATCTATTCCTGACTGCAGAGAGCCAGCTGGACCCCACTGCAGCTTTTAATCATCTGATCTGGAATGGAATGCTGTTGATCATGTAGTCAGTTTAATTTCTACATCAGGGTGATCTTTTTGGATCCAGTGTGGTGTGAATAAAGTGCAGTTCTGGGTGACTCAGGTTAAGGGATTAAAGTAGCTGCTCAAGTGAAATCCTTTAGTCAGTAATGTGCTGAACAGATTGAGCAGCAGAGGTCTCTTGGTATGTATGGACAAGGATTTGGATTATTGGACCCTCTCTGGCGCATGTGGAGCCAGCTTCCCCAGACAGGCCTTCTTTTTCTGCACCAAGTATGATCTCTTGCATGGATGTCAGTTTTCATCTGTGATGCTGCAGTGGGATGAGCCAGGGACTTTGTACATTAGAAATGAGATGTATGCAGGATTGTGTAATTCCTTCAGTAATCGGATAATGGCATGCTTTCAGCAGATGTGCCCTCTGCCACCGGCACCTTTTTTTAGCAGAACTGTCCCTGACGCGTTCATGCGCAGATCCCAGCCAGCACTGAGGTCACATCAGGAATCTTCAAGTTTTTTTCCGGTGTTATAATTTAAAAGTACATGATCAAAGGGGAGCTTAAAAATGATTTGAAGCATTTTTCTATAATTGCTTATACATTGTAGTAATTGTATTTTGCTTCTCTGGCTGCAGCAGTCGATGTATCAGGTCTGCAGTAGTTTTAGGGGATTCTACAGTGAATGCTCTGCATTGTGATCCATCACTTTGTACTGCTGCTCTATGCTACAACAGTTCTGTGCTGTGCTGAGTACGGCACAGCAGCTCAATAAAGCTCAAAGTTAAAAGTTGAAATTTGTTGAACTTTGACCCCGGTGTGCTGTAAAAGACAGGATGTCCATCTAGGTGTTGCAGTCTACAGAGAGAGCAGCGGCTCAATCATAAGCTTAGCTTGATGATCAGAGTCCTGCAGACACAAACTAACAAATGGTTTTGGTACTTTACAGATTGGATTAGCTTTTGAAAAAATAACTATAGCTATTAGTCTGGGCTTAATCAATATGTCTGACTGAAAACAAATGTGAAATATGACATGATAAAAATGGTTTAATTTTAATTCTAATTAAAATTAGTAGTTTCACAGAGTACCAAGCACATCACAGAGTTGTTGTTTGTTGCATGTAATAACTGCAGCAGCTTTGTGAGATGTCAGTCATCTGAATGAAACTTTAAATGATGTTTGTCCTCTGCAGGCCTCTGAGGACCTTCTGATGCAGCACTACATTGACCTTAAGGACAGACCCTTCTTTCCTTCCCTCGTCAACTACATGAGCTCTGGTCCAGTGGTTGCCATGGTGAGAACCCAACTTGTTTTTTTATAGAAGAAGAGGCTGGTATGTTAACAGTTCTGACTGAATCCCTGCTCTTTATGTTCCAGGTGTGGGAAGGAAAGGGAGTGGTGAAGACTGGCAGAGTCATGCTGGGTGAGACTAACCCTGCTGACTCCAAACCTGGAACCATCAGAGGAGACTTCTGCATTGACGTCAGCAAGTGAGTGTCGTTTGGGTCCGTTCCATCAAAACTGTTTGTCTGCACTCAATTAGCCAAAGAGTACAAAAAGAAATGATGATGGCTACTAAAGTACTAATTGATTAATCATAAAGTCTGATTCAATTTGATGAGTGATTCAATTTTGGAGAAAAAAGGTGAGTAAATTACAAAATGGGGATGATGCTAAGGAAAGCATTGCCCAAAATGTACTGTTAAAAATGGGAAACCAAAAATCAGAATTATTTCCAACACAACAATAGAATGCTATAAAAATGTACAATTTAAAAATGTTGCTTCCCTGTTTGGGAAACTAGTAGAAAAATTGCTCTTGGCATAAGTGTTCATATCTTTTGTTTCAGTATGAATCTTTGAGTCAGTCATGCAATCATTTTATGACAACTTTTATTTAACTTCCTGCAGGGAGTTGAGTGACTGCCGCCTATTTGAACAAATGCAAACAAATCAATTTGTATCAATTTTGAGTCAAGCGGTATTTTGAATAATTCAGTTTTCTGGTAACGAGATGTGGAATGTCCCTCTGGTGGGGAAGGAACCTGAGCTGGTGTGTGAGGCTCCGGCTGGATGTAGTCAGATTCACCTCGACACACGGCTCTGGAGCCAGTCTCCTACAATTCAAATTCAGACATGCATTATTGATCCCAAAGGGAAATTAAATGTTGTAACTCTTATTAATATAAAGGCACAAAAGGTTTGAAGTCTTCAGCTGTAGTTCAATGGGTGAATTGAGTGACTTATCAGAATATTGTGGTTTGATGCCAGAGTCTCCATGTGACTAGTTGCTATGGTGTGGATGTGAGAACTGACTGAATGAAGTGCTTTGATTAGTCAGGTTAACTAGAACAGCTTAGCATCCATTTACCTCTCCTTCTTCCTCTTCTTCTCCTCAGGAACATTATCCATGGCAGTGATTCAGTGGACAGTGCCAAAACTGAGATTTCCCTGTGGTTCAAACCAGAAGAGTTGGTCAACTACACAAGCTGTGCCTTCAGTTGGCTCTACTGAGCTGTTCAGGATCCCTCTGCTCGGACCCCTGACACTTTGCCTCAGTCTTCCTGTCTTTGCCTGTAGCTTAGATGAGGAACACAACCCACATTCCCTTCACCCATCTACTCATCATGTTGTCCTTGGATGTGGTCATGAGGTGGACCCTGTGTCATTCCTGATTTCATTCCTGGAAAAAAAAACATTCCATCAAGTCCTGAATATCTGTAACTGTAACTGACAGTTTTGTTAAAGGTTGATCCGCTTTGCAATAAATGCACATGATCCTAAGTTTTCATTTACTAGGTTTGTGTCTATATATACACACACACAGTTATGTTTGCAACTAAAAGCCACATTTCAGATACATTTACTACAATGTCATAAAAACCTGTCACCTGTTATTTCTAATATACCAAGTTTCAGTTCATACCTGGATTCTGACTCCAGAGGGCGCTATTAAGCAGTTGGCCACATTCTGACAATTGCCATAAAATGAGAAGAGGTTGTATTATAACTTAGATGGAGCAGAGGGGATTTTTACTGAACTATATATTAAATTCAGGTTATTTATACAGTGACTCTGACCCTAATTCAGTCTATAGGCTAATTCACAACATGCTATCTCAAATCACTTAGCAGTATAGATTCCTCCTCTACATGGATTCCAAATTGATCCCAGTTATAGAGTTGATAGGTTTTTTTGGGGGCGGGGGGGGTTTCCCCAAAACTGTGATTTGTATGATGTCTTTTCGGCTACTTTAATTCCATCATACGTTTTAAAAATGTTTACCCTAAATGGTCACACTGTGATAGGAAAAAAAATGTAAGCATATAATCTGTAATTCAGGGGTGGGCAATCTGGTCCTCGAGGGCTGGTGGCCTGCAACTCTTGGATGTCTCCCTGGTCCAACACACTTGAATCCAACAGCTGAATCACCTCCCAAGTGCAGTCAAGTTCTCCAGAGTCCTGCTAACGACCTCATTATTTGACTCAGGTGTGTTGAAGTTGAGATGCACCTAAAAGTTGCAGGCGACCGGCCCTCAGGCCTGGAGTTGCCCACCCCCTGATCTAGCTTAACGGCTTTTATGGACAACCCTGACCATCCTCTGCAGTAGACTGCTTTACACAGTGTTTTCAATTGGAGGATTCTTCAGAGTCGCTGTAACACAGACTGCTTCAGGAGATCCTTCATGCCTATCGTCATCCGCATCCACAACAACTTAATTTTCTTTAAATATTTGAATAATAGAAATAAACAATTACATTGAAATAAAATTGATCAGAAACACAGACAACTTTAAACGCATATAGTTTTACTTGTTTTTTCATATTTGATTGGAATGAGACAAAATGTGGAAAGGTTCAAAATATACGTTTCCATTCCTCTCTGAGAGCATGTTGCTGGTTAAGAGGCATCGACCTCGGTTGGGTTGCACCAAGCGCTGACGTGAGCAGCTCAACGCTTCCGGTTAACGCTTCGAAATAAGAGTTTTTAACTAACGTTGAGGCCATGTATGTGACTCATAGATATAGAAAATGATTGCATACATGAAACACTGTGCGTCGCGTCGTTTGCCACGCCGTTGTGTTCAGTCACTCCTGCTGGAGTGATTTTGTTTGAAGGTTGAAAAAAGTTCAGTTTCCGGTTTACTGCGAATTCTCTGGGTAACTTGATGACTGTAACAACCAGTGTCAATTCAACCAGGAGATAGGCTGCTGCAGACGTTTGTGAGTCTCATTTATTATAACATGTTTATTTGTAGTTATTGTAGAAGATACTAGGCCTCAAAAATAAACAGTACTGTTGAGTGTATTACTGGGAATGTGTGCTTAACTGACCTCTACCTCTCACTTAGCACCTGCTAAACCTAGCTAATATTAGCTTATTTGACTGGCTAAGTGGAGAAAGTGTTGAGGGTTTTCTGGCTCATCATCAGGACCAGGGTCTTCATTCAGCCGGAAAGCGGTATTAGTGACCGTATAGTTTACTCAGATGTCACAGAAACCCTTCGGTAACAGAGTTTAGCGTGGACGTGACGGCAAATTCTTAAAGGAAGTCGCAGCAATGCGTCAGCTAAAACGTCAAATCTCTCAGATATGACAAGGAGTTTAACTTTTAGTCCTTAATATTCATCTTAAACTAAAAACCTGTAGCAATAACTGCCATTCAAACGGTATTTTTTTAATATTATTTTTATTTTACTATCATTACAATTTGATTTTTCATTTAAAAGCTCTTTGAAATTTTAGGTTTACCGACCAGGTAAGTTTTTTTTTCCTTGCCAGTTTGTATTCATGGGGTAGAAAAAATTGATCTGGAGATCTTTAACTACTTTGAAAGAAACAAAAGATCAAAGCTGAATCAGTGTGACAGTCTTAGACTTGGGGGCAATAGTTAAATATTAAGAAATAAATAAAGGAAAGATACTTTTGACTCAGAAATGGAATTTAAGGAGTTAAAAAATGAAAACAAAACAAAAAAAACCTCCTCAATGGGACTCATTTTAGTAATGGAATTTATAAAAATTGAAACGGAAAAACTGATGATTCAGAATATTCCTACAACAACTTGTAAAACGATTTATTTAATTCTCCAGTTACTTAAGTGAACCAAATTAACCAAAAGACAGACTCACAACTCTGCTGTTAGATTGTTTTATCTTCTGTTTATTTAATATGTTCACCATCCAAAGGATTGCTACTAAAAGCTGTGGAATCACTTTGTAGCTAAGGTAAATTCACCGCTGCACACATGGGATAGAAACCAGTGGAAACAACTTCATGAAGGAAGAAATAAACTTCAGAAACTTCAGTGACCTCGTTAGAATTCATGGTAAAACATTTTAGATGGGATAAGAAGAAATTCATGGTGTCAATGAGTTTCAGGCGAAACCTGCAGATACCCAAGATAACGCCACAATTTGGAAAACTCTGAGCTCATCTGACTTACAACAAAATTCATATTCACAAGTTTACAAGGATGGAGAACCATGGCAACAGTTATTGCCTGGAGAGTCTGTTTTTCTCAGCTGCTGAAGATTGTTACTCCTTCAGCGTTGTCATGGTGACCTGGTGCGTTCTTCCTGATCTCTTGGGTTGTGATGTCAGGCTGATCTAGGAATAGATCTAAGAATCTAGGAATAGATCAGCCTATTGCATTACTCATGTTGCATTTTTCTTCCACTTTTTGATGAATGATTTAACAGAACTCCAGGGGATGTTCAGGACCTTAGAATTTTTTTTGTCCATCCCTTGACTTCTACCTTTCAGTAAACCTTTTTCTGATTAGTTGGGAGTTTTCTTTAGTTTTCATGCCAGAAATACTGATGAACTTTCCAGACTACAATCACTGGAGACAAACTCACTGCACTCAGCTGATCTCCAGTCCACTCAATTTGAGACTACTAGTACCAGATGGCTGGACCTCTGTTGAATTAGGTCAGTCACTTTAAAGTGGTGGGGAGAGTATTTCTTCTGTCAGTTATGTTAAATACATGAATCTTCATTATTTTGTAGAAATCTGTTTTCACTTTGGAATGAAGGATCTTTTTTTTAATTGTGAAAGCCAAATTATGTTGATCATTATTGATTTCTAAGTGTAACAAAATAGTAAAATATCAAAGGGAGTGATTGCTTTTCATAGGCCCTGTATGTTATAGAATTTTTTTTTCTGGGTGTTTCCACAAGTTCTTAACTGTATTTACAGACCTAAGCTATAAATTGGAATATTATTGAAAACGTTATTACTAAGTGAAACAAATTACATAGATAAATTACACACACGGGTTTTTTGTCTTAATCATGATGATTTTCTGCTAACAACTAATGAAAACATGACATTTAAAATTAGAATATTACATCAGAGCAATAAAAAGATATTTTTAAAAACAAATATGGGATTACATACCCACTGACCTACTTATTTTCAAAAGACACTTTTAAACTGACAAATGAGATGTATCTACTCTTAATTTATTCAATGTAAGATGACGGTGTAATTAACTTTTTTTCCAAACCAGAAAGCTTTAACTCTGAAATAAGACACTTTTGTGTGATTTATTTTGTTACTGTCATTTAATTGAGTAAGAAAACAGAGTCTCCTTCACGGATAGTGATCCCGTATTTATTGCTTGGTGTCCAAGCTCAGCTTGCTGCCATTTAGTTAAATGTTGTTCTCCTTCTGCCTGTCTCTCACCGCTTCTGATCTTATTCTTAAATGACAAAGAAACGCTGGAGTTGCAGACACTTTCTCTTTCTGTCCGAATTCTTCTGAGATGGATGTTGGCGTGTCCAAGTCACGCGTGTTTGTCAGCTACAGCTCCCAAGTCCTCCTCTCCAAGTGAGACAGGCCTTTGCATGGTGGTGCTGTGTGATCTGGAGTCATTCATTACCCCTCACTGCTCCAAGTGTTGGCTCCTCATCTCACTTTGCTCAGCCTAAAGCATTATTAAGAAAAATCACACACAACGCATGGAACGAACTGTTGGAATGTTTGACTGAATAAAGTGAACAGCATGAACCTTTAGCAGCTTTTGGTGCTTTTCATGCATCAGTCAGGGTCAGGGGGCCTGTAGTTATTGGCTTGGCTACAAGCAGTGTGTGTGTGTGGGTGTGTGTGTGTGTGTGTACAACAGAAGTTAATTGTTAAATTAGAGGATGTTGTTTTATTGCTAGATGTGACTACTTGTGCTCAGTTTGTATCTTTTTTTAACTGATTGTGATGAAGTGAAAATGGACACCTTGGTAATATTAAATGTTTCCTGAAATGGACTCTTGCTGAGAGTAAAATGAACATCAGTGTTTAGTTTGTGACATTGTTCCATACTGGATCTGCTTGAATTCAGGTTTGCTGCTACTTTCATTTCTTTGCTGCATGACTGCTACAGAGCTGCTCATCAAAGTCAAACGCTAAAGACTTCCCTTGACCCCAACTAACACTGGAACGCATTTGATGTTTTTAATAAGAAAACCTGAATTAGGGATGCACCGACAGATTGGCCATGATTTCCTTAATTTCGGGTGGATATTTACATGTGAAGTCAATCTTATCTTCTGATCTTTTCTACTTCTGCAAAGGTTTAAAAATCATCCAGTGTCCTCTTTTGCTCCACTGACTGACACAGACTGTCCCCTGGTCCTCGTCCACCAGGTCATGTTTGCACATGTGAGGTTAACAATAATCACACTGTTGCCAACATGGACACTTTGTTGCTATATTTAGTTGTCCTCATCTGACCTCAAACATTGTGATTTTGTAAAAGCAAAATAATGCTGTGCACTTTATATTTGGTAAGATGCTCAAAACAGGCCTGTAGTCTAACCTGTTGTGCAAAAAAGTAAAAATAAGAGACCAAAGTAACTTATTTTTTTAGTTGATTAGTTGGATTGGACTGGACTTGAACACAATGACTGCGGGCTTATAATTTAGTAGTTTGCACAGAAATGCTAGGCTTTTTACATAATATGCCGTCTAGGGCTGCAACTAATAATTATTTTAGTAATTGATTATTCTGACGAGTCATTGATTAATCAGGATAAAAATAAAATGTATTTCTAACACAAAATATTAGAAATACTTTAAAAATGCAATTAACCAAATATTTCATTTGATTTGTCAAATATGAAAATAAACGTGTTATTGCCTAAAATGCAATAACAACCTTTGTTTTTGTGAATGTTTGATCATTTGTAGAAAAAGATGAGGCCGTCACAACTTGTGACAACTCAGTCCTTTCTGCTTGAATTAACATCAGTACAGCATAGGCTGATCTGGTGATTATTTTTTTGACCATCAAAAAATCATTATTTTTATTTTTGGACTAAACTGATTAATAATTGGATAGCAAAAGATTTTTTTTTTTACAGAACTTGAACCAAGTGAAGCTACATCAGCCACCTAAGATAATAAAAAGGTCCTGTTGGCACCTTTGTATTATCTTAAATGCAAGATGGATATATTTTTGAACAGATTTGACTTACTGCTCCGAGTGTGTTGTTCTTTTAGCAAATGACAATTACTAAATTAGCTGACCATTATTTCAATAATCATTATGATGATTTTGATTAAACGTTTCAACCCTGGTTGGATTAAAACAAATGTATATTGCTTCATGGATACTATTTTGTGTTTTTCACTAAACTAAGATTGGAACACTGAGAGTGGATTTAGGGAGGTACGATATTGGATTTTGGTCAATATCCGACATGCCGATATACTACAATTCATTTGGCCGATAACCAATACAAATACCGATATTTTTTTCCTATAACTTCTTACTGAAACTATAGGACTTTTTAATGCTAAAAAGGAGGTTGCAATGACTTTCAGCTTGCATTATGTTTAATACCAAATTTACACGACATTTGACCTCTCTAAGACAATGTCAACACTCAAACAGTGCAAATTGGATGTTGTGATGTGCTGCAGACATCATTGTCACTGGTTAGTCACAACGGCTTTTATATAGCGAGTTATTTTGATGGAATGGCCAATGTCAGATATTAAATCTTAAAGCTAATATCAGCCGATACCGATACCATGTTGATAATATCGTGCATCCCTAGGTGGATTGGGACCTTTTTATATCAGACAGTGTCAATTAATAAAACAAAGCTGGTGTCACTGTCAGCCAAAATCAGAATCTGCAGGTCAGACGTTTTAAAGATTGGCCAGAAAATTGCAGTCGGTGCACCCCTAACGTGAATATGCCATGAGAAGTGCTGGACAGCAGAGAGCTGATAATGCCCTTGTGTCCTGTCTCAGGTGTAGCATCCCGCTGAGTGTGCGCTACGTCATGGATGCTGTGAAGGACGGACCCAGAGGGAAAATGGTAGCTCTGGCTGCAGGCCTGTCTGTTGGAGCTACAATAGGCTACATTGTCTATCGCCACATCAGCAACGCCAGCAGCAGTAAGTTGGTGCTGTTATGAAACAAACATATATGAATGAATAGACAATCAACCACTAATTATTTATTATTCTCTGATGTCCCGACAGGTCAGGAGCCTGACACTGAGGAGTCCAAAATTATTCTTCCTATAGAAGTGTATAGAAACATCTCCAGATGTCATGCTACATTTCTGGATGTGGTAAGTAGTTCACACCTTCGTTCATCTTATTTTACCTTTAAGGAGTCTACTTATTATAGTGTAAATAGAGGCATAGGTAGTTTACTTTGATCAGGAAATAAAGAAAGTAGGTAGGATGGAGAAGCTGGTCAGACAATAACAAGCGCAGTGCGCTGCATGCACACTCTGCCCAGCTCTGATGGAGCAGCAGTGGTGATAGAATCCTATCAGTCACACATTCTTGATGATTTGCACTTGACTCAGCCTGCGGTGACAAGTGACAAGATGGAGCTTGAAGATGTTAAGCAAAAGCTATGAGCAGGAGTTGCTTACTCAAATGGTTGTCTAAAAATGAAAGTAATAAAATTGTAATTAAAATATATTGGGTTTACTTTGGTGTCCAGCCTTTAATTAAAGGTTGATTAGTTGAATTGGACTGGACTTGAACACAATGACTGCGGGCTCTGACTGGGTCGAGTTCAATATTTTAGGCCTGATCTAAACTCTATTTTGGAGTCTGGATTCAAACCTGAGCAGAGCTGTTTACACTCATTTTCATTACCAGCACCGGAATAGATTTATACCCTCTCAACATGGAGACAAGCACAGAATATCTTTGTAAATGTTTAAGAAAAAAAATGTTTCACCACATGACAGGATGCGGCGCCATAAAACAAAAGTGTAGCAGGAGGTGATGTAACATGGCCAGAACTGCACCATATTTGTTATTTGTGAAAGTGTTAGAGCAGTGGTCCCCAAACTACGGCCCGCGGGCCAGATCCGGCCCGCCTCCACATTTGGTCCAGCCCCCTGAACAATACCAGAGAGCATTTAGATAATTTTTTCATATACCGTATTTTCCGGACTATAAGCCACTACTTTTTTCCTAAGCTTTGAACCTTGCAGCTTATAAGCCGCACTGGGCTATATGTGGATTTTTCTTCAACCACCAGGGGGCTCTTTAGCAGGAAATGAATCATTGGAAGTCAAAATTGGAAATCAAAGAAGAAAGCGCCCATTAAAACAGAATTAGGTTTTCATAGGGAATTGATATTTGAGAATATTGTTGATCAGTTAAATGGCATAGAGGGGATAAAGAAGATTTTTTGTTTTTTGAAATAATGCTGGGATCATGATGAGAATTTGAGGTATAGATATTAGGATCCAATAGATGGCAGTAGTGCAACAATAATGGATGCAAGCTGCGTTGAAATCTAAAGCACAAGAAGAAGAAGGAGAAGAAAGTGCCCATTTTCATTTAGCACATGCTAGTAGTGGTACTAGCATGTGCTAAATGAAAATGGGCACATGCTAGGACACGAAGGATCAGCACTTTTACTGTTACAGTTACCGTTCAGAAACTACCGTAATCAGTTCAGTTAAATCTACACATGGCAACTTTTTCTTTTTCAACCCTATTAAATGTGATATTCAATTGACCTGTTCTGACTCAAATTTTGGGTGTCCACCCCCCTCTGCTGCTGCTGCATCGTTGTGGAAAACCTAGAGCGGCAGAGATATCTGAGGCTTATAGTCCGGTGCGGCTTATATGTGTATGTTTACTGTTTTTTTTTTGTTTTTTTTTTTGTTTTTTGTTTTTTTTAAACTTTGGGGTTGTGGCTTATAGTCCGGAAAATATGGTATTTATTTCATAAATAGTGTTAATTCCTGGATTTATTCTGTGAAGAACCCATAGAGGGTTATTTGATTGTGCTTTCTGGAAAACAATACATTTTTACATTTAGGCACTCCTGCAATCGTCACACTTTTTCTGTTACAAACTAACTCCGGTCCCCCACCAGAGAAAGAAAAAGTTATGTGGCCCTCACGGGAAAAAGTTTGGGGACCCCTGTGCTTGAGATTTAGATGGAACGTCAACATCAATGTTTAAAAAAAAAAGACCTGGCCACCAGGAAACATGAAACCGCCATTCTGCAATGTATTCCCTTTGGAACCTGGTTTCATAAATGATTGTTTCTGGTCTCCTAAGACGCTAAATCCATGTGGACGCTCGGCCTAAACAACAAAAAACATTTTGTGGATACACCTAAATCGTCTCTGTGTGGACAGGGCCTCGGCCTGTTATTTTCTCAAAACGGAACAACACAGTCGTCATGTTTTATCCTTTGTCTGGTACATGTCTCATTTAATGGCTAAGGACACAGTGCTTCATCCACTTGGTAAGCTCCTGCCTCTTTCTGTTCCTGTTTTTTAGGCGAGCCAGAAGTCTGGCGCTCATGTGAGAGTTGCTTCATACTCGGAGGAAACTGGCCATAAGGCTGCTGTGTGTGTCCAGATACAGGGCTCAAAAGAGCAGGTCCTGTTGGCCCGCTGTGTCCTGGAGAACCTGGCTACGGACTGTGAGCCAACAGTGGAGGTTGTAGAGGTTCCTCAGAACGCTTTTGGACGTGTTATAGGTACTCTCATTTATAGAGTTAACTTGTTTTCCTTAGGACGTTTTTTCCTTGACTCATGAGACTTTGAGTAACCCAATTTCCATGGTCAGCTGTTGGAAATTAGTGGCTAAATTTAGTGAATCATCTTGGTGAGCATTTATCATATTGTTGCTGGACTTTGTAGATGTGGCTGTTATGGAAGTGTATTTTAGGTAGGGCTGCATTTATTGTTTCTGTTTTACTAGAATTAAAAAAAGATGATTAGTAGGCCGCCGTTTTTTTTGTCTGAGTTAGTCAATACAATAACAATATGATCAATACAATAAGTTTTTGAACTGATATGGTTTAAGAAACAGGCACAGTGGAAGATCACTGACATAAAACTGCTAACAGTTTATTGAAAGTCTGAATAATATTGCTGGGTGTGGTATAGAAAATGCAAACAATAATGGGCCTAGTATGAAACCTCGAGGAATCCCACAGGTTAAAGCTGCCTGCTTTTATTGAGTATTTTGCAACTAGTAGTTGTGTGTGTGTGTGTGTGTGTGTGTGTGTGTGTGTGTGTGTGTGTGTGTGTATCTATCTATGTGTGTGTTTTAGGACGTGGTGGTGAGGGTTTGAAACTAATCACAAGAAGCACAGGAGCCAAAATAGTTTGTTCCAGAGAGAAAAAGCACAGCCCTGGAGGAAAGGGGAGTGTGACCATCACCGGGAGCAAACAGGAGGTCAAGCAGGCCAAGGTGAACCACTTATTTGGATTTTATAAATTCAACTCTTTATTTAGAGTTAGGCTCACTACTTTTTTTTTTTTTTTTACTTGCAGGAGATGATTCTAGAAAGAGTTGGAGCGGATGCAGTGGTGAGGTCAAAGATCTCTCAGTCATCTGCCCTTCGCCAGAAACGTGGACATAAAGTTGTGAATCCAGATCCCTGCTGCATGGAACCCAAATGCCCTGTCGGTCTGAACAACAACAGCTCCGTCTCCTACACAAAGAATGGACTTGTTCAGTCCAAAGAAGCCACGGCTGAACGTCTGCTTCTCGAGATGAAGGCACTGAAAGGCACAGATGAGCAGGAAGAGGAGAGCAGTGTTTCCACAGATACGCTCTCTGAAGTGTCCAAGTTTGAAAGTCAGCTCACTTTAATCATTTCTCAGCAACTCTACCTGTATTAGTTTCCATTCAACTCCAGTTGTTTGACACAAATGATTTTGATTTCTTCTGTGTGCCCCAGTTCCCAGCCCAGACCTGAGCTTCCAGCCTGATGAACACTTAGAGGTTTATGTGTCTGCATCGGAAAACCCAAACCACTTCTGGATCCAGATTCTGGGCATTCGCTCCCTCCAGCTGGACAAGCTGACAGAGGAGATGAACAACTTCTACACAAATGAAAACCCCACAGTAAGTACATGTGCGGAGTTAATCATGTTGCACTTTATGGGTTAAAGATAAAGCACACAACAGTCCACTGAAGAGGCAGCAGCTGGTTTTAATTGATTGTGTACTGTTTGACAGTAGCTTCTAGCAGCTCTAGCTGTGTCCCCATTCATGTCTTGTGAGTGCATTTTGAAGTATCACTACTCTAGCAGAAAGCAAAATGCTACTGCTATCAATACAATGAGCAGGACGTCACAACAACATAAATTTATGTGTAAAATAAAGTTTGCAGCTTAGTGCTTTGCTGTGTCTTTTATTTCCATAGTCAGAAAAAACTCAATTAGATCAAGAAAAAGTACAATTTAACCATGCACTTTGAAGACTCTCTGATGCAATTCAATGATGAATTGACTTATGTTTTAACTCATCCACTTGTAGCTTCAGGATCTTGGAGTTTGGACTACAAAACTGCTGTGAGAAATAAAAAAATAATTAAAAAAAATTATTGGTTAGCTGAAAGTCCATGACCTTGTTTTGAAGTTCCAGAGCAAATACTGTGACGTAATAGTTCAAAAAAAATGGACGGAAATAGAAAAAACTGAAAACGCAGCACTGGGAGACACTAGAACTTTTCTGCAGTCCTAGACACTCAAAGTACACAACAAAATGTATGAAAGGGTGAAATAAAATAGCATTATATTTCCTCTTTAACACAATTTTGTCAGATGTGCTGTTATCTTGTCTTCCATCCACCTGATGTCTGACAGGGCACAGTATCTGGGGTCAGGACTCCTTCACAAAGGTTTGAAGCCAAATTCTCCAGTCTCTCCAGAGACCCTTCCAGTGTCAGCCCGACCCGACCCACCACTTTGTGACTGCTTGCTGTTCACAATGTTTTCTGTTTTCCTGTCACTATCAGCTGATTAGAATATTTACTAGTGAGAAACTTTAACCACTGAACTAACTGGCTAACTGAGTTCCTAAAAAGACGCATTTTTTCATAAATATTTGTAGAAGTCTTCGTGCCTAAGGGACCAGATTTTATACAGCTGAGGTCTAGAAGGGCCTGGAACACCAGAATTGTCTACATACAGTTGGTAAATAAACGTTAATGCAGCTGGTGTTGTGGGTCTGCAGGAGCAGCGGATGGATAGCATTTTGGTTGGAGACATTGTGGCTGCTCCGTATCGAGACTACAACACATGGAACAGGGCCAGGGTGCTGGGGTTTCTGAGATCTGGACTGGTGGACCTTTACTATGTGGACTTCGGGGACAACGGGGAGCTTTCCAGGGACAGCCTGCGTCCCCTCAGGTAAGAGATGCCATGATTGTAAGGTGGACTTATCTGTAGAAGGAAAAAAACATGATTTGATTCCCAGCTGAATTTATAAGTTTAACCCCTTACTAATACTTTGACTTTATAGATTTTTTATAGCAGGTTTGTTTAAGATTTAAATATGGGCTCTAAACTGATTTGGATCTCAGTAAGTGAAATGAGTGTTTGATCACCTACTAGCTGATAAGCATTCTGACCTTTACAGAACGTCAGCTTTAAGCTTGGTGAGAAAGAGACCTACAATGGTGTTATGTTTCAAAAATGTAAGACTTACAAGATAACTGTTCATTTCTTCCCAAAGATGTTGAGTTGCAGTTTCCATTTAACAACTTCAGGACATTCAGGACGCTGTATCAGCTTGTCATCGACAGTACATGTCGATGACCTTGGGATGACTTGCTTTGTCCATGAATTTGTGACCAGACTAGTGATTTGTTTTTCATTGTAGTCTCAGAAATGCAAAGTATTGTAATCTGCTCGGCTTTGCTACAAGAATCTCACGGAATGTGTTATAAATATCTAAAAGGGGCAGTATTATGTAAAGTCAACTTCTTTTTAGCTTTCCATCACATAATAATACTTCCTGAAAGCAGAGTTTCAGAAAGAGCAGGAGTTTTTAAATCAACAGAGGGCCAATTTCCAGGTGTTAAATTACAAAGTCACATTTCTTTGATATTTGATACTTTTTATAACAATTGAAGATAACTTAGTTACTTGATTGTGCTATAAAATGGCACTTTGTTTGTGGAAAATGGGTAATACTGCCTCTTTACATTTGGAGCATCATTTGTTGCTGTGTAAGAGAAATGGATTTTATTGAACTTCGGTCAACTTTCATGTCTCCACCTTCTTGCAGGGCACTTTAACTCAGCCTTGTTTTTGTCCTGTGCTCCACAGCTGCTGCCAGGAGCACATTTGCATGCAGCACTTGCTTCAAAACTTAATAACAGCTTCTTATTTTTGCTCCACTAAAATTCCAGGAGCGACTTCCTCAGCTTACCATTCCAAGCTATTGAGTGCAGCTTAGCAGGGGTCAGGCCTAAAGGTAAAATATTCACCCCGATTAAAATTACATTCACAGACACACATTTGAAGCCAGATTTCTGTATACATTATATGAAAAGACCCATAACCTTTTTGTCTGACATCAAATCAGACTATCTTCATTTAGGTCAACCAAAATATTTTTTATTATCTAAATGAAAAAATGAGAGAGAGGACTTTATTTTTCTTTTTTTTTTTTTTTTAGAGATTTCTTTAAACAAATGTTTCTTCATATTCCAAAGTTTCCATGTTTCATCAGTATTTGGTAGATTTACCTTTTTAAATTGTAATATTTGGGTCAAATGTTGTGACTTTGTTGTTAAGCTACTTGGTTGGTAATCTGGTGGAATACTGAAGGTCACTGTTTATTTTAAAGACCCACTTGTGTCGAAACCTTAACATACTGCCTGATGCATTGGGCAGTTGGCTCAATGTTTCCTTCATGCATCCACAAGAAGACCTCCATTTGACTCAGAAGTTGTGAATTAAAGTATCAGAATATTGCAAAGCCTTGACATCATTGTCTGGGTCTTCTCAGATTTTTGGCAGCTATGGTTACCTTAGACATATCAAACTTATGACTTTTAAAAAAATTTATAAAAATTATTTGTCATATATCAGAAGTGTAGCAAGTGTAGTGTAGACAATCCTAACTAAGCTAAAACTGGTCATTTTCATGTCGGACAAAACAAAAGATTATGTCTCTTCTCACACAATTAATAACTTTAAATAGTAAACAATTAGAAGCTTCTTGTTATTCTCTTTTACATTGACTACAGATGTGCCTATAGCCTATATTAGCCTGTATTTTCCAGATGCTGTGTCTACAGACAGTGTTTCTGTTTTCTCATTCAGGAGAGGCTTGGACTGAAGCAGCTCTGGACATATTTGAACAGTTGACATACTGTGCTAACTGGAGACCCCTGCAGGCCAAACTCTGCAGTTACTCCCACTCCGAAGTCTCGTCCTGGCCAAGTGTTAATCTCTATGACAACAGCAAAGGAAAGGTTAGTTGGTTTTTTTTGTGCTTTATTTATCCAGACCAGTTCATCCATTTGTGAATTTGTTCACATATTTCAGACCTATACATTGCCGTTTAGCTCTGTTGTACCAATTGTGGCTAAATAAGTTTTTTTTTTCTTTTTTTAGTTCATTTTCATGAATTATGAAGATAAACAATGCTCTAATTTCACATATAATTAAGGTTGACATCAGTTACTAAAACCCTTACTGATGATCAAATACACGGGATGATCCAATCTGTGTACTGAATGTTTTAACATGTTGAGTCAAACCAAACATTTTAAGTGAGCCACTTAAAACACGTGTCTTCACCTCAACAGCCAGACATTCAAAAGAACATATTTTAGTAAGTCATGAGTCCTGGTAGGATGAATGGAGAGGAATAGATCAAATATCTGAATTTGATTTCATAGTTTTTGAATAGGGTCTTAATTTTAACTTACTAAATGTTGCTGTAATTATTAGTCAGAGGAGCACATCTCCCTAGTTAGAAGATTACTTTTACTTTTGTCAAAGTGGTGAATAAATATAACATAATACAAGTCAATGATAGTTGGTGCAAAGTATTCCAAAGTTGACAGCATCATTTCACAAAAGAAAACAATAGTACTCTAAGACTAAAATCGAAAGGTATTAAATATGAAAGGGTGAAATGACCAAGATGTGGAATTTTTTGTTTGAAACATGTCTTTAAACAAAATATTCAATCTGTTTCATTTAGGCTGTGGATATCGGTGAGGAGCTCATACGGCTGGGCCATGCTGTCAGCTTCCAGGAAACATTTAATGAGAAGGTAGAAGGGGACAATCTAGGCTGTTTGCAAAGGATGTTGGTGAGTCTTTAAAACAAAGTGTGAATTAAACTTAAATGTCTCCAGAGGTTTTACAAGAACTGGCATGTTTTTTTGTTTGTTTGTTTGTTTTTTCACTCCTAGATCAGTTTTGGGCTTCATGGCCAGCATGAACTTACACTTTCCCCTACATTTGTTTTAAACCTGACTATTTGAAAACATCTTGAAGTGGATTTGTTGTCTCCTTGCAGGATGATGTAATAGGAGCGACTTCAGAGCTCAGTCTGTCATGTATCAGTTTGTCAGGTGAGTGGAGAAACTGGAGGTAGGGGGTGTATGTATACACACACACACACACACGCACAGACACACCAAAATACACTAACCAGAGTGTAAACAGCTCATATAGTATTCAGAATAAAACCCATGTTTACCATGAAACCCAAAATCTTGCCGTGTTCAGTGATTACTTTCTAAGTTTGAGATGAAAACTTGCATTGTGGTTCATTTTTCTTATTTCTTGGAGACTATTATTCAAGCATGTTCTAGGTTACCACATGAGGACAAAACCATAGAAACTTAAATCTGGGAAAATATGAAATTTTTATTTATTTTTTTAAATACCCTCAAAGGTGTGTAATTGATGAGTGCTGTTTGTCTTGTTAGGTGAGAAATGCTTCACATGCAGTTTTTAGCTGTTTGACGGTACTCATTAGCTGCATTTCAGCTTGAGTCATGTCACAGGCAGACGGGCTCTTTCTAATGTGATGTGACTTCTGACATGTTTCTTTTGTCCCTCAGAAGCTGCTTCAGTCTCAGGAAGTGTGGATGATGGTGTAGAAGATGAGCTGCTCTGAGACCAAACAGATACATAAAGGCATTATTTTTTTGCTACTTAAACGTTGTATCTGTTGAAAATGATGACATTATGCCTCTTGTGTTCCAGTTTTAATTAAGCACTCTTTTGCATTGGTCCAGGTTGTATGAACAGGAGAAGCAAGAATGTTTGTCCCGTGTCTAACCACTTAAATCACCAATGTGGAGCCTTCCCTACGTGTCAAGAGCAACACCGTTTGTCCAGCCATTTTCATTTTCTTGTTTTGCTTTAGGGTTCTTGTACCCAGTGCTGCTGTGTCTGAAAAAGTTTGGGAAATTTGTGTTTAAGATTCCTCAAATGGACTGTTATGAGACTTAGTGGTTACTTAAAGGAAAATGGTTGAGGCATTTTCTTTTGTGTATATTGTTTATTATATATGTTAAATATATTAAAGTTCATCTAATATTTTTGAAAAGAAGTCAGGCAGCATTGTTCAATGAACAGAGTCAGTTCACTTTAAAAAGGGTGACATGAAGTGGTCCATTAGCCATGAAACATTGTTCTTCAGAGAAATATTATATTGACCTATATTACAATAAATTACTTATTTTATTTGACAGAGATTGTATCTTTATTTTCATTGCACATTTCTAAAGTAAACTGAATAACCACAATGCAATAAAATAATATTCTTTCTTCATTGTTTCATCGGTTTATGATTAAACTGTGGTGGCCATTCATTCGTTTCCCTTAAAGACTTCTCTGTTTTGTTTGTGGATCTGTCGATGACCTCCATTCGGAATTGACCAATCAAAGAAAAGTAGGTTACGCTCGCTCATGCGCAGTTGGGCCAGAGTAATTTGTTGATATCCTATTCACTAGTATTCATTTAGACATTCGTATTCTATAGTCAGCTTTATCCACAGCGCGGGAGTTTAATTTACAGCAGGAAGCAGAGCTAAGATAAATGTTTTCTATATGAGGGGCTGATGGAAGACGCACGGGATTTGGTGAGTGACTTTGAGACATGTTTGGGCCTGAGTTAGCGCTCCTCCTTTGTTGTTATCGGTTACGCTAGCAAGCTAATGCTTCTGACAGCGTTATTTATTTGAAAGCGCTCATAAAAGCTTTGTGGTATAACCAAAATGATAGAGATTGACCTTAACTTTACACACAAATGTATGCGTTTTATTTTAACGCAATAAAAACTGCTTCTATGGCGAAGTAAAATTAAGAAAAAACGATTTCCGCTAGCTAGTTGTGCTAGTGCTTCTCGACAGAACTAGCATAACAGGCTAGTTTCAAAGTTCCTCTTATTTTTGTTTATTTTCTTTTTTTTTTTCTTAAATGTTGCAGTCTTCTGTTTTGTTCATGCATATTTTTATTTAGACTCTAATTGATGGCAGGAACATTTCCCCAGCATATTTGTATGTCTCAGTGGGCTCAAATTCCACCTGTAATAAACTGAAGAGGAAGTAGGGATGTTTTGATGGCACTAAATGCTTGAAATTTGTTCAGGTGTTTGGAATCGACTGGCGAAGAATGTGAGCTTTCAAAACATCTTTTAAAATAGAACAAGTTATCAGGATTTTTGTGATTAGTAGGAATGACTAAACATGCAGAATAGACAAGTGTAGTTTTATTTTTAGTCTTGAAAGCTTGATTAAATTATTTGGTCACTATTAAAGTATATCATATTGTCTACTTAAAATGTAAAGATATTTTTTATCATTTTAATGACGTAAAGTCGATGTTGTTTTTTAAATATTCTTTTGAATTTTAAACTCTTATTCACCATGAACAGCAGAATCAGAACTTGAAACTTTTACAACCGGATCCTGCAACCTTTACAGTCCAAAAAGCAATTTTTGACCTCTGTCTAGTTATTTTAAATATCGCGTTTAGATCTGCAAATGTTTCATCACTATTTAGAAAGTATCACTATTTTATTGCTAGTTTTAGATTTAAAAATTTTAAATAAAAACAACAAAAAAAAGAAACAAAAAAACGTTTGGCCAAAGTGGATGGATATGTGTTCTTCCATGGCATGTTACTTGTGCAAAATGTTAGACATAGTTTTAAATCTAATGCTAAGGTAAATATCTAAAATAACATTCCTGATCTTGTGTCATTCTACATAAAAACTGAAACATTTGTCATAATATCTATATTTAAAATAATTTGTTGGTTTCTTATATATATATTTTTTATATCCAAACATAAACACATTGCTCAACATTTTCCCAATTACTTATCTACACAGTAATGGCGCCCTTTTTTCGAAGCTCCCTTGCTCATTTGCCATTTCCTGCTTTTGTGGTGTTTGTCCACAGAACTGTTCGAACTGAGCATCTATCTGTTTATCCCGCTGGAGAGCTGTCAATTGAGTTATTTTCTGTACTTGAAGTTTGCTGTATGGAAATGCACTTACATGTCTGGTGAATATACAGGAACATTTCAGCAAATTATTCCAGTGACATGAATAACTTTTGAAAATAACCTTTAAGAAGGAATTAAACACACATTTCACTAAGACCACATTTCTGTATTAATAGTGGGGTTTTTTATTGGTCTGATGTAATATTCTAATCTTCAATGTTTTAACTGTAAGCAGAAAACATCAGTCTGTGTGGAATTAACCTATATAATGTGTCACCTGGTCATAGTTACTTAAAATAAATTCATTTCCAATAATAATTGAGATGCATCTATATATAGGAATCAGACCCCCATTTCTCCCCCCAGAAGTAATATGGTTTAATCCAGAGTCAATACAATATTCAATTAAATTACACAAGAGATTTAATCATTTTTGACACTTTTTTTCTTGTATACTAAATGTATACTAGTAGGTTGGTTAATAAAATACACATAGTAAAACGACAGATTGGCAACACCTGGGTATGAAATGAGGGCCTGACTTGGTGGAACTGTGAATTGACCCACTGTTTGTCCCTGTCCAGTTGCCATCAGTGCCACAGCCTTAGAGAAGGTTTGGTTTAGCAGGTTGATTAGTCTTTACCTGCTCCTTGTCCGAAAAGTACAAACCTAAAAATTAAACTACATTATTTTTAAAACTGCTCAAACTAAACATTTACATAAATATCTCTTTTTAACCTTCATTGCCAATTTCCTGTTTTTGTGAAATGCACTAATAGTTATTTCTATGTTACTCCATATTTATTTTCTCTTAATGAGAACAGAACCATATGAATATTAATTCGCTGCACCTGCTTCACTTGAAAAACTTGAACTGTGGTTATCAGGAACAACCATGTTGTCAGTTTGTTTTTGGCTCTTGCAGTCCAATGGATATAGATATGGGTGTTTTATAAATTTATTCCATTGCTGCAACTGACATGCTTTAATAATAGGTTCACATGTGCATCAAAATGTGTTTGGTATGACTTAGTTATCACAGAATTTAGCAAACAGTTTTATTTTTGTTGTATTTTCAATTGATGTCATTGATGCCTCTTGGAAACTCAGCTTTAAATTTGGGAATTATTTTTAATTATTTGATCCAAGTAATTAAAAATCGTTATTCAGAGATTCCCTTTCAGAGAAGGGAATCTCTGAATTTTTACGGCAATAAATATACTTCCTACTCCACCAGGTATTTTTATGCAAATATGTGTTCACACATCCTCAGTCGACTTTAAAATCCATGACCTTTCTGTATTTTGATTGAAGGTAATCATTCAACAATGGTGCATTACAAATTATACAACTAATGGTGGGCCTGTTTTACGGCTCGTGATGTATGTGTGATATTTGTGTAGTCGTTTTTTTCCTCTGATTTTTGCCATTTTCCTGTCAAGGCTGAGCGCACTGCACGTTCAGAGCGGAAGCGCCGGGACTCATTCGGGATGTTTGATGGCTACGACAGCTGCAGCGAGGAGTCCACCAGCAGCTCCAGCTCAGAGGACAGTGAGGATGACGTTGTGCGCTCCATCCCAGCCAGCCTGCCCATCATCAAGAACAATGGACAAGTCTACACCTACCCTGATGGCAAAGCTGGAATGGGTCAGTACATACCATCTGCTTCCTTTGCCTTCTGTTGGAGGATCTTGACAAAACATGATGTTGAAATGGCACTTCTAGACGGGGATCACTTGGATGGTTTACTTCTTTTCTTAAGCATTTATTGTTTTGAGTTAGAATTATTTTAGTTCTCTCTCTTTAAAACCATGAAAGTGTCCATAACGGTTCCACAGTTTGGCGTAACTGAAGTGGGAACAAACAGCTTTGTTTCCATGGTGTCCATGGACATTTCTCCTGTCAGGGTGAATGAGTAGTTCCAGCTACTCATTCACATTTGGTCTGAGATTTGCATTATAAACAGGGATGCCTTAGTTTTTATACTCATCTGCTTGGTCTAAGCAATTGCAATGGCAGTTATTAGTTTTTGTATATATTACTTTGAGGTATGTTTTCAACTTTCCCACTCGAATTAAACGTTTGTGTAATCTATTTTGTGATCTCTCCAGCTACATGTGAGATGTGTGGAATGGTTGGTGTTCGAGACGCTTTTTATTCCAAAACCAAGCGCTTCTGCAGCGTTTCCTGCTCCAGGAGTTATTCCTCAAATTCAAAAAAAGCTAGCATTCTCGCACGACTTCAGGTAAATCATCTAGATTAGGAGCTCGCCAAATCCTGGTATTTCAATCCACTGACGCTGATGCCTGGCTCGTTTCGTCCCACAAGGGCAAGCCTCCGACAAAGAAGGCTAAAGTCTTGCAGAAACAGCCTCTTATGGCAAAGTTGGCAGCTTATGCCCAGTACCAAGCAAGCCAACAGAACCAAGCCAAGTCTAAATCTGGTAAGTCAGCAAACAGCATTGATTGTATTTGATGAGTGTATGAGTTGTATCCTGACCTTCACCTTCTCTGGACCTTCCTAGTCGTTCCTCCAGAGAGCTTCGACTGGGGAAGGTATATCTGCAGCAGTAACACGGTGGGAGCTCCCGTCAGCTGTTTTAAGCATGTAAGTTACAACTGAATATCAACTGCAGAGCCATGAGCTAAACTCTCTTGACTGAATATTGTTGTGCTGATTTCTGTGTAACATCAGGCCCCTATGGGGACATGCTGGGGAGACATAGAGGAAGGAGTGAGGATTGAAGTGCCCAACTCTGACACCAACCTCTCCACTAAGGTCTACTGGATTGCAGAAATTATAAAGCTAGCAGGTAAGACTGTCAGAAAATTAGATGGTTCCAGGGAACAAGCTCGTTTCTGTGCAAATGATTTGTCAGGATATAGGAAAAAAAAGATTCCAATAAAATTTTTTGTCATTTTCTAATGACTAGATAGGTAATTAGATAATTTCTCTAGTATGTGGAGGAGGTGGATAGATGGTGCAAGAAGATGGAGCTTGTCAGTATTTTATAAAGAAAAAAAGTTGACTCTACATTAGAGATGCAAATCTTTCAGCATCTTTCAATTCAGAAATGATTTTTAACTCGGAAACCAGTTTTTCTTTTCAAATGGTCTACAGATTCTGTTTAAATTATATTACTGACAAGAAGAAAAGACAGTGTACAGAAATAGAACATTTATATAAAATATTCCATAAGGTTTATTAAATATGGAATTAATTATATGTTCTGCAATTAAATTCATTCATTTTATTTTAAAAACTGGATATGATTTAATAAGATATTTCGTATTCCTGGACTGAAGCACATTATGAGTGAATTTCAACTGTTACCAACTTCACCAATCGAACTCAGTGGGTGGGATTAGAATTGAGTCCCTGGTTTCTGATTGGCTGCTTCAAACAGCAAGTCAAGGCAACTTCTTCCACATTTGCTTTGACTCTGTCATAAATAATGTATTTAATTGTTAATTTGACACTCTTCACTCTCATTATTAAACTAATTAATTAGTTAAATTGTCAAGTTGAAAAAAGGAAATAAATAGAAGACATTGGGTTTTTTTAAAGCTGTTTTTTCCTGACTGTTTTATAAAAATGAAATGTTTTTTTTTTTACAGGGACACAGTAAATAATGTAGAAAATGAATCTAGTGGTTAAACTTAAATTCCATTTGTTTCCCTGTTAAAGCAGAGGGTTTTGTTCTGTGGCTCTGCAGGGTTCAAGGCACTGCTGAGGTATGAGGGCTTTGACAACGACACCAGCAAAGACTTCTGGTGTAACCTGTGCATCCCTGAGGTGCATCCAGTAGGCTGGTGCGCCTCCAGCAACAAACCACTCGTACCTCCAAAAAGTGAGCATTGCTCCTCACTCGTTCAGAGTTTGATCTTGAAGCTGCCAAGTCTCCTTCTCGTTGGTGCTAACCGCTGCTGTGACATCTGTCACCTCTCACCTCCAGGCATACAGCATAAATACTCTAACTGGAAACCCATTCTTGTGAAGCGTCTCACTGGAGCCAAAACACTGCCAATGGACTTTACTGCCAAGGTGAAACACGCAGCTTCCCACGGCTACAGCCCAGCTTTGCCGAATGCTTCCTTAAATCAACCGCTAACTCCATGCAGAACATTTCTGGTTGTCTTCCCAACTTTAGGTCCGTGAAAACATGCAATTCCCATTTAAGAAGCTGATGCGGGTGGAGGTGGTGGATAAGAACTACCTGTGCCGGACACGGGTGGCTCTGGTGGAGCAGGTGATTGGAGGACGCCTCAGGCTGGTCTATGAGGACGACGGCCTGGATGACTTCTGGTGCCACATGTACAGCCCTCTGATCCACAACATCGGCTGGTCACGCAGCATCGGACACCGCTTCAAACGATCTGGTAGGAGGTGAAAATGTCTCACACACTTTGCACTCCAGTCCATTCTGAGACTGGGCCATGTAGATAAATGTACTGGGTCATCTGTCCAAATCCTTGATTTCTGGTGTATAAAATCCAGCTGTTAGTCATGCAGACTGCTTCTATACACATTGGGTTGTTCTCAGGAACAACCCAATGAGTTCACTGGAGTACCTCAGTGAACTCCAGCGGTACCATGATAGGATGAACCTGAGCATTAAGTCCAGTGATTAAAGTTCCTCACTACTAAATATTCCAGTGGTTGGAGCAGGAGGCTGCAGTCCTCCACCTGGCCGTCCTGAGTTCGTTCCCCCCCATCCTTGGTATCTTTGTCCTCTGATTGGCTGCTAGATGCTGAGCGCAAACACCATGACTGAATTATGAATATATCTCATGTAACTGTTTACATCCATGGCTGCCATGATTTTTACTGACTTGCCTCATGAACAGGCTTATTCACATGTGTTTTTAATTTAATTTCTTATTTGATGGAAGCGCTGCAATTGTGAAAGTTTTGACACTAACAGAATATCAGCAAAGATTTTCTCACTCTTGCAATGGAAGCGGAGCTACTGACAGGACTAGTTGAATTCATTCTTTTTGCTGATGTAGCACTTTTGTTTCCTCAGATGTCACAAAGAAAGCTGAAGGACAGGTCGATGCCCCCGCACAACTCTTTCAGAAGGTAAGAATGTCTGACCTTCCAGTGGTGCAGGACGTGCGTCATGAAGTGTGATGAGGCGTCTCCTTAAATCAGGAGTTCTGTTTAAATTAATAGTTTAAATGTTTTTTCACTCTACGCGGCTCCATCTGGGCTCAGATTGAGATGTGAGATCTAGAACTCAAAGAAGATGAAACGCATCTCTGCAGCAGCAGTGCACCTGTTGAACTCTGACCTGTCCTTCAGACCGTTTCACTCCATGTCAGTTTCAGAAACTCTAACCCTGAACAATAACGCTTAACCTGCTAATTGCACTTTTAAGATGTTTTCTGTGTGGTTACATGTCTGTGCTCGTATGTACTGCTGCTGCTCTCTGGATCTTTTAGTTGCCCCTCAAACAAATAAAGTTTACCTTTAAAAATGATCTGAAATCATTTCTAACTTTATGTACAATTGTAAATCTGATACACTTTGACCTTCCTGGGATTTACATTGTTTATGACAACCAACATTAAAACTGTCTGTTCTTCCTTAATAGAGAATGTAATGTTCCATTTATTAAGCAATCCAGCCTTTATTGAAATGTGTCTGTTCTATCAATATTATCATCCCAGGTAAAAGACGTTGACCAGAGTGAGGAATGGTTCAAAGATGGGATGAAATTAGAAGCTATAGATCCCCTCAACCTCTCTGCTATCTGTGTAGCCACGGTAAAAAAGGTGAGCGTGGTCATTGGACGTGATGTGGATGAACAAAGCAGCTGATTTTGTTTCCATATTTTGATCACCTTCGAGAGGCAGCCTGACTGATGTGTTGCTCTGCAGGTGCTGGCAGATGGTTACCTCATGATTGGTATCGATGGCTCTGAGGCCATCGATGGATCAGACTGGTTCTGCTACCACGCCATGTCTCCCTCCATCTTCCCTGTCGGCTTTTGTGAAATCAACAACATTGAACTCACGCCTCCAAAAGGTACACTTCTGTTTCTCGGCCCACTTCAGGTTTAACCAATGGAGCTTTATGTTTCAGAAGCTCCATTCAGAAATCACTTCAAGACAGAGTCTAAGTGGCTTTTTGCCCCTGACTTATCAGTAGAAGTGGTTACAGTTCTGCATTAGTTGATATGTAAGCTGGGCCCAGCTGGCTTCATATGTAGGGACAGATGATGTGTGTGAGACCAGCCAGCAGCAAGATTTAAAACCCTAAACACAGTCATAGAGACTGTTTGATAGAATTTGCTGACCAAAAAGAGGAACACTGCATCCAACTTAGATTGTGTGTGTAGAGTCGACCCGCTCTGACAGCTTTATTTCTGAAAACTCACAGCTGTGTGGAATATTAACATCTCTACTTGTTGTTTCTCAATGACCAGGGGGAGTTCAGAGCTCTTTAGGTTTATAAGGCTACAGCAGGGCTTAATGCTCAATTTAAACTTTTTTGTGCTGCAGTTTGTTTATTTTTGCATGGTCGTTCGTATTATTAAATACGAACGTAATGAGACTTTACATCCCCAAAGCGACCTGCATGTGCAGAAGAAGATTGTAGACGTCACACAGCAGCGCTCTCTTTACAGGACGCCACCGTCAACTTGGTTATTCAGAGCCGTCAACATTGTCACAGGATCATAGCAACACAAAGGGAAGTTGGTTAAAACAAAGTGCAACTGTTAGCGATCAGTTTTTTTTTGACTGCGGTGAAAAAACCGGATTTGGTTCGTGTTTTCCTGCTGTGTGAATGTAGCCTAACAGATGTGAGGTTCTGATTGGATGTTTTGTTCGCTTGGCTGTTCTTCAGGGTACACTAAGCTGCCATTTAAATGGTTTGACTACCTCAGAGAAACAGGCTCAATAGCTGCACCTGTCAAACTTTTTAACAAGGTAAGATTTACTGGCCTTCTTTATCCTCTGGAGTTAGAAGTGACCCCTTGATTCAGTTCCTTTCCCTGCCTTGGAGTGTTTATACCGCCTCTACCATGCGGCTTACAGGAGGTTCCCAATCACGGTTTCCGGATAGGCATGAAGCTGGAAGCTGTAGACTTGATGGAGCCACGGCTGGTGTGTGTTGCTACGGTGACGAGAATTGTGCACCGGCTGCTAAGGATCCACTTTGATGGCTGGGAAGACGAGTATGACCAGTGGGTGGACTGTGAGTCACCAGACCTCTACCCAGTGGGCTGGTGTCAGCTGACAGGCTACCAGCTCCAACCACCTGCCTCACAAAGTAAGAACCTCAGCAGCCCACTTCCCTCATCCTGCTCTTTCTGCACCTGGATCCAGGTTATCTGCTTCATATGCACATACACATGATGGCACATCAAAGAGTCAGGCAGTCAGCAGGTCTGCTGATGATTCAGTCAGATGGATTCCATCATTTCTCTGACATCAGCAGGGTTCAGATCCTTCTGATTCTTCACATTCCTGTGACATCGTTTCGGCTCCAGAGCTCAACAATATGAAAGAAGGAATGAGACTCAGTAACGTGGGATGATGCCAAAACAGCATCAACCTACAGAAATCCTGAACAATAAGACCTCTCTAAAGTAAAGAGACTTACTTGTACACCTTTACCAGTTCATGAATACTGCCAGGCGTTAATGTGATTGCACTGTCCAGAGATTTTGCGTTGTTGCACGAGTTATTTCAGAACATGGTGACTGCTGTAGGTTCAGTCAGATCCAGAAAGGATGAAATATGACCAACATGTCAGAGAGATTCACATACCCACGTAACATCCGGCTCTCCACTGATCAATACAGACTTGTGTGTCTGTAAAACTATCACTGCAGATAATATCTGTATAATATAATCTGCCAGCAGAATGAACTGTGTTAACCCTCTGTGGGATTGTTTTTTTACCACAATCCCTTCAGGTAACTAAAGGGCTGCCACAAATGCTTACTTTTTTCTAATTATCAATTATTCCTTTAAAAAAACAACAAAAAAAACTTATTTATATATTTTTAATAAATGTTTTTAAAACGATCTCACAAAATAAAATCTAGGTTAAAATTTTGCATTTAAAGGTGTAAATTATTTGTTGACGTATTAGCTGTGACATGACAAATGTAAATGTTTTTATTTATACTTTAATTAACATGTTACTTAATTACATGAATTTTGATGGATAAAAGTTAAATCACATTGTCTGCTTTTACATGCAGACGTTCAGAACAGAACCTTTGTGTTGTGTTTCTGTTAAATCCACAAATCTGATGCACAAGCGACGTCTGCAAACAGCTTTGCCCAATTGAAGTTCACTTCTGCTTCTAAAAATGATCTGATTGGATGTTGGAAAAGGCTATTGTGCTAAAAGAAGCTATTCAATCCTGATTTTAAAAAAATGTTCAAGTTTTTGTGTGTTTGTTTTTTCCCCACATCCTAATTTGTGTCCTTTATTGATGCCATGAACTTGAGTTTTGATCTGTGCTTTCAGGTAACAGAGACACGCCTCTGTCTGTGCCCAAGCAGAAGAAGAAGACCCCTCAGTACAAAGGACAGAAGAAAAGTCAGTATGCTTTCCTGCTTGGTGTTTTTCCTCTTCCTCTGTCTTTCCTCTTCCTCTGCCCGTCACTCGCTACTTTGGTGCTGGAAACTCATGTAAAATGTTTTCATTGGACCCATCGTGTCACATTGCACAGCACAGGGAAAAGACGAAAGCAGCATTTGTTCCAGTTGATAGTTGAGAAAACTCTTGGAAGCAGAAAGGATTGTGTCAGACCTTTCAGTTTGTGTTAACATCACCCAAACCACTGTGCTAATGTGAACAACTAGTGGACAGTGGTAAACTCAGATTAGTGGTCAGGGTGTTGAAAAGTTTCTTTCAAGTCACAGGGGATGTTGCTGCCCTGGGGGGCTTCCTTTGAAGATATGGCTTCCAGGATGTGAAGGTCACCTGTGTGTGGACAGCTGCAGTGGTGGAGGCTTTCAAACTGAACAAGGCTGTTAAGGACTGGTTATCTCGAGGAACTCCTGAAACAGCAGATGGGTTCCTGGCAGCAAGAAGCGCTGGTGGATCTAATGTAGTTACAGTAAGTGTGGGAGGAAAACGAAGAGGCTGGGTTGAAATAATTTTGTTTGCCCTCAAGAAATATCGACTCAGAAAGGGAAAATAGGGAGGAAAGTGAGTCCATCACCAGGGGACAGTGGTGGACGCTGAAGGCGCTACGTTTTTGCAGTGTTGTGGTTGATAATGTGGCATTGAGGTCTGGGGCCGATTCCACTCTAAAAAAGTCTGTTCCAGTCGTTGATGACTCCCAGCCTCTGTGAGAAGGTTTACTCCCTAGTGTTGGTCGGGAGGTTCTGACCTTCAGGAGGAGCCGTGTGGCTTTCACCCTCGTCAACAAACTGTGGAACAGATCTACACCATGGTGGATGTTTGGCAGATCTGTGGGTCTGAAGAAGGTTCTGGTTCATCTGTGCAGCATGTTGTGGAGGTGCTGCTGGAGCGCCGAGGTCTGTTGATGCCTCACAAGAGGCGACTGTGGCTCTGTGGGAAGAGTAGTCATCTTGTGATTGGAAGGTTGTAGGTTCAGTTCCAGCTTCCTCCTGCCTCATGTCGATGTGCCCTTAGGCACATCGACATGAGGCCCTTGGGCACTTAACCCCAAATTGCCTACCGATCTGTGTATCGGTGTATAAATGTGTATTAAAAAAAACGGTCAAAATGATTGGAAAAGCGCTATATAAGTTCAGTCCATTTACCATTTACAAGAGCTGTTGCTGCTGATGATGATTATGATCCTGATGACGATGTTTTTGCTGGTCAAAATTATTTTTTTTTTAAGTATTTTTCCCAATTAGTCAACAAGGTCACAAGACGACCTTGTCATCTTTCTAAAATAGTTAGAAAGCTGACTATTTTAGCTTTTTAAAATGGTCAGGAAATAGTTGGGGATAAGTGCAACATAAGTAATTATCTAGTCATTGTTTTCAGATGAGACCGTTTTTATCTGGAGAATTGCACTCAAATTTTATTGTGCAATGTTTCATTGTTACAATGGCAACAAAGATTGTATTGCATTTTTCATGTTGACCTTTTTTACATGTAGAGTTTTAAAGAGAAAAAAGAATTGAAGCTGTTTTGGATTAAAGCTGCAACATAAAATAAAAAGGTGCAACACCTTCAGAGCACAATTGGAACTTTCTAAATGAACAGATGGTAATGTGTACTCAGGACAAATGTCTTCCTGTTGCTGTTAGTCCAGAAAGTGGTTCTGGTTTTATTTCTTCATCTTTTTGGTTAATTATGCAGCATTCAGACTGTGGGTGAGGCATTGCTAAAAATATACAAATATGTAAATAAAAATAAAAAAACAATCCCAGTTCCAGTCAAATGCAGTGACTGTAAATAGTGACACAGAGAGAGGCTGAAGCTTTGTGAAGGAGAATCCAGCGTAAAGCTGCTGGTTTAATATCACTGAGACATTTTAGATGTCAACTGAAGTCCATACAGACGTGTACGTTATGGATGGATGACATGAAAGCAACGACTTTGAAGTTTCTACTGAATCAGGGTAGAAATTGTTTTTTAGAATCATACTGCTGATGTTTATGCAAGTTTATTCTTTGTATCCATGGAAACAAACTGGAATTGAAAATTTTTATAAAAAAATGAAATTAACTGTAATGAATTAAATTCAGAGGAATGATCATTTTTGCAATAGCATCCCATCATACTGATGTCTGAAACTCAGTGTTGGAGCCGCTTTTGACTTTGCTTAGTGGTCCCTGCTGTTCACATACGAGCTACATTTTGCACTAAATGTCTCAGAAAAAAAAATAAATTTAGGGAAAATAAACTGACTAAACAGTTGGAGGCTGTCGCTCATGTCTCAGTGCACCACCTGCTGGGCTTCCTTCATGAGCCTCTACTTCAGAGTTCTGTGCAGCTACCTTGAATCTTCTGTCGTGATGCGCTGTGATTGTTTTCCTGAATTTGCTGGGTGTTTCAGTCAGTGTGTAACTCTGGAACGTCATCATGACAATGTGCAGTAACAGGTACCTGTGCTGTGGGCTTGGACTTTACATCTTCCAGAGTTTCCTATCCTCTGAGTCCTTTTTCAAATTAAGAATACCATTGAATATATTTCAGGTACAGAGTTTCCCCCAGAAAACCTGCGGAACCCGATGTAGGGGCGCTAGAGCCAATGGCCCACTGGGTCTTTATGTTAAAAAATGTTCAGTTAAAAAAAAATCTGAGATGCATGAGCAGGCCTGGGTAGACAGGTGCCTGAGGCTGCAGCCATCATGGGAAGAGCTACCCTTTCATTTGATGAGAATAAATGTATGAGGAGAGTTTGATGTTCAAATGAGACGAATGTTCAGCTGTTTGGCCAAAAGTGATGAGAAGAAAGTTTAGAGGAGTAAAATAAGATCAAATCTAAATACACTAAAATTAATGACAAGACTGGTGGTGGGATTGTGTGCTGTTTCTGTGTGAACTCCTGCTTTCCTCTGTTGTTTTTCCCTCCTTTTTCTTTGGCTGAAGGAGGAAAAAAAAACTTCTGCACACGAGAGAGGAGATTTGGGAGGTGTTTATTGCTATGCAAGTATGGGTGCGTGTGCTTATGTGTGTGTTTGTAAGAAAGTCTGTGAACACTGTCCCAGATAGTTGCCCTCTACCCCCCCAAGCATTGTTCTTGATAAGTGGGCACGTTGGTCAGCCAGCCTCTGTGGAGCGTTGGGTCAGGTCCACAGAAATCATGGGGAAGGGAACCAGCAGCAGATAGCCTAGAGGTTTATATAACATCCAGGAGAATTTGAGATAGCCAGCCTTCCCAGGCTGACACAGAGAGCCAGTTCAGAGGACGGTTGTTTGGTCAGGCTGACTCCATTTGTTTTTCCGTCTTGGATGTTGGAAAAGCCTATTGTTGTGCTAAAAGAAGCTATTCAATCCTGATTTTAAAAAAGCTCTCACTGAAACAGCCCATCCGTCTGTTCATATACGCGCGCGCGCGCACACACACACATATATGTTTGCGTGGCTATCTACAGCCTAAGCCTTGCCCTTATCCTAACCCTAACCAAAACTCAATTCACACCTTAGTCCTAAATCTAAGCTCTGACCCAAAAACAGTGTTTCCCCTGGGCCCACGTACCTCGAGAGTGAAAATTCTCAAACTTGAGGGGACCAGGCTTCGATCCCCACAAGGGGAAACACTGTTTTCCCCTTGCCTTGTGGGTCCCCACAACATAGTATGTATCAGGAAAATGGTCCCCACAAGGTATTACAAACAAACCCGTGCACACACACCAGCCAGGCAGCCTAACTATGACCAGGTCAGCTGCCAAGATGGTCCATACCCAGTTCAGTGTGCCAACTGTAACCCTAAATTATTTTGTCTTGACTGCTACTGGTGTATAAACAAGCCTATGCAAAACAAACACTTAGTTTGGTGGGGAGGCAAATAAAGCCTGGTGGCCCGCCAGGCTGATGATACACTGAGGGAAACCCTGAGGTAGTTCATAGTGGGCAGGATTTAAATATAGACTCTGCAAATATCACACACTGGAAGCAAAAGGTGCAAGGGAGGGAGAAAGGAGTAGGACAGAAGGGTGCAAGGAAGGACAGAGAATGCAAAAGTAGAAGGGACATGAATGGTGGCAGTGAGAGCAGCTCACCAGGGGCTTATTCAGATGGGAGAGTGGATGAACGTCTCAGCAGTGCTTCGTTGAAGGTCGCATCCTGAGCTCTAACCTTTTACTTTCCTTCTTGGTTCATGACTGAACTGCTCAACTGAGCCCTGTGTGCAATAAGCCCCTGGTAGCTGACCCCAGTCTGGTTGGTGTTTAGAGAGGAAGATTCCGGTTGGTCGACGGGCCTTCAGTCAGTCAGGCAGGAGGAGGAGCAGCTTCTCAGGAGACGAAGAGCAGAGCCCGCCCATTTACTGTATCCAGGGGCCCGCTCGGCCCCGAGCACACCTGCACCCCATCCACAAATCAGGTAATGGCACACTACTGACTACATGAGATGGGCCAGGAGCCCCAGAGGCTCGGGAGGCGGGGCCTCTGTGTGGAGACACAGGCAGCTGCTGCTGCATGTCTCTGGTTGGACCCGTCGCTGGTCCCTTTAAGAAAACCTTTTACTTCTTTTTTACATGATGTTCTCAGTGTTTGACCTCCAGGGGGCAGGTGGAGCGCCTGCACTGCAAAAACACTAAATCTTACCAAGTATTTTTGGTCAAGTTTCTAGTGCAAATGTTTTAGTACACTTGAAGTAAGTCAAAACTATTTTACAAGTATCTTTTCCAAAAGATACAAGAGCTTGTTTTAAGTCAATAATTCCTTAATATTGACGAAAAAGTACTAGATCCCTTAGCAGATTATTTGACTTATGAAAAAAATGTCTTGTTATAAGTGAAATAATCCACCAGTGGAACTAGTACATTTTCATCAATATTAAGGAGTTATTGACTTAAACAAGCTCCTGGATCTTGCTGAAAAGTTACCTGTAAATTATTTTTCTTATTTCAAGTGTACTAAGATATTTGCACTAGAAACTTGACCAAAAATACTTGGTAAGATTTAGTGTTTTTGCAGTGAGCTGCATGTGCAGCAGCATGTGTCTGATCCCTGCTCTCTCTGCAGAGTCTCTGCTGCGGATGAAGGAGGACCCGGCCGACGGGGACGAGTTCACCTTCACCCAGGGAACCTCGGACCAAGAGAGCAACGGCTCGGGCAGCTACTACATCAAACAGGAGCCATGAGGGGGCCCCCGACAGGAAGCAGACGGGGCCCCAGCAGGAAGAGACAAAATGGATCTGGAAGCCTATCGGACCGGCTCCAGGATTACTGAGAAACCCAAACGGGAACATGTCTGAGCTGCTGCTGCCCCGCAGCTGTGGGTACCAGAGCTCTGGGCTCCAACCGACCCGACCCACAGACTCACTGAGCAGCTGTCACTGAGCCAGGGCTTCAGTTGTTGTTGCTTCGGTTGGTTTTTGGTTTTTGGCAGACGACAGAGACCTTTCCTTTGGAGCAGTACGGAGAGGCGGGGTTTGGTTTGTTTATAGTACTTGAAGATTTGATTTTCTACTATTTTTGGGGTTGTTCTGTTTTTTTGTGTTGTTTTGTTGCATTAACTTCTTCAGTGGCTGTGTGGGAAATGTAACTTGTTGTTCCTTAATTTTTAAAAAAATTTTTTTTTTACTCGGAGGTCTGTGGAATCCAGGTTCCAGATGTACATAAAACAGATTAGTAGAGGTCCAGTGCAGCTCAGCATTACTCTTCAGCTTTTTGTGTTTCCAGCTCAGCGTTGTTCCACAGAGCGCAGCGTGTAAATCTCTTCCAGCTTGTAGATTTCTGATCAAAGTTTAGCCAGTTTCAGTCCCAGCAGCTTCCCCTCAATAAAACCTCTTCCTTTCATTCGTAAGACAAACGCTGGTTTCCCATGACAACCAGCTTGTGGGTAGGACGTCAACAAAGGCTGAGGGAAACTTTTTGGTGGAAGATCCCCAAAATGTTCAGAATCCCCAAAAACCCTTCAGCTCATTCCATTGTGTTTCCAATGTGTTGTTGCCAACTCTGCATGATGTTTCCATGGGAACAGGCTGTCAGCCGCCCTCCCTCAGTCTGATGCTGACGGTCTTAGTAGCGGCAGCAGTGTGATCAGACCGGAACGGAACGTGTTTGGGGGGGAGCTGCGCTGCTCCTGTGGAGTCGGCTCATTTACTGTTTATTTACTGATTAAACACTGAATGCGCTCTACTGAGGAACCTTTCCGCTCAGGCCGGAACGATCCCGCAGCCCTCTAAAGAAGCTGTTTTCATTATGATCATTATTAATATCTGGGTAATATTTAGTGTTTTGTTTTGTTTTTTTCTGTGCTCCTGTGTGTGAGATCTGAGCCACAGAACGATATGATGCACTGCTTCCCCTGCAGTCCAGGCCACAGGCAGGAACACACAGAGCTCCACTTCCACATTCATACAGTCTACACAGATATATAAATATAAATATATATATACATAGTAAGATGGGACTTGTTGGGTTGTTTAAGCTAGACCTTAGCAGCTGTTTATCTTCTACCTCGTGATGCTGACAGCTAACAGATCAACCACAGGATGAGTTGGATGATGGCAGCCATATGCAAACACATCCTGATCCCTTAGTGATCCACACCAAACACATCCATTCCTTCTCCTGCACACCAGGTCGTCTCATGTCAACGTTATGCAATACCAGAGCTTATATTGTTTGGTTATATGAAATAAAATGTATCCCAGCTGGAGCCTCTCAGATCATTATAGAGATGTAAGGAATAGATTGTCTTAACAGAAGCTTCTAACTGTGATTATTCAGGGGTTTCCAAGTAATCGGCGCCGGATGGAGATGCAGGGCAGATGGTAGAAGGTCCAGACGTAGGCTCAGAGTCACTTCTCAGGATGTGTTCCTTTAGCTGCAGCTGTAGCTGCAGTTTTGGACCAGGGTGGTGGTGGCGGGTGGGGGAGGAAGGGTTCAGGATCTGCAGGGTTTTGGGAACTTAAATCGTTTTCATATTCACTATTCTTCTCTGGAGCCAAAGCAGTGAACCGATGCGTCAGCCCCTCCACTGTCAGTTAATCTAAGTCAAATTCTCTTTCTGCTAAATCTAACTGACTAGAATTCAGTTCTTTTTTTCAGTTACAGCTATGTTAGCAGTAGGGTGCACCGATTGCAGTTTTCTGGTCGATCATGGATATTTAAGAAGCCTGACTTGTTGAGTCAGTTTTTGGCATAAATACCAATTTCAAATTATTTTTTGTCTCTTTTCTGGAAAGTAGCTCAGTTAGCAACAGTGTGGTGTTGCTAACTGAGCATGTGCAGACATGACCTGTGCAGAGGATGAAGTTGACAGTGGCTCACTTTCAGATTTTGGTCGTAGTTATGATCCATTTGTCATGTAGTTATGAATGAAGGGCAGGTCTGAGCCATCGGTGCACCTGCACTTAGCAACTTTTACTCTTTTTGTCATTAGTGTGGACAATATTTGACTTCTGTGATCTAAATGTTATTCAGATAGAAGAGCATGTTTGTGAATTTGAGGGAGAAGCAACATCATCAAATCTGGTTCGACACAATCACAACCTAATGACTGTTAATCACATTTAAGATGAACTTTAGAACCAAGACAAGCTTGGAGTTTGTTTACTGAACCTTTCTCTGTTTTTAGTTAAGAAAAAAAAAAACGCACAACCAGATGCAATGACCCATCTACACTTTCAGCAATAATTTAAAGAGGTTGTAATGATTCCAAATGATTTTATGGTTTAATATTTATTAAAGGAGATCACCTCCTTTAAGACTTGTGATAACAGAATGCGCTGGAGTCACGGTTGGATTTGGTTAGGAAACTTTCTGCCTCAGGTCTGCCGACCCTGGAGGATCTGTGGTTTCCTGATGCAGCTCATGTGAAACAGCTTTTAAATGAGCAATAAAAGAAAAGAGTGTGAATCGCTGCACGTTGGTTCTGTTTGAGGTAGGATGAAAGCATTAATGTTTTGGTCCCAAAAGCTGCTGCTGCTAAAGTAGGAGGAGAAAAGAACATCACTGTTAGATCTAGGAAATGATTCTTGTAGATAAGTCAACGCTCCGGTCTTAGCCCGACCCTGCTGTTCATGGTCAGCCGTGCAGGACGACGACGTGGAAGTGATGATTTTGAACTCATTTGCATAAGGTTTTGTACAGACGTGCTGAGCTGCAGCCCCCCTGCTCCCTCCCGGACACACCGTCCCTGTCCAGGGTTCTAGATGTTGTTGGTCGTCCTCCAGTCGGTGTCTGTGGTCAAGAGCATCTGGAAGTCCAACCCCACCAAAAACTGACAACTGTTTTTGGAAATGGGAAGCTCAGGCCTGCTTTTCTGCAGTTTAAAGGTTTCATTAAAATGTTTTGAAATTAGAAGCTAAATTTTGCCCAAGAAAGTCAACTGCAATGACTTTTTGACAGATTTCTACAGAACCGGTAACGACTAACTGTTTATAGGTGATTGACTCTCTCTTGGTGTTGATGGGTTTCCCTTGAACTCGTCCCTGGTGGTCCTCCCTGCCCCACTCCCCCTCCAGATACTAACACGGGTCTTTTGTATGTAATAGCCCTCAAATAAAATCATGATATAGTGGTGCTATATATAAATATATATAAATAAATATATATTTATATTTGATAAGAATGACATATTGTCTTGTTACTGTCAGAAGATAATTGTGTGTTCAGATTATGGTTTATGGGGTAAAAAAAAAATCTATTTTGGATACAAATTTAAATTTAGTTGGGTAAATTTGTGCTGTGATAAATAAAGCTTTGATAGACTTTGTAAATAAAGCCAACTGTTTGGACCAACTATAATGAAAGGTTTTCTTTGTTTTCCTTGTGTTACAAACTGTTTTCCGCATGGCTGTGAAAGTTTATCTGGTGGTTTTTGTAAAATCGGACTTTTACACTGAATAAAGAGCTTATGACGTCCGACGCTCAGAAATCCTTTTTCTCAGAAAGTTGAAGGAAATAATTTTCTTCACACAACAAAAAAACACAAGTCCTTTACCAATGAACCATTTAATTCTCAGATATAATCGAAACAAACAAATCTGTCTGAATATACACTTTCAAATCTACAACATGTACATTGACTGTCCTTATGGAAGCACCTCAGTTCATGCAGAACAACCAAACAGTAAAAATACAGAAGTTTTCTTCTGTTTTTGTTTTTACGTTAAAAACATTTCGAATTTCGAATAAACTTCTTTCACAAAAACTCCTGCTGACTTTCAGTAAAATGGAAAAGTTTCCAGCTACCAATAATTAGTTTTGCTTTCTATTTTTTATCAAGACAAAAAGTATGAAAACTTTTCAGAAAGCCTGTATAATATATGTAAAATAACTGATGAGTTCAGTGAAACCCCTGATCTCAGTGTGACCAGTAGTGACCATCAGAGGAAGACGACCAGCACACACCAGGCTGCTTGGCTTCAGGCTTTTATTTAAGTCTCACAGTTCTGTCAGTGTTTTTAAAACCTCTGCAAGAAATCCAACATATAGTTATGGCAAGATTTACAAATAAAATGATCAAATTCAAGCTTACAGCATTCTGTCACATTCCAACAAGGTCAGGAGCTTTGTGTGTGTGTTTTTGTATTTGTGACACTTATTTTAAAGACTAACTCTTTAAAGTTAGTATTGTTTTGTCTGCTCTGAAGACTGTAATGGAGCGATCTGCTCTCAGGTTGATGCTCCGGTCCATCGTGTGGTCGTGACCCCAGTGTGACCGGGCCGGCTTTCCCAGATTCACATCCTTATGAAATCGTTTTGCTTTTCATTGAGGCACTGATTTTGGAATTCATCGTTCTTTTTTGTCTACAGAATAGCGTCAGAAACAGCAGCGAAGTCAGACCGTTTCCACTAGGCTGGTTTGGTTGAAAGAGATCACCAAGGATATAGATGTTTATCGATTTGGCGCTCTAACTAATAATCAAACATTTTTAGATTATTATAGGACCAGAACCTCTGAATGCTTTTTAGCCAATTCAGATATTAAATCTCTGCAACATAAAATTGACTTCTATAAGTTGAGATCCTTCAGCTGAGATTTAAGATTAAAACTAGAGCAACTGAGGCATAAAATGCATCTAGAAGAATCTGGAAATTCAGCACAAACATCCATCAGCAAAGAGCAAAGTCATAATGTAGAAGATTTGGCTGAATGTAGGTATGAATAAAACAACTCAATCTGGATCCAAACGCAGCAGAGAGAAAAGCTTGTGGATCAGGATGTTTTTCGAGGTAGTGACAGCCTCGTTTATATGAAACCCCAATGTTAACATAAAGCAGTAAAAAAATACATAAAATTTAGGTTTTATGGCAAGTTGTCACTTCCAATGCAAGGTTTGGGTGTTTTCAACCACCAACAGATTCCTACGTTTCAGAACATTCAGCAACAGCTGCAGGAAACAGTTCACAACAAACTGGACTGGACATGCAGACAGCAGAAGTTCTCATGTGGTTGAAGAACAAAGAATTATGGGATTGAACTGGCTCGATTCGGACTCTAAAGTTGGAAAAACTGGACTGGAAACTCTAACCTGTGAGGCTGGAAAGATTTTCACACTGACCCAAACTCAAAATCAACATGGCTGCAACACTACTGCAATAGTGACAGCTGCAGTAATAAATGGTTGCCGTTGCACCATAAAGTCTGTGGCAAATCTGTTAGCGCACATTATGCCCATGCTCCTTTAATGTCGTAATGGCTAATAGCGGCTAGCAGTTAGCCGGTTACTGAGCTAAACGGAACAAATCCCACTGGGTTTCTGATGAATAACTGGAATACAAAAAACCCAAAATAATACATTTTTTAATCAGAATTTTTTAAATCATAAAATTTCATCTCTTTATCAATAATTACTAAAAAGTATAAATTTAAATACCGTTGTTTGCTGAAATGTTATTTGGCATGCTCATCTTTCTGATTGGCTGCCAGTCAAATTTATGAAGCTGCTTTGTTCCTCAAGCCAGTATAGCAACCACGAAATGAACAAGAAATGTCAGATGTAACAGGTATGTTTAAAAATATATATATATTATTTTAAAGAAAATTTTGTTTGGATCTTCTACAATTGTCATATACACATATCTACATATCTATATGTTTATACATATGTATGTATATGTATCAAACCCATTGTGTGGCAGAACATGGGGACTGCATGCACCAAACACTCTGACATGCTGCAGACGGACACCCTGGGACAGACAGACACGAAGGACACCCTGGGACAGACGGAGACCCTGGGACAGACGGACACATAGGGACAAACAAAATGATCTCCAACATTTTATTTTCACTGTAAGTGGTTGTTTAACAGCAGTAGTGAGAACTTTAACCAGTAGCTGGGTTCATGGCATTGTGTTGCTGAACTGTGCTGGTGCATGCTGGTCAGCTCAGGTGACCATGATGATCTCAAGTGAAGCCAGTGATTGGCAGAGGAGGTCTCCGGGGAAACCGTTCATATCATGTTTGTAAAGAAGTCAACTAAAAATCCAAGACATGAAATAAAAGCTATTGAGAAAATAAAAGTTATTGAGAAATAGTTCAGGATTTATACTAAATATTCTCCAATTCCTTAGATTACCATTTTTCTCCACAGCTTATTTTAGGCCATTTCTCTGACATTTTTGCACACATTGGGGCTCCATAGTTTCAGCCGTTTTTGTTTTTTTTTGTTGCTTTTTTTTTTTAGCCCTACATTTACATTTAAAAAAGGGTAAAAAAAAAAAAAAGAAAAAAAAAGGACGCCATGTTTTTGTGAAGAATGATGAACTATGATACACAGTGATGAGGTGAATGTCAGCTGCAGCGCTCTACGTGATGTGGAGCATTCCTGGAGAACATGCACATGGATCCTGGTGGTGGAGAACGGAGCGGAACCTGGGAAAAAACAGTAAACATGTCCAACAGCGTTCCTCATGCCTCTACAACCACACTGAGGCGCCGCAGGTCCGGCCCCAGCCCCGGCCCCGGCCCTGGCTCGCCCAGCTGCAGCAGCAGCAGTTCAACCAGCGCCACTGTCCACCATGATACCTGCTCCTCCCTGGAGGGGGAGCAGAGGGGCTGCTGCTGGTTTCTGGAGGGAAGCCGCCCAGAGCTGCCAGAACATCTTCATCCTCTGAGGAGGGGGAGGGGGTGGTTGGAGGAAGGGCTTTAGAAAGGTGAGTTCATCCCAAGTTTGGTTTCAAACTGCAGCTTCTGTCTCTTCTGGTACCGAACCCGTTCCCTGTAGAAAGCAGAGAGAGAAATGAGCTGCCGTGATGGAGGTGAGCAGAACCCTGCGATTTTTTTGTTTTTGAGAAAACCATGCATGGTTAGAAAACAAAATAAAAAAAATAAAAACAACTGTTTTACAGGATTTTATAAACATATGCTATTTCTGTTTTTAAACAAAAGCGGGATATTAAACCTTGTTTTCAGATTTTTTTTTTTTTACAGTATTTTGTCTGACTTCATGTCGCTAACAGACACTTTTCCATTGCTGCTGCTGTTTAAATCAAAATGTTTTACTTGAATCCTAGAGGGAAACTAAACGTTGCTAAGCCCTTCCGCTCTGTCTTTGTATTCCAGCCGTTTTTTTTTTTGTTTTTTTTGGTTTTTATGTATCCACATCTCCGTTAGCCCTTCATTTCCAAATCCACCTCTTCTGCACATGCTGCGTTTACTGGGCCGTGTCTACGCTCTGGTTCTGGTGTCAACGTACCGTATCTCATGCAGCTTCACCACTTCGTTGACCAGCACTACCAGCAGCGGGGACAGGGAGGCCAGCAGCCACACCTCCAGGGGAATGTTAGCCAAGCTGAAGGTCAGAGGGCTGCTCTGGTCCCTCCACAGCTGGTAGTCCACCGTGGCCTGAACGCCCTGGCCCAGCAGTCTGGTGACACATGAGCAGGTTAGGAACTGATGTCAAGAGGAACTGTGTATGTGCTGGACATGAGGAGGAGGACTTACACCACGGGCACAGTGAGGCACCACCAGGTGTTGTTGAAGGGAGTCTTCCTCCACAGAGGCTGGGAGCGATGGACGTAGCTGAGGGAGATGACCACTGAAAGCAACAGCAACACTCTAAATGCACAAAGAACACCAGCCAGGCTGCCCCCTTGTGCAGTGGTGGGCATTTATTGTATCGCTTAGCATTTTTATCGCGATAAATTCCTAATGATAAAAATTTGGATTTATTGTCACAATAAACCAATCTAAATTAGTTTGAAACCCCATAAAACTGTCCGCATTGCTGGAATTTTTAGTTTTAGTATTTTCTCCACTGTTTGCATTTAATCATATTATCAAATGTACTGATATTTATTGAACAGTTACTGTGTGGAGCTTTGTGATACAAATCACTTTGTTATGTGACTGGTGACCTAAAGCAGCTGATCAGTAATGCTGACATTTTTTCAGGAGCATCATTTAAGTTTTTGTCTGACTGCTGTGCCATGCAGTAAAAAAGAAGTAATAAATTGTTGTTATTGTCACTTTCATTATTATCACAATAATATCACTAAATATGGTGGAAAAACTTTGCGTCCATGTCGCCCCACCTGTGTGAAGCACCAGAAAACCAGCCAATAGCTTTTGGGTCAGCAGCAGGCCGTTGGACAGATCACCAAACCACACCAGAGGCTGTGGTGATGAGCTGCAAACACACACACACACACACACGCACACGCACACACACACGCACACACACATAGAAGTCAGATATGTTTGATATTTCCTGTTTATTACTGATCCATCTCTTGTTACATACCTGGCTGTGAAGATGGAGCTGCACTTGATTATGGAGTCGTTACTCAGGGTGAGGTTGGTGCCAGCAGGGCACACAGTCTGCAGGGTGAAGCCGAACACCAGCAGGTACACACACACTGAGAGACCAAACTTTAAGAAGAAACAGCCCAGGAAGTAGTTCTGAGTCTGGAAGGACAGGAGAAGAAGAAAACAGTCAGGCTCATTGGGAAACAATCTGGAAACTTTTTGTGTAGGAAAAACTTTTACAAGAGTTTTGATGGAATGAGATGTTTCTGTCAAACCAAAGCATGCTTGTTGCTTTTTTATTCAGTCAGATTAAAACCAGTTCCAGCACTGCCTCTGCCCTCAACTCATTTCTATTCAGATACTTTATTATTATTAACAGGAAATGAGGAATTGTAACTCCCATTATCCAGATTTCTTCAACGAGTTGTTAATGCTGGCAGCTGTGGACATGAAGGATCTCCTGTAGCAGTCTGTATTACAACCAGGGGTGAAAGTAGGCGGGTACTTAAAAATATCTTAAAAGTAAAATTAAATGTAACTTACAAACATTTGCTGCTGCTGTTGTAAATTGTGACAAGAAATTTTGCCTGCTTGGAGAAGAGCTATAAAGAAATAATTTTGGTTTAATAATTTTACACGTTAGCATAAACATAGAATAAAGAATGATCCCAAGAAAATGATGCTGCCGCTCCACATTTGATGGGTTGTAAACGACCCAGTTGAACACATTTGTTCTGTACAGTGTGGAAACGTAAACAATAGACAGAACGTAATGTCTTCCAGCTTTTTCTGTGTAACTGAGAGCTTGATACCAACAGGAGCACAGCGTCAGCAGCCCACATAGCTGATAGCCGGGAAAGAGATAAAGAGTCCATTTCTAAACTGTAAACTGGTTACGAGTCTGTTGGTTTTTCACTTTTCTTGTATTTTAACTATTAAACCAACTGGTAAACAAATGTTTATATCTGTTTTTAAAAGAATAGTAGCTTCTCTCTTATGTCTCCATCAGATGAGCAGCATTAGCAGCTTTTGGTGACATTATTATTAATAAAAATTAGATTGTTTTTGAATACGATGCAGGATTTAAAATGAACTGATGAAGATGGTCTATGTGTCTAGTCTGGCCTGGGAGAGATGTCTGTGGTTCCCTTCTGGACCTGTTTCCCCATCAACCCGATGTGGAAGACTATGTTCAGAATTTAGATCTCACTGCATCTCGCGGTGCCAAAACTGGAGCCAGTGGGCTGAAGGAAATACAGCTCCATTTTGAAGTAATTCAAGAGATGCACAGCTTTTATCGCTTCGCAAAAATTTCATCAGCACAGAAACTCCAAAGCACACAAAGAAGGAATTTTTATATATACAATATATATAATATATTATATATATACACACACGTACACATACATACACACACACTTTTGTCATAGAACCCCCAAGAATTTAAAACTACTTTCACCCCTGATTACAACCATCCTACCTAAAGAAGCCTCTGACTGAAGACACCATCTAGCTGTATGACAGTCTGATGAAGAGGATGCTCAGGGTTGATCCTCCTCCTGCTTAAAGCCTGTGATCTTCTTCATCACTGACCACACACACATCTCTGATACCGTTTCTCTGTAGTTTGCTCTCCAGCTTCTCCTTACTGTTTATAATTTTTACTTTAATTATACCCCTTAATAAATCCCTTGTCCCTCCATCGGTGCTCTACTGGGAAGCCGTCTCAGTGTTCTGGTTCTGATGGTGATGTTCACACAGACGTTTAATATGACAGTCAGTCTGTTCATGTGGCTGGCACAGAGCGTCCCAGTCAGTAACCTCAAACAGCCCTGAATCTTCTACAGGTTCCTCTAACCATCTCCTTACAGTTATAGTTAGCTTAAGTGATTCTGGTGCAAAAATAAGACAAAACTAACTTCTAAGTAACTTTTCAACAAACTGCAAAGGGCTTGTTTTAAGTCAGTAATTCCCCAATATTGATGAAAAACTAGTTGTTCATATTGGCAGATTATTTCACTCCTAATATGGAGAAAATGTCTTGTTATAAGTGAAATAATCTGCCAATAGATTTGCGGAGTTCAGGTTTTATTTGAGCTTTTAAAATGTTGATCAGCTATAAGGTTATAAAAACACTTATGGTTACACATCATAACAACTACCCAACAGTAAAAAAAAAAGAATCAGCAGACATTGCAGCTGCAGCAACATATCCAAAATCACAGAGAACAATTGTACAAAAAACGCAAAGTTTCAACCAGAAAAGGAGAAAATTTAAAAAATAAAAATAAAAATAATCAGACTGAAAGTAACAAAGCTTACTTTGTTACTTTCTAAAAGAAGCACATGTTTCCCCGTTTAATTCAGTAAATAGTGAAACGTGACCATTACTGAGCTCGAGTTTTGTTTTATATTGCAAAGCTACTCTCGGCTCATCCTACCTTCTTTGGGATTGAATCCAGGTTCTTTCCTGTGGCAACTGTCATGACCGAATTGTCCGGTGGCTTTCCCAACAGCGACACACTGCCAAAACAAATCCAGCGTTAAAACATCTGACAGATCAATTAGTGCGACTGATTCATCATGGACACGTAGAGTGTGTATGTACCTGAGCAAAGGGCAGCTGAAACAGGACATCCAGAGGATGTCAGTGGTGTTCATGGGAGGAGGAAGCTGAGCCAGGCAGGCCAAGAACTGTACAACAACACAACACACACTTCAGATGGTGCATCCCACAGACAGGCCTGACATTCCTGCGGTTTACTGACCCACCTGAAGAATGACCAGACTGAGCTGGCACTGCAGCAGGAAGAGAAAGCACTTGCGGATACCAGACGTTGTGTGTCGTGCCTAGAAAGTTAGTTCAGCAAAGGTAGATTCAAAATCAATTGAAGATGTGTATGTGACTCAGTGACTGCTTGATGTGACAAACCTGCTCTATGAGTTTAATCAAGCTAACGCTGTTTCCCTGGTGGAAGGAGACGGAGCAGCCCAGGCTGTTCAGCTGTCCCGACAGTCTGAGAGGAGAGAGTCCTTCAACCTCTCCGCTGAAGCCTCCTCCTGTGGCGTAGCCAAAAGTCTCCCATGAGCACTGAGACGGATACAGAGGGTCCAGCCCAATGCTGTGGAGCCCAGAGAGTGGACAACATGGCATCAGCAGTTGTGATGGGGACGATTCTGATATGCTTGGCTTCAGAAACGTTGTGAAAAATGTTGAGAATGAAAGTGATCTCTGTACCTGAGATCGCTTTGCAGAAAGAGGCGGCTGTTGCGGAAGTTGGCGGAGCTTCCCAGACAGCAGGTCACCTCCCTGTTCTCCTGCATGATCTTCATCATCTCACACATGGCTGCAGAGAGGAAGACCAGCCACAACATTTCAGTTTGGTTTGTCCCATGGATAACAGAGTGGGCCTTGATGACTCAGAAGATATTCAGCTCTGGAAAAACTGAAGATCTACTGCACTGAACCCCATTGGAAACCTCCTGGTTATTCCACCACATGCTGATTTCTGAATTCTTTCTAAATGAACATGAACTTGTTTTCTTTGCATCATTTGAAGTCTGAAAGCACTGCATCTTTTTTGTTATTTTGACCATTTTTCATTTTCTGCTAATAAATACACATTTTTGTTTGGAATTTCAGAGACGTGTTCATTTTACTCAAACATATACCAATAAGAAGTAAAATCAGAGAAACTGAAACTTAATTTTCACCAGAGCTGTATATATACAGAAGAAGACTGGAGCTACAGAAAAAAATAAAAACAAAAAATTAATTCTGACTTCTTTTTTCAAAGTCCGACTTTAACCTCAGAATTCTGACATTTGATCTTATAAGATCAAATGTTCTGAGGAAAAAGTTACAGTTCTTGTGTTTTCTGTGGCCCTCTTCCATAAAGCTACCCTCCATCTGTGCTGATCTCTGCCTCTGTGTAAAACATGTGGGGTTGATTTGTTAACCATTTTGTCAAACAGGTTGACTAATTTGCCAAGTTCTTACGTTTCTGACAGAGCAGAACGCGTCAAACCGTGAAGCAAACTGAAAACAGCAAAAACTAAATGGCTCATCGATTAGCTAGATTCTTGACTTGGAGTAGGTTATGTTTTTGGGGAGAATGTAGGGCTCTGCATGTGACTCTGTTGGAGAAACTGAAAAATAAAGTTCAGGTATTTAAATAGTAAATGTTATTGATTTTTACAGAACTGCTGTGGAAACCCGCCTCCAGTAAGAATTACGTGTTTAACAATAAGTCTATAACAGACAATATCAAATGTAAATAGTTCTACACTTATAATAATGTTTAGTTAGGAAAAAATATGAAGTTATTTCTTATAATCTTTTTATCTTAGGTTGAGTAAGACAGGGTACAAAAAGCACAACTCTTATGTCACAGAGGATTAACTAAATTTTATTGTTTGTTTTTCTTACTTTTGTGAAACCAGGACTTGGACAAATCAAACTTCAAGCATCAAAGCAATTCATTCAAATGATTAAAAATGCTATTATAAAATAATATGCAGTATTTGATGTTAGTTTTGATGTTGACGTCTTTGTGTTTAAGTTAAAAATGCAAATGAATGAAACTGTAAAGGTAAAAACTCTCCTCAGTCTGTAGAAGGATACTTAAAAAGTGTGAGGACAGTCAGACACCCGGAGGTAAAGACTCACTGTCGGGGGTGCAGTCAGTGAAGAGCGGCACTAAAAGAGGCACGTTGTCGATGTTCTTCAGATGAGGACGGACTTGATGGATCCCCCGAGGCAGCTTGGCCTGAAACGGAGCGCAGCATGTCAGCAACAACAACCTGAGCCAGGACAGCGCTGGACAAATCCAGTTACAGATGATCTGAAACGTTTCATTACAACAGAACGTCTGGCAACAAAGGCAGACGGTCTGGCAAGATGAGCCCTGCTGCATAATGTGACTGAGGTGATGATTACTCTGTTACAATCCTCCAGGAAGCTTGGCACGTCACTGTCTGTCGGCTGGAAGCTGGCCAGGTCGGACTGGGCCTCCTCCTCCTGCAGCAGCGGACCCTCTGCCTCGTCCCGGGAGTCTTCAGGACAAAACGCAGGAAAATGGACACAGTTCAGATGATGACAGATCTGTCATACTGTTGTCACTGATGGAACCATTCCAGTTTCTAAGTGGTAATAACAGAGATCAGCCGTCCGTATGGCTGCTAAGCCTCCGACTGCAGGGCGGAGCACCAGCCTGGGTTTGCTGGCCTGCAGCAGCACCGAAACTTATTTTTGGTAAGCTAGTGTCTCTCTCATTGAACACAAAAAATAGAAATAAAAAAATCACAGAGTGTGGAGAGGCACAGCCCACATACCCTGGTGGAGGTCTTCGTGCAGGGAACCGTGTCCCGGGCTGGATGGAGCCCCCTCACAGGGGCCGTCTCCGTTTGGAGTCAGAGATATGTGACAGTTACAGCCTGTCTCTAAACCCATCTTCTCTGCAAACACCTGCACACATTGCGTATACACGCACACACGCGCACACACACACACACACACACACACACACACACACACACTCTCAATGAACCCACAGCAACCTAGCTTCAACACAGTGTATGTGCCAATAAGGATATGAATAATTGTCCCAAAAAGACAAAAGTCAACATAAAGGTCAGATCATAACTAACAGAACAGGTCTACCTGACATGCTGCCACCATGGGAGGAACAATTCTAGAGCTCAATGCTTTTACATTACGTCCAACTCTTCTTCCAAGATGTTTGCTCACCTTGCTGCGCAGTTCATCCTCCATGGAAAAATACACAAAGCGGATGCAAGCAGTGACCAGAGCATCGATGAGACGGACCGTGTCCAGCTTGGCCTGGAACTGAGACGACACCATCCCCATGAAGATCTGTCCGCTGAGCGCCTGGACACAGTCCTCCTGCTCCACTCCCTCTCCGATCCCCTCTGACAGAAACACACACACAGAGTCCATCAGAACCTCAGCCTGCTGGTCTGAACGTCCCAGCCCTGCGCCGCGCCACCCCGTTCCTCACGCCTCACCGTCTGAGCTCCAGCTGTTCCTGCAAAAGTTGTGTTTGATGGGCGTGGTAGAGGGCAGCTCAACGCCGGAGAACAGGCAGGGACCCGAGGCCAGCTCCACACACTTCCCGTTCAGCTGGCCAGACAGTGACACCTGCATGGGTTTGTAGGAAAAGGCAGAGCAGTAACCTGACAGGCAGGCACGCTGGTAGAAGTCTAGAACCTTTTTCCTGTAACACAGAGGGGAAGGAAAAAAAAGGTTAGATGTTCGGAAAGACAAAAACAAATGTGAATACCAGGATGGAGAGCCTGAAACTCCAAAAGCAGACCTGTCTGAGCCTGACAGGGGGTAGATATCAGTTCCATCCCAGAAGTCAGTGCAGGCCTCTAGGATCAGGTCAGCTGAACCATGTGACAGCATCTGGACGCTGTCTGCAACAACACACACACACACTTTTATACCCACAAAGCAGCTGGCACAGGCCCTGCACACACACCATGCAGGACTTACTGGAGGAGGAGTCTCGCACACACAGGGACATGAGGTGGGAGATGGGGGGCTGGCGCTTGGTGAAGGATGGGAGGCGGCGAGAGGTGAACTCCTTGGTCTTCTCTCTGGTTGGCAGCTGGTAGAGGGTCAGGTGGTTCTCCTGTTTAAACAGCTCCCTGGCTCCAGGAGTAAAGCCTGAGACATGATGGGAAATGATTTAGACATGCACAGTCTGCATATTAAACACATCCATGAAAAATTCTGTTCTAAAATAAAAACTCTCTTCGGTTCAAAGCTGTTGGCTCATCATCACTGAGAAGCTTGTTTTAAAAAAAGAAACAGTCTGTGTGTTTTTCTAACATATTTAGATGTATGGTTACTAATAATCAATCTTAACATTACCAAACAATTGATGTTATATTACCAAACAAGCAAAACTAAAAAACAGAAAAGTTTTTAAATATTCTGTAAAAAGAAATGCTGTTTCTGCTGTGGATAAATCAAGACACTCCTGCACTTATTACCACTTATAAAACCTAGAATCACATGGAAGGAAACGATGCCAAGTCAACATGATCAGATCATTAATACTCTGGGATGGAGCAGAAATCAGGATTCAGTACATAGCTTGGGTTTAAAGCAACAGTCCGTTTCAATCAGGAAAAGAAAAAATATGTATTTTTTAACTTTAATCTTAATTAATGAGTAACAACATTTTATTTCCTTTTAGGATTAGTAAAGTATTTTTGAATTTGATTTTGAATTCAACATTGAGCAAAGAATGTTAGCATGTTCTGACAATCAGTGGATTTTAAAAGTACGGATCAAGAATTTAAAAGCATCTGATTCCTTGAATGAATACATTTATTATCCAACAATAAAGCCACTAGAAAATGGTGAGTGTTGTAGTTCAGACAGCTTTGAATAAGTCTGTGTTAACATTTAGTTATGAAATGTGTTCCATAAAGTTCCAGTCCAAAGTGACATAATGAAGTTCCCACTGAGAGGCTGCAGGTGAAACCTAAAACCTAAAGGCATTACTGGAGAACAGGAAGGACATGTAGACATGCAGCGCTGCATGTTTTACCTATCAGCCTGGAGAGCTCACAGAGGCCCCAGGGAACGTAGACGGGCAGCACGGAGCCGTGGCTCTCCTGCAGGGCCAGGTTAGACAGATGGTCTGAGAAGCGGCACAGCTGCTGGGTGACCCCTGCATTGCACAGGTTCAGCATGATGTTGAGGCCCAGCGGCTTCAGAGAGGGCAGGTGGCACTGCCAGGAGAGATCATCGAACTGGATGCTGGTCGGGTTCTGCTGGTCTTGGGACAAGCTCAGCATCTCCAGGTGGTAGTCGCACACAAAGTCCTCTGCCTCGGCTTCTGGGCAGCCCAGAGCAAAATCCTGGACGACAAAAACCAAGATACAGAAGAGAGAGATGGAATCCTCACGTATGGCTAAACCTAACATTTTTCATAACACGAGAAGATTTAGATTTTTTTCTATGCTCCTTGACCCATTGGGCTTTTGTCTCTTCCTGCACAGTTACCATTCTTCTTCTTCTAAATATCTTTGATCTGTATCTTATTTGTGCAAACTACACCAAACTAATTATGGAATATGAATGCATCAACGTTATTAACTAGATTCATTTTCTTGCATCTGCATGCACTAACTTCTTAGACGTCTTATTTTGAAATCTCCTTACATTTTGCTGTACATTAATGAATGCTGCAGTTTGTTTTTTTAATGCCAGCTGTTTCGGTCTCTCCCCGGCCTGTACCTGCTCCTCCTCGCCTCCCTCGGTGTCATGGCTGAAGCTGACGTTGGATCCAGAGTGATGTTTAGTCCGTGAATGTGTGTTGGGCTGAGCAGGCTGTCGGAGTCTGACCGTCTCAGACAGTCGAGCCGTGTCGTGCAACGTCTCACTGGGCTCGGCTGCATCCCCCAGCTGGGCGGCGGGTTCCTCCGGGGGACAGAGCAGAGTCTCTGCTTCCTGAGACTGCAGCAGAAAGAGGATATTAAGAAAGGGGGAGCTACAGTAACTCACAGTCTGTCACGCAGACGCACCTCATCCCGGTCATCTTCAGTCTCCATCCGACAGTAGGAGTTCACCGACAGGTCGTCTCGGAGATCGTCCTGGCTGCTGTGAGGCGGTTCCACTCTCCCACTGAAGAACAGAACCGTCTCTGGACTCGGGTTTGGCCATGACAGGATGCCCTGCTTGTCCACGCAGCACAGCACCTGCATACAGAGAGAGGGTGAAACACAGGAGGAAGCAAAGGCATAAAAACATGAAACCATGGCAACAAATCTACAGCATGCTTCCTCCTTCCTGTATTCAGCAGAGTTCTGACATTTGAGCTGACTTTCCTGTTATGCAAGATAGGATGAATTGTTTCAGGATTACACTTCATCCATATTTAAAAGCTAAACAGTATCCCAAAGCATGACACATCCACCTCTATGCTTCATAGTTAGTATTCCTGGATTCCTGTGTTGGATTTGTCAAACATGTCCTCTGTTCTGTGTCCACATGATTACATTTAGTCTTATGACTTCAGAAGTTCTGGTCTTTGTCTGTGTTCTCTCTGGTGACTTTCAGTCTGACCTTCATGTTTGTCTCAGACAGTAAAGCTTTCCTCTTTGCACAAAACCCAGGAAGGTCAAATTTGTTCAGTCTCTTCTGATTGGACAGGCATGGACCTTCACCAGATGCTGTCTGCAGATGCAGGCAGTAACGTTTAATCCTCATCTCATATCCATCAGTATGAATTTGGCATTTACTGCAACAGTCAATAATTACATCATGAAGAGGAAACAAAACATATATGTAAATCATACCTAACTATAAGTCAAAGGATCAGTAAAATTATGAAAAAACGTGCAAAAAAGTGCAACTTACAGGTAATAAGTGGTAATCATCACTTATAAATAAGCAGAGCTTTTTAAAATCACTGAAAGTTCAAATTTCATTGAAATTTATTTTGATTTTTTTTCTTAATCTGGTGTAATTTTTTGTACAAATGTTAAAGTGATTACATCATAAAGCATATGGGATATCTAGAAGTGAAGAAAGAAATCAGAACTTGGCCATAAAAACAAGAGAAGGCCTTCAAACAGTCGTACTCACAGTGACAGAGCCCAGAGTGTGCAGCAGGCTGGAAGTGTAGCACAGAGTCTCAGATTCTCCCTTCAAAACGCCAACCATGTGTCTCCAGACACAGCGCAGCAAATCCTGCATCCATGACATATACGAGCAGGTTAGAATGAGAGACCACCGAAACCAAGAACCTCCTAATAAAAGAGCAGATTTGTTACTGAGGAGAATACTTCCCAGTTCTAAATCACAGAGAATTCCTTCATCAGTTCTGAGATGAGAGTAAAGCCTGTAGAGTACAAGTCTCGGAGGTGAAGCGGCCAAAACAGGCATGCAGAGACTGAGGTTCTGATTGGATGGAATCAATGAAAACTTTTCCACAGGCAGAAAAAACAGTCACAAAGGAACCATTCAGTATACGGATGCTTTAGCTAGCCAGTGCTAACACAACATGGCAGTCAGACTTAGCAGTGAAACCGGACAGTTCATGTTGAGTATAATGAAAAAACCACACTGTGCATCCCTGTGTCCAGATACAGCTCTCAGTGATCTGAAGTCATGTTTGGTTTTCAGAGGGATCTACTTGTATTCTGTACACCTGCAGAATCCTCCTGACCCATGTGATCAGAACACCAATAGGTTTCCAGGTAGCTGACTTTATTTCACTGTATTTCTGCTCCTGCTAATAATGATCAGCTAACACCACTTCACTGAAATCTTTTCATAAGAACAGGTTAAACTTGTAGCATGATGACTGGACTACAAACACTTTACTATTCTGCCCTAGACTGTTAGGAAAGGCTTTGAGCTTCTCCAACTGTTAGGTCTGTTTATCAAGTAATTTTATTTAAAGGCATATTAGTATATGTAAAATAACTGTGATAGATGTCAGACAGCAGGGAAATGGGGGGAATGTCCCATCAGACCGTCAGCTCCCGAAACCACACACTCAAAAAAAAAGAGAGAGAAAAAAAAGATAAAAATATATTCAGGGTCAGTGGGACCCCACAAGGTAAAAAACTCATGGGTCCAAATGACCCCATTTCTTAAGACCGCGGGAGGGTTAAATAAAGTAAATATTTTCTTTTTCTGCTAGAGGTAAAACTCAGCACCACCTTTCACCTCTGCTAAGTAGATGTTAGATGTTGAAGGACTATGCTGGGAGCAGCATAGTCTCTGTAAAAGTTTTTTCCCCTCAAAGTATAAACAAAGCCCTGTACCAGCTGAGGAGATTTTTACAGGCCTTGAGTGAACCCTTAATTTAATTTAGTCATCCTCCTCTTCTTTAACCTTTTAGCAAGATTGTTTATGGATTTCCTTACAGTTCTGTTCTGAAGTCTGATTGAGAAAAACAGAAGGCCATTCTGAGGACATCCTTCCAGATCAAACAGTTGTGCGTCCAGGACTGTGGGAGCTGCTGAGTTCCAAACTCTGTTCCCAAACAGGTGCACCACAGTCTAAGATTGGACCACACACTACCGGCATAAAATCACCAGAGTTTTAGACCAGAGTCACGTTAAACTTTATGATCTCGTTTTTTGCCACAAATTATTCTCACCCGATTTATGAATAGGTAACTCAGAACCTTCTTTTGACCCAATAGTGGAGAATCTGAGGTCATCATACCTAAACGGCATAATGTAGCACATTTAGAAAAGGGAAAACAGCAACACATGCATTTGAAACATCAGATCTAGAAATGGAAAACATGCTTAAAATGGGTAAATATATTGTAAACATACGACACAAAGAAAATTTATTTGTAATATTTGTTCCCGTCAGAACAAAATAAAGGATGGAGGGTCAGAAGGGACAAATTTAAATAAATAAATCATTAATGTACCATGGTGACGCTGCAGGAACAGGAACTATGAATAAATACACACTTAATTATCTGCATTAGTCATTGTATGTTTGAATCGTTTTAATAACTTAATGACATACTGAATTAATTATCTAATAAATCAATTATTTCAACATTTTTTATCTCGCATCTAACTAATGATTTAAAGGTGTATTTTTTTTTTTTTGCATTGTCCCTTTTTACAGTCTACGTAAAAGTACCAGTAAAATTCACTTCTATATTTTCTTGCCATGAGAATAAAATGACAAGAAACTTTTTTCTTTGCTTTTGGTTTTGTTTTTCATTATTTTCCACAAATATCCACATCCTGTAGTAGAAAATAAATCCATCCTCTATGACAAGTTTTATGTTCTTCTTTATTATAAAACTTAAAAATAGAAATAAAATGGCAAATATTTATCAAAAATTGTAAGCTGACTGTTTTCCAAAGGTCTCCAAGCAAGTTTGGTGCATTCAATAAAAACATATTAACAACATAATAAAATATATCAGGACTGCACTGTGGATCACCAGCACAAAGTCTGATGACCACTGAACAAGTCTGTCTCAGGTTAATATCGCTACCATATTTCACATGTTCTATGGATTCATGTGGATGGATGAGCAGTGAGATTTGGACAGAGAATGATGACAGCCAAAGCATTGCAACAACAGCATTCTGAGCAGAAGCTGAGGGAAATGGTGGAAACAGAAGCATGCATGGAGCGAGGGAGAGGCGCCTGTAAATCATGGACATCCAGAGGTGCTTGGTGGAGATGGACAGATTACTGATCCACACATAATGTGACCCAAACAGTCACGGTTAGGAAAACTGTGGAAAATTACTTTGCAAAAATGAATGAAATGAAAAGGAACTCACAGGATTTTAAGCAAAAACAGCAGTGTGATATAGGAAGTGGCCCAAATCATAAACTGTTGAATTTTTTCATAATAGAATTAAAAGATAGAAGCTAATGGTAATGATTCAAAGCAGATGTGGGTCCACAAGGGGGAGCTGCAGGACGGTGAGCAAATAAAGACAAGCAGGTTGAGGTGCAGCTGGGAGTTAAGCAGGTGTGAGGTGAGCGAGCAAGACAGAGAAGGGTTATACCTGCGAGGAAACTGCTTCGGTGTAGCTGCTTAGAGTGTCCTCAGAGAACTTAGCAAGCTAGGGCAAAAGAAGAAGCTAGTTAAAACCCAGAGGGAGGCTGGCAGTGCACCTCCTCTGTGTGCATGTGTGTGTGTGTTCGAGGGATGAATCCCTCTGCACTGGGCTCGTCACAAAACTTAAAATTTCAAAACTATTGAAGGACAAAAACCAGATGATACCACCCACCTATGTTTACCAGTCTATTAAAAGGGAAATGGAAGTTTCTGCAGGACCAGAGATGATCAGACAGCTGAGCCAACGTTAGCAGCTCACAGTTTTACCTCTTCATCTGGAAACAGCTGTTGGCAGGAGGACCTCTGGTGCCTTAAAACCAAGAATTATCACCCACAAGCCATACTGTTTTTATTGTTTTAAGCCATACTTTATGTTTAAAGTGTTAAATATATATTCTACAAAATAATGTAAGGTCATTAAAGGTTCAACATTTTCATGGAGTAGAGGGAAAAAAATGCCAGAAAAACTGTTTGAGACAAAATGTTCAAATCGGATAAAACAACACTGACTGTCATGCTTAAGACAGCGGTTTGTTAAGGACCATTTGGAAGACACATTTGTCCCCAAGCTTTTCCATCCTGGCTGATGTCATCAGATCCTGCTTCAGTATTTCTACATAATGTTTTCTTATGATGACACTTATATTGTGAAGTGCACCATGATGAGCCTGGCAAGTCTCCCCAGTGTCCATGTGACCACAGGACATGTGTCCAGACATTCAGCTCTTTGTCCCTGAGTCCATTTGCAGACTGGACTCAAATCCAATTTTCCTGTTGCTTTTGGAGTAATGGCTTCTTCCTCCCTGAGTGGGCTTCCAGACCATGTTGGTGCAAAATCTTCTTCCACGGTGGAAAATGACTCTCTTACCATCTTCACAAGGTCATTTGTTCTGGGGTCGATTCACACATTCCCCATGCGACCCCTCAGAGCCGGTCTCCTTCCTGAACAGATGACCGCTGCACATTCCCATGATGGTTATTCTAACTTGCATATAACTATTTGAACAAATGATGTAATGATGATCATGGGCAAAGAGAGATGCTGTTAGAATTGGAGCTCTAATCAGCAGAAGTACCTGCTAATTACCTCTGCTAATTAGCAGGTACTAATAGTCTGATAAATATTACAAAAAGATATATGAAAGATATATATATATATATATATGAAAGCTGCAGTGGTTCTGCATGACAGATGCACAGAAATAAAAAAAATGATTTACCATGTAGCCTAAAACGGATATTCAAGTCTTGGTGACTTGAAATCTAACATGTACCATATATACAAACAACTAAGAAACAAAATGTAGCAAAAACTACAATATATTTTCATTCCTCCAGTTCCTCTAGACTGGTAGATAGTGTCACATATTTCTCAATGGGGGTGCACCGATTGCAGTTTCTTGGCCGATCATTGATCTTTAAGAAGCTCAAACTTGCCAATTCCAATTTTGTCCAATAGCGATTTGTTTTTAATAATTGATACTGTCAGGTGTCAACTTTATACCCCTTCAATGTTCCAATCTTATTTTAATGAAAAACTTTGAACAATACCTGTGAAACAATACAAAATTGCTTTACCTGCACATGGCATAGTGCAGCTATCGTAGAGTATTGCTGCTAAACTACTAAATAAACAAAAGTACAAAATAATCTAATCACATTTTAAAAACAAACCTTGAACAATAGGTCAGATTACAGAAATGTTTTGAGCTCTGTCCAAAAATAAAGTGCAGTGAAGTATTTTGCTTTTGTCAGAAAGCCTCTTTACCATTCCCTTATCTTCATCAGGATTTCCCCCAGTGGCCTGGCGGGCCATCAGATTTTACCTGCTCCCCCCATTCACCTCGCCAGGCTAAGCGATGCTTGTTCTTATTTTAAAAATGTATTTTTTAATACACCAGTAATCCTGAACTGCATGCGTCTTTGCCGTGCCCCGCTCTGCTGCACGGTCAGCGGCGGGGCGGAGTAATTCCTGAAAGAAAGCTTTATAGGTGATGCATTGAACAGGGCAGGAAGCCAGGTGTGCACCAATCACACTGTCAGTCCCTTATATTTAATTTAATCATTGTTTGTCATTAAGTATTGTCAACAATGTCTTCTAGTAACATTGTTACTGAAATGTCTTTTTTTTTTTTACATTTCCTGTCAACTTGACATTTTTAAACATAAAAACAGTGGGCTGCTGGTGGACCTGGCTTAGTAAGTTTTCTGGGGGAAACCCTGTTCATCCACAGATTCTCTCTCAGATTCAGTACTGGACTATAGCTGAATCGCTCCAAAACATCATGACTTCTAGTCAGAAGAAACATAGTTGGTCACTTTAGTGGATTACTATAAGCTAGGACTATGGATACTTTGGGGTTAACTGTAACAGTACTTAATATTTCAGTGTGTGTGTGTGTGTGTGTGTGTGCGCATATGTGCGTGTATGTGTGTGTCCTACCAAGCCAGCTGGAGATGCGCGACTGAACTCAGACAGGACTCTGGCCTCTCCAAAGGCATTTACCAGGACCCACATGACAGGGAAGAGCAGGGGCAGGATGGGCAGCACAGCCATGAGCTACAACACAACAACACCTCAGTCCACTCATCCCGTCATTAATATGAACTGTTCACAGCAAATAATGAACATTCCTGGGTAGTTCCCAGGAACCAGGCAAGTTTCCTTGGTCTATTCCTAACGCCCCAGATTTATCAGGTAAAAACAGATCAGCAGGGTAGAAATTTGGTCCTGAAATAGGCCCTGATCAGAACATTTCTAATTTAGCTGGAACCATTGGATGGAGTTTAATGGACGGAGAGTTGGGTGAATTTGTTCAACATTATCATTTAAAATAGTCCACTGCCATTATTTGCAGTCAACTTTTACTGTAACAGATTCTAAATCACTGATGTCTGTCAACAGCCGTCTGTGGAGAAACAGGGAAGTTTCATTCAGAGAAAAACAAACCTCTGTGGATCATTTATAGATTATAGAAACGATGCGTTGCAGCTACAGCGGTTTAGCTAGTTCGGGACTCATCTCTCGGGTTTTATTGCTGCCAGTATCAGTGATCGTTACAAACAGTGATCGCTCTAACTTGTTCCCCTCACGCAGGTTAAAGCTCTACATGGAGATCTGCCATCTGTAAAATCCCTGTTTTATTTTAAATTATTATTTCCTTTATTTAACCAGGTAAACCCCGTTGAGATCCAGATCTCATTTTCAAGAGGGACCTGGGCAGAAGTCTGCAATACACAGCAAGTGTTAAACTTTTTCTAGTTGAAAGACAGAGCAGCGCTGACAGACTCAATGGGTTATAGTTTTACTGCATTACTAGGAGGCCGTACATGAGACCTGGTAGGGGTGGGCAGTACTTGGTGCTAAGTGTCGTCTCACCTGGAGCTGAAGGAAGTTGTAGCAGGGAGGAGTGATGCTGGGGGCCTGGCAGAAAAAGCGAATTGTGTTCACCACCAGGAACGCCACCTGCAGGAAGGATCAGGTAAATGTTTCCTTCTGCTCTTCCAGATCCGCTGAATGTGTAGAAGGTTCCTGTTAACAGCTCACCAGCACAACAGGACAGACGAGCTTCGTGATGATGGACTGAACAGTAAACCTCTCATTATCCAGCACTGAGATTGGCCGGGACAGGGCCAGCTCCAAAGCGTTCCTGTTGGTTTAAATCAAACTTATATTTTTGTAAAAACGTATCACTGGGAATGTTATAGTGGCAGAGCGGCTGCTTTCAGAACAACCAAGATGATCCAACCACCTAACCAAAGATGATCCAGCTCCCTACCTGACCGGCTCCAGCACCGGGGTCCGAACCACTCTGAAGAGGCGGTGTTGCTGGGGGCTCTGGGGCCCCCTCTTCTCAGTCCGAGGCGAAGGGGGGGGTGATAATGGTGGGAATAAATCTCCTGGTTCCAACACTATGTGCTCATCATCCTGAGAAAGAAACAAAGATAGAACTCAGCGCCATTCCCAGATTCCACTTCTAACCCCACACCTGCTTTAATAAGTACACCTCTCCATTAGCCAATCACATGGCATCATTTCTAGGAATTTAGTTATCTGGATGTAGGAAAGACAATTATCAGAGCATCAGAACAGGGATGGGAGAGATCTGGCTCTCCAGTTGACATGTGGTTTGTGGATGTAAGGGCTGTACAAGTCATCAAGGCATTTTGCAGTTTGGGTTGCCAGGGATGTCTGTAAGAGTCATCTTGTCTTTGTATAACGAAGCACAAGCTGTGTCCACTTTCTAGGGCCCAGTTTGAGTTAAATGCTGCGCAGGTTGGCCTCTGTCAGGTCTGCTGTATGTCACTCATCTTGTTTGTGGTGTTGATGCATCGGTGGGAGGAGGGTGGTTTGGGAATCTCAGGGTTTTATTTGTTCAGATTTTAAGATTCTGTCATCATCTTCAGGTGCATTGGATCAGTTTGCAGCAGAGTGCGAAGTGGCCTGCATGAGGTCATATGGTTCCAGTCCAGTAAAGAGTGGAGTGCTCCCTCAGGTGACCAACCTGGATGGAACTCATTCTGTTGTAGAAACAGCTGAGGCCAAAAGCAAAGCTCCTGATTAACTGGTACATCTATATTTTGTCTATCAACTATGGTGATGAGGTACGGATTATTACTGAAAGAATAAGACTCTAGATACGATTAGAGACAAGACTGAGGAAGGTCATAATCTCGAAGCCTTGAAGTCGAGTCATTGCTCCTCAGTTGAGAACAACAGAGCATCTCATCACTCTGCCTTCTGGGCCTCTTTCCCCTGAGGAAGTCCCAGAACTTCCTGGAGGCGCTATATAGTCCCTCTGGATCCCCTCCAAGCCCCCGGGGCCTGTTGCCCCTGTGACCCAATTTCAGACAAACAGAAAACAGAGGATGGATGGAGAGTTTTAATTACTTTATTTCAAGGTTTCATTGAATGTCTGCAAAATTTTTTATATTTAATATTTGGAAATCAAATATTGCGGCTTGCAAGTCACTACAGCCTGACCTTGACGCCCCGGAGAGAAGCAAACGCCTGCTGGCCAGGTCGAAGAGCAATTATGTCTCCTTCCACTAGCAGACTGACGGGGAGGTTAACCAGCTGAGAGTCCCGGTAGGTCCAGTGAAGTGACCATGAAGGAGACGAGGGCGTGTAGAGGTCAGGGTAAAGAGAAGAAGGCCACTGAATTTCAGACACACACCCTGACAAATAATCTGGATTAAAGAAACACCAAAATAGAGGGAAAGTATTAGAACAGGCCAGAGAAATAATAATAATACACTAGTTACTCTGTAGTGGTCACAATAAAACAATCACACACATGTTTAACCTTTGACCCTTATGAGAAAACTTAGGCATTTTATTGTCATTTCCCAACTCACCATTGAGCTGTGCGATGATGCGTTTGAGTCGCCGGACCATCTCGGTTTTGTTGAGCTTCTCCTGGCGTCCAACCAGAAGCAGGTTTAACAGGAAGAGAAGGAGCAGGGCTGTAGAATTCACGATCTCTATACCAGAGCTGGGAACAAAAGATACATTTCATATATATCATCCCAATTCATAACAGATGTTACCTCAAGACTCTTTGCAAAAGAACAAAAATCTATTTGTATTCACAAATACACAGTCAGCATAATTCAATCATAGAAATAGATTCAAAGTTCAAAGTTCATTATAACTTTTAAACTATGCAGACAAGTTCAGTTTATTATTAAAGTTGCTTAAAAAGTTACATCTAGTAACAGATTAGATCAAGTCAGTGACTTGCAGAATTCACTAATCCTGGATGAGAAAGTAGCAACGACCAACCTCCTATACATAATTACCTTCTTTTTCAACGAAGCTACATTGGCTAATGCCACACACAATGAGGAAGTAACACTATGAACAAGAATGGAGCTTCAATTTGTGACAGGCTGGAGATTAAATTGTTTCCTGAGGTAGAGTGGAAGTTAAAAAAGGAACAGATTCTTTAACAGTATTGTCTGATAAAGATCTACTTTAGTGAAATTATAAATGTGAGCATTTTATATACGGTCTACAGTATGACAACAAGAGTGAATAGGTCTGTGCATGATTTGAGTGAAGCCACTTGAGTTTAAGGTAGTGTTGATTTGAAATGTTCACATTAATTATTGTGCTTTTACTTTACGTGTTATAAATCCATTTTACATTCATAGTTCATGACAGGATAGTTGAGTTAAACATAGATTGGCTACCTGCCCTTCGGCTGGCTGCCATGGCAGCAGAGGAGTCCCACCACCACCAGAAGAGTCAGAGCCCCGCCTGGCCAGTGGAGACAGGATTGCCGGTTGCCATGGTAAATGAAGCTATTTTGCCATTGTTCCTATTAAAAGAATTCAAAACAAGAAGAAAGAAAACACTAAATTCTGTTTGTGACATAAAGCTACAAACCACGACGAAAACAGTACAAACATCCCAACAAGCTGTAAAAAAACCTCATTCTTTAACCAGTTTGCACTTAAATAATGGAAACTGTTTGTTACTAGAAAAGTTGGAAAAGATACAAAATAAAATATCTGCCAGCATATGTTTTGTTTTAACAGTTGGATAAAAAAAATGTTCAGACTGATGTTTTTCCATGTTTTTTCTTTACTGAGTTTGAAAACCTTTTTGTCCATGAATGTGATCATACCAGCCAAGAAACCCGTCTCCGTGTGGCTCTCTGGTGCTGCTCCAGCAGGCTGCTCAGCTGGTCCCGGAGCTTCACCAGAGCCTGGCTGGTAGAAAGGCCACGAGTCACACCATCTGCCTCCTGCCAACACAACAGGAGCAGAAGTTCACATACACCATAACAAGACCAAATGTTACCGTATTTATCAGCATGATTTTTAAAGATTGTTTCCATGCACATTTTTTTCAATACAGGTTATTTCTGCTTCACTGGCATTTTAAGTTTACCAGGATAAATAATGCTCTGCCCTGTCGTATTGATTATTCTGACAATCAGATAAACAAATTGACACATTCTGCAGACTTTTTCATTTGACAACTGAAGCCATTTTTATGCAATAAACAAAAAATCCAATTCTTCTTTTAAATAAAAAAAAAATGAACATTTTATTGCTCAAAATGCAATAGCAGCATTCCTTCAGTGAACACTTGATCATTTGCCAAAAAATGAATCTGCAGCTAAAAAAAATATTATGACATCAACATGTGAAAAGTTCAGCCTTTCTGCTCGACTTAACATCCACAGTGTTGGGTATATCGGGTGATTATTTTTTGGATTAAACGATGAATAACAGAAAAGCAGATCATGCTTAAGAGGAGATTTATTTATGTTTACTCACTCTGAAACAGGTGAAGCTAAAACTGACACCTGAGGTATTTTCAGTAGAGCAGATTTACAGACAAAGAAGGCGTTTAATTTCTAAATACAAAATGCATATTTTTGTACAGTTTTGGTTTAATTACTGCTCAGAGTGTGTTCTTTCAACAAAATAGTATTTTTTTTTGAGTCCGTATAAGCAATTAATCAATTACTAAATTAGTTGACAACTTTTTCAATAATCTATTGATCACTCTTAATGTGATTTATAATTTCAGCCGTAATATTTACTATCAAAAACAGCACCATCTTACAGAGCTTTCTATTTCTATCCATGGAAAATCTAAGATGCTGTGATGCACCAGCCAAGCAGCCAGTAACTGGAGGAGCCCTGACCTCCTCCTGGCTGAGTCATGATTTACCTGCATGTGTGTTCAGGTCATTATCTAGATCTGTGGAAAATGAAGCAATTTCACAAACATACTGAGAAATGGGCATGTTGTTTCTGTTCCAGCTACAGACTAAAATCAGAACAGTAAGACGCAGCATAAGGATAAAATTAGAGCCTGACAATACATCAAGTCAAAATAATCACAATATCACATTTAGCAATATCGTCAAATAAATGTAAGGTACTGCTTGAGTGCAATATTTAGCTTAGCATCACACATTGAGCGCCACATGTTTGAATTCATTTAGATGGTCTACAGTCTTTTATACACACTGTGGTTCTATTTTTAGTTGCTGAAATGCAAAATGTGACAGAAAATGGAGACACTTTAATGATGCAGAGAAAGAAAAGACTGGGAAATAGTTTCATCAATATTCTCATGTGATGCTAAAAATCACTCCACACATTCACATAATTATGTTGATTGCAGTTAAATTTGTATTTATAATGATATTTGTTTATTTCTTTAATTCAAATAAACATAGTGCCATTATGTGCATCATTTTCTTAGAGTCACTTGGTTTGGGGAGTTGGATAAGACAATGGACTAGGAAAACAAATCTGGAACTATAAACACTTTTTCATTTTCCCTACCCAGAGCTGGAAAATTTCAGACTTTTCCAGACTGCATATAAACCCTGGTTAGTCATGTCAGGGAGAAACTACATTTCCCATCTGTCACCCCACTGACACACACACAGACACACACACATTACCAAATATGACAATTTCCTTGAACCTGAGTTCAGATTTAAGGACCAACATCCTATGCAGCCAAGACAGAAATAACTTTCCCAGAGAAACAAAGAATCAACAAAAATCCTCCATGGATACATGAAGCAGCCAGGAGGACCAACAGAGGCAAAACGGCTCCTGACCCTGGCTACATGCTAACAGATCATTTCTCTTTAAACAGACAGTGGAGGAAATATGAAGTGAATCTGCCTTTAAAGAGAAATGTACAGTGAAGCATATACTGCTTCACTGTATATGAAGCATACAGTGCTTCATATACAGCACTGTATATGAAGTGTTGAAGTGTTGCCTTCAACACTTATTAATCAAACCATTCAAGTCTTTAATTCATACTATGTGACATTAGTAAACAGCAACAACAGTGGTTACATGTCAATAAGCTGTTCTCCTTGCTCTGAGGCTGGGAGAGCAGTGGAGGCTACAGAACCTCCATCTGAAATCTTTTTGCCACTCTATCAATAGAAAACACTTCTAATAGAACAGGGTTTCTCAAAGTGGGGACCGCGGCCCCAAAATGCATTCTCTTGCCAGGACCGCACAGCATTCTGGGGGATGTAGGCAGAAGAAAGGCTTTAGAGGCTCAGCCTCTCATGACCAGAGCCAGTTAGTTGACATCAACTAACTGGCTCACTCTTTGGTTACCTAGCAACAACCTCTTAAGTAACATGAACAGTAGTAGTTCATGCACAACAGCTCAAGAAGAAACTGTGGTTAAAACAGAAAAGGCCACATCATCCCCCCGATCCTCCCAAAAAACAAATCAGTAATTATGACTGATATGAAACCTTTATATTGTGATGCTACTCCAGAAACAAAATCTGCTTCAAATCCAGAGCACCAACCAGTTTAAGACCATTATACACTAATGGCAATACAAAGTAAAAAAAAATAAAATATCGACTTAATTATAAAACTAATCAATTAAATGGATAAAATGATGCAACAGTTTCAACTTAAATACAATAATTGTGACTCAACATGTTCGTCTTGGAGTAGCTTCACTAAGCGTCAGGGCTGCAGTGTTAGAAAATCTTCAGATGGCGATAATATTGAAAAAAAATATGACGACATCAGGTATGATATATGCCTGTTTTCTTCTTTACTGTCTTTATGATCTGTGCTTCCTGCTCTGTGACCTCAGTGTTAGCTCTGGCTGCCGTTAGCCACTGTCCTACTGGCTAAATATTGTGTTATACAACTTCAGAACTTGTAAAATATATAAGTCAATTACTGCACTCCAATCAGTCCTGTTGATATCAATATTGTACACACTGACACTGAGATGACGATGTATTCACGATTTATTGTGCTGCTCTACTAAACATAAATGTGAATCTACAAAGGCAGCTGCTTAGTCACTGATTTGTCTCTGAGGTTTTAAATAGTTAGTCATTTATTTTCATTTCCATCTATTTAATAAAAGTGCTATAAGATCAAATCAAAACAGACAACAGGTTCTCACTAGAGGTGTAACGGAGCATGTATGCATGCTGCAGATTCTTGTTTCACAGTTCTACGCTCTAGAAAGCCTGCACCAGTACAGGAAATAACCTGAACATTCAGCAACAAAACTCACCTGCTTCTTGTCCTGCGTCGCCATGCCAACCCCGACCACTCCACATGCTCTGCTTCTCAAGCTGTCATCGACACCTGGCAAGAGGCCTTCAGTGCCACCACAGCGCAATCAGATGTGGGGAGCCCACAGCGGGGCCGTTTCTTCCCGACGTCTTCAGGTCACTCATACGCAGAGGCAGAGTGGTGCTGCTGGGAGTTCCCACCTGGAAACCTTCCTCTGTCAGAGTGACAGGAAAGAACAGCAACACCTGCAGGGATCAGCAGGTTACCACCAAGAGATGGGCTCTGGTTTTTGACACCGACTGTTGAAGTGAGAATGAACAGCAGGAGTCTGGTCAGGAAATGTTTTTATAAGCACTCAAAACAGCGCAACTGACCAAACAGCTGAACAGAGATAAGGCAAACGCATTAAAGCACAAACACATCTTTTATTTCTACCAATCTGATTCGATTCAGTTCAGAAACAATTTTTAATTCAGAAACACATTTTTAAAGTCAATCTAGAGAGTATGTTTAAATTATGGGACTGACAGGAGGAATAGATAGTGTGTAAAAAAAATAGAACATTTATATAAAACAATTCTACAAGGTTCCATACTGTATCAAATTCCATCAGTTAAAACAAAAATAGGTTTGTGCCTAAACCTCTGGAACTTAAACCAGTACTAGGTTAGCTTAGCTGCCTGGCTTTTTCTTAAATAAAAGAAAGAAAAAAAAAAAGAAAGGACTATTCAAAAGCCATACAGAGGTCGAGTGGACGTGTAATGCAATATGCAGTAAACTCACAAAAAGGCAAAGAGGTACAAATTAAACACATTTTAAAATATTTGAGCATTTTGAATTGATTCCTAATTCCCAGGAATAGGAGTGGCATTTTGTTTCTTTTTTGTTTTTTTTACCCAAAATATGCCAATAATTTCACAGAGAACTGGTTGACAATTAAGAAATTAAAATGTTCTGGGCCTAGTCAAAGCCCAGAATTGTATCTTATTGAGATGCTGAGAGTTGACTTGACTCAACATCCAAGAACTTCTCACACATCTGGCTGTTTCTAGTAAAGCTGGTAACACCAGATATCAGGGGCCAAACTCAGTTCTAAAGCCATTTTTGTGTTTCCCTATAATTCTCATTTTGGTAGAACTAAATATTTAAATTAGGAGTCCTATTTTTTCACTGTTATGTATGAATCTTCTTTTTTATTGAAGGTGCAATAGGACCAGCCCATGTTAGCATTACAGTTGAAGAGAGAATGAGATGTAGGTCCAGAAGCCACAGCCACCTGATCCATTGACATAAGCAGCTCTGTGGAACAAAAAGCCAGCTCCACTGAGTCAGCAGCATGTTCTGACAAACAGCTGATGATGCTCAGTCACAGAGGAGAAGAGGCAGACTGTAAAGCTGAGAGAGAGAGATCCATCTGAAAATCAAACAAGCCATCCAAATGAGAAGAATTATTTATGATTGAAACTGTACACTTCAAAAATGGCTGACTGTCTGGTTCTCTCTGAAAGTCAGGTTGGTTAAATCAGTGGTTCCCAACCTTCTAACCATTTTGTGGACAGATAGAAAGGAAGGTGTGTGTCAATGTCATAGTGTCAGTGTGATAGTTCCTAGACGACTAATTTACCAGAAAGTCTGTTCACCATCAAAAACTCCTGAAGAAGAAGAACCAGCTGTCCTTTTCTGACTTCAAATGCAAACTCATATGGTTTAAGCAGCAGGACAATGATCTGAATTGCACAAGAATTTGCTAAAAGAAATAAAATGAAGGTTTTCTTGTGGGCTAGTCAAAGTGTAGGCTTAAATGTGATTGAGATGTAGAGGTATGACCCTAAATAGGTTTTACTTATTATCATTGTTTGAAAACAATGCATTATATTCACTCAGGCTAGCTCAGGCTCAGGCCAAAATCCAAAACATATACATATGACAAAAAGTGAAGGGTAGGGGGGTTTAGGGATTGTGGAGTCAACGACTCAATGCAAACAACAGTTCACTGTCACTGGACACTCATCCAGGAGGAACGAATGCTGCAGAAACTTCTCTGTTCCTGTCCATCAGCTCTTTTAGAATTTTGAGGCTGTATCTCAAATACTGAATCACTTTTTCAAACCACCTTGGACATTGTAGTTTCTCCTTCCTTCAATAACCAAAACACCAGGGAAAAAACCCCCCAATAACACCAGGACCAAGTGAAGCACCAACCATGAAGTCAGTCAGTAAATGTTTATCAGCAGCTTCTGTATACTATGTAACATATCAACTTATGTTAGCTGATATGTTAAAAAGTTAAACTGAAACTGAGAAAGCATAACTTTTGCCTCACTGTGTATTGAATATAATATACTAAAGTGTGAGGCGGAACATTTAAAGACCACAGAGAGAACAATTTCATAATTTTTTAAGGTATCAATTGGTAAATTGCACATTTTCACTATGGCTTGTGAATGTTACAGCTTCTAGCTTTAAAGACGGTATTTATAATTCTACTTCTGTCAGCAACATTAGAATCATTTGCATGATTGAGAGATGAAAACAAAGAAAAACCAATGCGCCTCATCTGGTACAGGGTTTCTACACATTCACCAAGTCACAATCTCAAATTTTTCTAAAATCAATTTCTGGAACTGTTCATCAGTTTTTGAACTGTGTAAACATAAGACTAAAACCATTATTAACAGTTGTGGTCAGAAATTTACATACCCTCATCATGGACACAGAATGTCTAGTAAACATGGGGCTTCTAATGATTTATCTGAACCACTCACAAATGTGAAATTATTATTATTATTGAAAAAATTGATCAAAAATACAAGGTGCATGAGTCTGGATTTATTGTAGGTGTTCCATAATCGCCAGATGATTACAATTATGAATACTATACTTTGAGTTCAACTGTGTGTATTTTATCCTGTATGTATTTCTGATCAACAGCTTCCAGCTATTTTGTTTGTACGTTTCTTACCTAATTCTTTCACATTGATAAAAGAACGATTCACTTAAAGTTCAAATCAGTGACATTAAAATGTGGTCAAATGTCTGACAAAAATCATTTACATTGAACTGATAACTGGTGGATGAGGATTATTTTGCGTCCAATAACCTTACGAGGGTAAAAATGTAACGACGCAACAGTTTAAATGTCTGCTCAATCTGCAATCATTTGTATATTTTATACATTTAAATATAGCTTTCAGTTTACTACGTTGGACTAAATGAACAATATTGTCGAAATGTCGACTGAAGGCGATCTAAAGACGCTCTAACAACAGCTAGCTATAAACCAGAGCCGAAGCTTTGCTTTATGGACATGTTCTCTAATACACACTGATTAAATTAATAACACAGAAGAGATATCTTTTCCGTCTTGTCAACAGATGCTGCAGACAGGCGTCGACCTATCAGCAACTACACCTACGTAATTTGCGGTATATAAATTAATTGTATCCACGTACATTTTTCTGTACGGACTCACCTTATGGGTCTTTTAAGCAGCTATTGATATCCTTCCAAAGTTATTTTGTTCTCTCAAACACTAATGGACTTTTCTCCTTCACTGTTACTGCAGCAGCCATCTTTGGACAACGTCCGTATTGCAGGAAGTAGGCTGTGATTGGATGAGTGTAAGGTGTTTTATTCTCTGATTGGTTAATTCACCTGTGGAGAAGTTTAATATTTTAAACGCTCGTCTAGACAGGCGTATAACTTTGATAACCCTTTACACCCCTTTTCACCCAGTCTCTGCTGCTGAGGTACACCGGTCAGCTTATGAGTGAGACTGGCCAAGGTGGATGTGGTGGGGCAGGACACAGTGGCAAGTTTAAGTTTCGGCTCCATCTTGCGGTCAGTTCCAAGAACTACACAACTATTGAAAATCAAATAGAAACAGCTTCAAATGACTGTGTAAGTTTTGGTAATTTGATTTTCTCATCGGATTCAGAGATAAATAAA